>NC_132912.1:17680606-17988016 GCF_047675955.1 Chlorocebus sabaeus
TTCTCCTGCCTCAGCTTCTAGAGTAGCTGAGATTACAGGCACGCGCCACCATGCCCGGCTAATTTTTGTATTTTTGGTAGAGGTGGGGTTTCACCATGTTGGCCAGGCTGGTCTTGAACTCTTGACCTCCAGTGATCCACCCACCTCAGCCTCCCAAATTGCTGGAATTACAGGCGTGAGCCACTGTGCCCGGCCTTTGTATATATACTACATTTTTTTCATCCGTTTATCTATTGATGGGAGGCTTCTTTCTGGTGGGGCTCCACAGAGTCCCAATGGGGCACAGGGTATTTCATAGCCAGGGGACTGAGCACACTAACATGCTAGCTCAATTCTTTTTTCCTCTTTTTGTAAAGCCACCAGCTCCCCTCCCATGATAATCCATTAATCCATTAATCTATGATGGAATAATCCCTTCATGAGGGCAGAGACCTCATGATTCAAGCGCCTCTTAAAGGGCCCACCTCTCAATGATACCACATTGGGAATTAAATTTCAACATGAGGCCAGGCATGGTGGCTTATGCCTGTAATCCCAGCACTTTGGGAGGCCTAGGCGGGTGGATCACCTGAGGTCAGGAGTTTGAGATTAACCTGGCCAATATGGTGAAACCTTGTCTCTACTAAAAACACAAAAATTGGCTGGGCATGGTGGCATGCACTTGTAGTCCTAGATACTTGGGAGGCTGAAGCAGGAGAATCGCTTGAACCCGGGAAGCAGAGATTGCAGTGAGTCAAGATGGTGCCACCGCACTCCAGCCTGGGTGACACAGCAAGACTCCATCTCAAAAAAAAAAAAAGAATAAATTTCAATGTGAGTTTTGGAGAAGACAAATTTTCAATATTCAAACCACAGCAACCTTTAAGAACCACACTAAAAAATAAGGCAAATCCTTTTTTCAAATAACAGCTTTTCCATTCTTTGAGGAAAATTGAAATAGGAATGCCAAGTCCTTTTTACCTTCGTTCTTTTCACCGTTCCTCAACCTGACTTACTGCCTTTACTGCAGATCACAGAATAAATGCCAACTCATACTTACTGATTCAGAAATTCTGCAGCATGAGCCCCTGCAGTGTGTTTCAACAAGCCCTCTGGGTGATTCTGATACATGTGAAAGCATGAGAACCACTGGTCTGGTTCTCTTGCTTGATCATCTCTCCATGGTCTTTTAAAACTATGATTTTTATCATTCATCTGCTTGCTCTAATTGTTGCAGCAGAAAACTGTGACCTGCTGCTACTTACTGAATGCTGCATAGAAGGGAACGTTTTCTGCACTTGTTCTTAATTATTAGCAAAGTAAAAATGCAATGTTGCTACTTGATAGCAAATATTATCTCCCTTTATTATGACATCAACTTTTCTTAAGGAAACTTTATCGTCAATCATGTGGTTTGGGTGACATAAATTCCATCTCTAGCCTCAGAAATGGACCCTGATTCGGACAACCAAATTAATTCACGCAGTCGTCCACAGTAATTGGCTCAAGAGCGGATACACAAACTCACTGAATCCTGTGGTGTTCGAGGGTTTCTGAAGAGAGACGTTTTCCCCACTTCCACTGGTTTTAGTGGAGGAAGGACATGTTTGAAATTGGACTTCTCTTAGCTAAACTGAGGAGCCTGAAACCATCACGGGTCACTTTTTTAAGGCCTGAAAACACAGCCCACCCTGTACTAGACCAGAGAGGTGTGATGCAGATGACATTATTTGAGCACTGAAGCAAGCCACTCCTGAACCCTACTCTACCTATGGAACTTTCATGTGCAAGACGAGTGACCAGCCAGGCATGTAGTAGGGATGGGGTTTCACCATGTTGGCCAGGCCGGTCTCGAACTCCTGACCTCATGATCCGCCACACTTGGCCGTCCAAAGTGCTGGAATTACAGGCATGAGCCACCGTGCCTGGCCTTAATTTGCATAATGTCTTTAAAACGCGAGAACAAATGTTTGTGACGCCCATAGAAGTAGTAGAAGTGGTACCACTTGTAAAATTAAAGGTCAAGGATGAGAGTTCTAATTTTTATTCTGTTCGTCCATGCGACTTCACCTTTATTCATATTTGTAACCTTAGATGTTAAATAGAAAGCATGTTCACGACCTGTTGCATTCAGTCACAACGAAGAAAAAACTACCTATTGTAAATCACAAGATGAATACAAATTACTATCTGCAATCAGCTAGGCTACATTCCCTATCCTGACACCTGAGGTTCATAACATTACCGTGGAGGAGCCTTTTGGTACCTTTAAAAAAAAATGGCAATATAACTCAAAAGTGTGAAGTTGCAAAACCCATTATTTTAAGAGCATGATCCTAACATAGTAGCACAAAATAAACCCTTACCTTTCCTTTTCTGTGACACAGCTGTCATCTGGGCTTTGACCGTGGCTGTTAATTTAGTCTATGACTACTAAATTCCAGCTGAGCCAAAGAAACTGTAGTTCATTAAAGTCCATTTCTCAGTTCAAACAACTGCCAACCACACAAGCTGTCTCTGCAATTAAGGAAATGTAAAGTGATCCCCCACAGAGAGGAATGAAGTCAAGTCAGAAGCTAGGCCAGCAAATCATTTTCTTCTTACAGCTTCCCAGAAAAGCTTTGGCAGAGGACATGACCAGACCATGAACTATGATAAATAGTTGAAGGCTTGTTTGTATCATGCCCCTATATATTCAGCACCCGAAAGAACATTTTTCCCTGGACTATACTAGGTTCTGCATTCCGTCCAGATTTCATACACTGCCAATATCTCTGCCGCAAGCAAGTTTTATATGATCAAGAAACTCGAAGAGTTTTAGGAAGGGTCGCAACATTGGGAATATCAAGTCTACGCCGCTTTACTTCTGAATTTCCTTCATTATAAATTCAAATAAGCTTCAGGCAGCTATAATTCCACTTTTCAATGCATACTCACAACTGAGCCATAAATTTCTTTGCACTCAAAGTAATTCCTTTTTTCGTCTTTCAGCATGAAGAAATATGAATTCTCTACACAATTATTGCAGTGTTTATTCAAAAAGTCATTTATCCTGTCTTCCTAAGAAGCAAAATTATTGGTTTAAACACTACACTGCTACCTTCCTAACAGCATTTTTACGTGTCCTTAATTTTAATACCTCTCTAGGTTGTTCGCTTGCTTGGTTTTAGGGAAAATATGAGAACCTGAATTAAGTTCACTACCATTGATAACTCATTTTGCAATCTTATTAAAATCAGGTATTAATAATCAAATACAACATTGTGCTCCAACAAGTCTGACAATTCAGAAGCTGTTTGGAATTCATGAAATCAATACACAAATATAGAATCCTCGTTGCATTGCCAAATGAAATTTAATAGGAGGGCGTTGTTTTGGATTAAGCTCCTGTACTAAGCCCCAACAAACCAGAGCAAACCAGAATGGAGTCAGTCACGCTAAGTACCACATAGTCAAACTGAACTATAAAATGGTTTTCCAAGGAATCGGAAACTCACCGCAGCCAGTCAAAAGGAGCCCAGTCACCCTGAATAGACACAATGAGAAAGTTCCCTCTGCCTGAACCCTAGAAGGAGAGTCACTTGGAAATGACCAGTCAGCTTTCTGTTCCCTGTTTCTGCTTCTTCATCTCTGTATGCCTATGAAGCTCACCTCCTCTGCTCAGCCCACTGGAAGGTCTTTTCTGTTTCATGAATGAGAGGCTACTTAATTCATGAATTGCTAATAAAAGCCAATTTGATATTTTAACAAAATATGTTGAAATTTTGTTCTTCGACAGCATGAACCCCAAACAATTTACCAGCTCACAGCTTTACTAGCTCTATCTCAATCCCCCATAATCTCTCACTGCTTTCATTTGTCCATCCCCACCTCCTCATCTTCCTGCCACAGTCACACAGACACACACGCTCAGCTATTATTGGAGAGACTGAAGTCAAGTCAACTGAATAAGGAAATTGAATGCAAACTTAACTGGTTGATTCTTTTTTTCATCATGCATATTGTCCCCTCATCTCTGTAATACCTTTCAACTACCTACTGGGCAGAATTGATGGAAAAAATAAACACGTAGATCAATGGCATAAAATACAAAGCCCCATATAGATCCCTCTAAGTGTGGATTTCTATAGTTTCAAATTACAGAGAGAGACATCACAAAGCAAAATATAATGAGCTTGCATATGCTAAAGCATGTGTGCCCACTGCGGAGGGGGTGGGGGAGGCCCATAACTATAAGGAACGAGAGAGGAAGAAAACTTGTAGACTTGTAGGAGAAGCAGTAGATAAAAGATAAATGCCCCTATCAGATAAACAGCTCTTTGAAATTCATTTTTAAAGCATCAAGAATTTCATAGATGCAGACACTGAAAAAATGGTCATCTTAGTAATCACTGTCAAAGCAATTCTTTTTTTTTTTTTTTTTTTTTTTTTTTTGAGACAGAGTCTTACTCTGTCACCCAGGCTGGAGTGCAGTGGCGCAATCCCAGCTCACTGCAACCTCTGCCTCCTGGACTCAAGCGATTCTCCTGCCTCAGCCTCCCAAGTAGTTGGGATTACACGTGCACGCCACCATGCCCAGCT
The DNA here is from genome assembly GCF_047675955.1 of Chlorocebus sabaeus. Lineage (NCBI taxonomy): Eukaryota > Metazoa > Chordata > Mammalia > Primates > Cercopithecidae > Chlorocebus > Chlorocebus sabaeus. The sequence goes on from NC_132912.1 coordinate 17,685,167, forward strand.
AATTTTTGTGTTTTTAGTAGAGACCAGGTTTTGTCATATTGGCCAGGCCTGTCTCAAACTCCTGACCTCAAGTGATCTGCCTGCCTCAGCCTCCCAAAGTGCTGGGATTACAGGCATGAGCCACCATATCTGGCCATGTTAATACGATTCTAAAGTACCATTCTATACTTTCCTGGACACCAGCATTGTATATAATTTGTTTTAGCTATGCAGCTACGTTTTTGCCACTGGGACATCCATGAATACCACCTCCACATCTGGCTCATAAAAACTGCCTGCATACAAATCTGGGTGTCTCTTCTGCTGTACTAGGGTGATAAAGACAGGCATGTTGACCTTGAAAGGTGTATGTTAAAGACAGCATAGCCATAAGATAGAAGGAGCCTAAGTCCCTGGATCCACTGCACAGAGATGAGTTACACACCCATCCCTTTTGCTTTTAGTTGGAGGATTTCCTTTTTTTTTTTTTTTTTTTTTTCTGAGATGGAGTCTCACTCTGTTGACCAGACCAGGCTGGAGTGTAGTGGCATGATCTTGGCTCACTGCATCACTGCTACTTCTGCCTCCCAGCTTTAAGTGATTCTCATACCTCAGCCTCCCCAGTAGCTGAGATTACAGGTACCCGCCACCACACCCGGCTGAAATTTCATGTTGGCCAGGCGGTTCTCAAACTCCTAACCTCAAGTAATCCACCTGCCTCAGCCTCCCAAAGTGCTGGGATTACAGGCGTGAGCCACCACACCTGCCCTAGTTTGGGGATTTCTAATTAGCTTTAGCAAGAAATTAGAAGGAAACAAGTTGGAACACGACAGGAAAAAAAATCTCAAGTTGCCAGGCGCAGTGGCTCATGCCTGTAATCCCAGCACTTTGGGAGGCCGAGGTGGGTGGATCACGAGGTCAGGAGATCGAGACCATCCTGGCTAACACGGTGAAACCCCATCTTCACTAAAAATACAAAAAATTCTCTGGGCGTGGTGGCGGGTGCCTGTAGTCCAGCTACTCCGGAGGCTGAGGCAGGAGAATGGCGTGAGCCCGGGAGGTGGAGCTTCCAGTGAGCCAAGATTGCGCCACTGCACTCCAGCCTGGGCAACAGAGTGAGACTCCTTCTCAAAAAGAAGAAGAAGAAGAAAAAATCTCAAGTTAAAATATTGTAGCCCCCATACAGATAACCCTGATTCCATTCTTTCTCTTTCAATATAAACTCTTCTATTATCTGTCATCTCCCTTCTTCCTGATTAGACTTCATTTTTTCATCTAAGAAAAAAACTTCATAGGTTTGGTTTCATATTATCATATCAATAAACACTGAAATTATCCTACCCAATATCCAAAAGGAAAACAGAATTATTGATTGACTACTCTACAGCCAATAACAGCAGGTTTTTCAGTGGATACATGTAAACTATCTCACATGCCAAGATCAAACCAAAGAAAATAAAGTATGAGAGCTTATGACCTTAGGATGCATTCATATGCCAAAATTTAGTTGTTGTTGTTAAGACGGAGTCTCCCTCTGTCGCTCAGGCTGGAGTGCAGTGGTGTGATCTCGGCTCACTGCAACCTCCACCTCTCAAGGTCAAGCGATTCTTCTGCCTCAGCCTCCCAAGTAGCTGGGACTACAGGTGCCTGCCACCACGCCCAGCTAATTTTTGTATTTTTAGTAGAGACAGGGTTTCACCATGTTGGTCAGGATGGTCTTGATCTCTTGACATCATAAGCTGCCCGCCTCAGCCTCCCAAAGTGCTGGGATTACAGGTGTGAGCCACCACACCCGGCCCAGTTTCACTTTCTTCGTGCATTTTTACAAGGGCAAAAAAGGGACAGACTCACTCCTTCCAGCCCTTTTATAAGGACACCGATCCTATCTAATCACCTTCCAAAGGCCCCACCTTGGGCTTATGTAACAACATAGGAGTTTTGAAGGGACTCATACATGCAAACCACAGCATTTTCCCCATCAAATTCCTTCAGAACCCTATGCCTTTGGTTAGGCTGCTGTTGCTTCTGCCCAGCACAGAAAAAAAAATTTTTTAAAATAAATAAACATCTATTTATATTTTATGTAAATCTACGTGATCCCTCAAGACTCAGCTCCAGCCTGCCCTCCTTTGCAGTGTCTGCTGAGTTAATTGGCCCTCTTCTGTACTCAACAGCATATTCGCAAAGCACTTGACATGTACCTTTTTAATTGCAAGTTGATTCGTCCTTTAAAAAAAACATGACTGTAATCCCCTTGAGAGCAGGAACAACCTTTCATGCCTTCATGCCCAGAGCACAGTGTTGGCATATGGATAGTTCCTTAATAAAGTTGTTATATGGCTGAGTGAATTCTGTAGCTTGAAAGCTCTTTTGAAAAATGATGCCAAAATCACTTGTTAACCTAACCCCCCACCTCAAAAGTTTTTGTTTTGCTAGGCTAGAAAATAGTTGAGTAGCGTGGTACTAAGATATGGTAGAGAGTAGATTTGTTTAGACTAGGTATTTTTTTCTGTTGCTGGTTACAATGTATAGTTTATCAGAAATTCTCATCAGGTGCTGTGTTACAAACAAGTGTCAATAACGGAAGTATCTAGTATATGCTTCTGGAATTCACCCTTCTGCTGATAGGATTCATTGATTCATTCATTCAATAAATATTTCAATACCTTGGAAGGCTGAGGCAGGCAGATCACTAGAGCTGAGAAGTTCAAGACCAGCCCAGCCAACATGATGAAATCCCATCTCTACTAAAAATACAAAAATTAGCCAGGCATGGTGGCAGGCACCTATAATTCCAGCTACCCAGGAGGCTGAGGCAGGAGAATCACTTGAATCTGGGAGGCAGAGGTTGCAGTGAGCTGAGATTGCACCACTGTACTCCAGCCTGGGCAACAGGGACTCTGGCTCAAAAAAAAAAAAAAAAAAAAAATCAATACCTATTCTGTGCCAAGCTGCTTTAGGTGTTGGTGATGAAACAATGAATGAAAGGTAAATAAAAAGACCAATAGGCCTGCCCTCATTTAGTTGATGACATACACAGTGGTCATATATGTAGATATGTGTTTTGTCAACTGTTACATAAAAGCTAAGTTGGAGTCAGGGGATATAGAATGCAGTGGAAGGAAGAGGGTTGCTACCTCACAGGGTAATCAAGAAGGCCTCTGTGACAAAGTGACATTTTGAGCAGAAACTCACAGGAAAGCAGTGCCAAGGGCATTGGCCTTGAGGCAGGAGCGTGGTTGGCATTTTCTAAGGACAGCAAGGTGTCAAGTGTGGCTGGAGCAAAATAACCAAGGACAATAAGGTAGAGGAGAAGCAGCAGATTGTGGAGGGCTTAGCAGCCTGCATAGTTAGGACGCTGACTTACTCTGATAGTAAAAGTAGAAGTGGGGAATTACTGGAAAGCTTTGAGAAAAGGAATGACATGATTTCACTTTATTTATTATTTATTTATTTTTGAGATGGAGTTCTGCTCTGTCAACCAGGCTGGAGTACAGTGGTGTAATCTCGGCTCACTGCAACCTCTGCCTCCTGGGTTCAAGTGATTCTCCTGCCTCAGCCTCCCAAGTAGCTGGGATTACAAGCACCAATTTCACTTTAGTTTAATAAAATAATTGCTGTGTTAAGAGTAGCCTACAGGGACCCAGGGATTAACTGAGGAAACCCGTTAGGAGGTAACTGCAATGATACAGACAAAAGAAAATGATGGCCCAGCCCAGGACAGTGTCAGCCATGGAAGGATGAAATGTCTGCATCTGGATATACTTTGGTTTTCGTTTTGTTTTTTTAGAGGAAGTCTTGCTCTGTCATGCAGGCTGGAGTGCAGTGGCATGATCTCGGCTCACTGCAACTTCCTCCACCTCCCGGGTTCAAGCGATTCTCCTGCCTCAGTCTCCTAAGTAGCTAGGACTACAAGTGTGTACCACCACGCCTGGCTAATAGTTGTATTTTTTGTAGAGACAGAGTTTCACCATGTTGACTAAGCTGGTCTCAAACTCCCGACCTCAAGTGATCTGCCCACCTCAGCCTCCCAAAGTGCTAGGATTACAGGCCTGAGCCACCATACCTGACCATGCATCTGGATATATTTTGAAGGTCAAACCAGCAAACAGAAATATGAGAGAAAATGTCACATCAACAATGACTGCAAGGTCAGGGGACAGCAAAACAGATTTGCCATTTACTGATATGTGGGAGTTTATTAATGTGTGTCTTTGGGGGAAATACAATGCTTTCTTTGTTTTTGTTTCATGTTAGATTATAAGGTTAGAGTTATAACTTACATGCTTAAGAATTCTGAGGACTATTTTACGGTGCTCCTTTTCTTCCTCCAGTTCTTCCCAGTAACCAAACCCTGAAGCTTCTTTTTCAAGAGTGTCTCAAACACTTCATCCACCGTTGCCTTTTTACTCATGTTCCTTCTGTTTGGCTCTCAGGACTTCTTGCCTGGAATCGTGCAACAGTCTCCTAAATCGGTCTCCAGCTTTTAGTCTTTGACCCTTCCAGTCTTTCCCACACTGACTAAAGGACAGATAGGATCGTCACCACCGGGTTCAAAAATCTTTGACGGCCTTCGTCTGCTAAATGAAGACCACGCCTCTCTGAGAGAGGCCCAGCATGTGCCCCTTGGTTTTTTGTATTTTTGTTTTTGTTTTGTTTTGTTTTGAGACAGGGTCTTGCTCCAGCACTCAGGCTGTAATGCAGTGGCACAATCTCAGCTCACTGCAACCTCTGCCTCCCGGGTTGGAGCGGTTCTCCTTCCTCAGCCTCCCGAGTAGCTAGGATTACAGGTGTGCACCACCTCGCCCAGCTCATTTTTTTATTTTTAGTAAAGACAGAGTTTCCCCATGTTGGCCAGGCTGGTCTCGAACTCTTGACCTCAAGTGATCCACCAGCCTCAGCCTCCCAAAGTGCTGGGATTACAGATGTGAGCCACCATACCTGGCCCACCTTGTTTTTATCTTGTATGCTCCTTGCCTCTCTTTGCACCATTCACCTTCCCAAGCCTGCTCCAGCCCCCATACTCATTTCTAATTGTTCGTGTCAAAATGTTACCAATCCTTTCATAGCCATCACTCCAATGAAGCCTTCAAGTTTCACCCAGTGAGAATAATCCTTTCCTCCCTACATATTCACAACGCTTTCGGCCTCTACTTAACACTGTGTATTAGTTATTTATTTTTATGTTTCTATGTCTCCTTTTGGGTAGTGACTTACTGTATGAGAATACAGAAGGCCAGGTGTGGTGGCTCACACCTGTAATCTCAATATTTTGCCATGCTGAGTCAGGAAGATTGCTGGAGGCCGGGAGTTGGAAACCAGCCTGGGAAACAGCGATATAAATTTTGTTGTAATTAGTTTTAAAAATTGTTTTAAATAGCTGCTGTGTGGTGGCACACATCTGTAGTTCCAGCTACTTAGGAGGCTGAGGTGGGAGGATCACTTGAGCCCAGGAGTTCAAGGCTGCAGTGAGCTATGATTGTGCCACTGCACTCCAGCCTGGGTGACAGAATAAAACTGGGTCTCAAAAAAAAAAAAAAAAAAAAATACTGGGCCGGGTGCAGTGCCTTACAACTGTAACCCCAGCACTTTTGGAGGTTGAGGCAGGAGGATCAGTTGAGCCCAGGAGTTCAAGACAAGTCTGGGTGACAAAGCAAGACCTCTGAGTCTACAAAAAAATTAAAAATTAAATTAAAGGCTATATACCCAAAAGAATATAAATCATTCTATTACAAAGATACATGCACACATATGTTCATTGCAGCATTATTCACAATAGCAAAGACATGGAATCAACCCAAATGTCTATCAGTGATAGACTGGATAAAGAAAATGTGGTACATATACACCATGGAATACTATACAGCCATAAAAAGGAATGAGATCAAGTCCTTTGAAGGAACATGGATGGAGCTGGAAGCCATTACCCTCAGCAAACTAATGCAGGAACAGAAAACCAAACACCACATGTTGTCACTTATAAGTGGGAGCTGAACAATGAGAGCACATAGATACAGGGAGGGAAACAACACACACTGGGGCCTGTCAGGGGAGTGGGGTGGAGGGAGGGAGAGCATTAGGAAAAATAGTTAATGCATGTGGGGCTTAATACCGAGGTGATGGGTTGACAGGTGCAGCAAACCACCATGGCACACGTTTACCTGTGTAACAAACCTGCACATCCTGCACATGTGCAGAACTAAAAATAAAAATTAAATTTAAAATAAAAGTTTTAGAAAACATCGAATTTGTCTCATAAACCAGACATGCACAGGGTTTAGTAGAGTCGTTCTCCTAATTGGTCCCCAGTAACTGTTTGAGGTGGGTTTTAATAGCCAAATGCTGCTGCAATGAGAATGATCTTAATATTGAGAAAAGGTTCTGCAGGATTTGGGGTTGGCCCTCACATAAACAGTAAACATATACACTTTCATTTTTCAACTGCATTTTCCCTCATATTATTATCATAGTCTGTTTAAAACAAAACTACCCAAACAATGTATTTTAAAGGTCATATTCAAATACTACCATAAATATAAGCTTCTCTAGAGTAATATTTAGAAAACATTGTAAAATAAATTAGATGTTTTGTTCCTCTGAGGCCAAGCAGGTTTTCATTTTCTTGTGCAAATAAAAAATATTGATTTTTTCCTTTTTGTTTGAGGAAAAAAACAATCCTTAAAATATACTAGGCAGACTGCTCATGTGCTACAGAAGCCAGATGTCTCAGGGCACTGAAATGGAAAAATTAGTGCTGAATCTCATAATGTAAGAATATCTTAAGGGAAAAGTGACAAATGTTGTGATTTGGAAACTTGAGGCTAGCTGGTTAGATTCTGCTTCACATCAGGGGCACCTCCAGGATTTGCTTCACTGCTCATATTAATGTTATTGGTTTCAATGTCTTTTTCTTACTAGATTGTTGCCTCTAAAGCCACACTTCACTCCTATAAAAATTATTGGCATAGGGCCTGGTGCAGTGGCTCATGCCTGTAATCCTAGCAATTTGAGAGGCCAAGACAGGAGGATCCTTTGAGCTCAGGAGTTGGAGACCAGCCTAGGCAAGACCCTGTCTCTATTAAAATAAAATAAATAAAATAAAATAATTAAAATAAATTAATAAACATCCTGGCTAACCCAGTGAAACCCCGTCTCTACTAAAAAAATACAAAAAACTAGCCAGGCGAGATGGTGGGCACCTGTAGTCCCAGCTACTCGGGAGGCTGAGGCAGGAGAATGGCGTGAACCCGGCAGGCGGAGCTTGCAGTGAGCTGAGATCTGGCCACTGCACTCCAGCCTGGGCGACAGAGCAAGACTCCGTCTCAAAAAAAAAATAAAAATAAAAATAAAAGTAAAAATCCGTATTTTTTTCTGCACTAGAGTATACATTTCTTGAGAGTGATATTCTGTGAAATTATTGGCATAAATATGTTTGTCCTCATTAGATTTTAAGTTCCTGGAGGGCAAGAACTGTGCTTTCTTTATACTCCCCATGGCTCTTACCATAGTGCTTTGCACTCAGCATTCACTCAAGCAATCTTCAGTTCATCTCATCCCTTGACTACTACTCCTTTCAACCTTTCTTCCTTTGCTAAAGGACACTAAAACACCCAAGTTGCTATCTATGATTCAGAACCTTGTATTACTTGTAATATAGGTTCAGAAGCTGAAACAGAGATCCAAAATAATAGTAGTTTAAACAGCTCAGGTGTAAGCTTTCCAAGACTTACTCCTCCAGTCTATCCTACCTGCACAGGTGTTTCTGGGTTACTGTGTATGGTTGTGCAGGATGTGCACTGCACAACTTTACGGAGTCCCATTCACATTGTGGTCTATGGGAATGGTGCTCACAACTGCACAGCTGTATTCAGCAGCCCTGGAGCTGCTCCATGGTGGTAAATATCCATATTCCTTTATTTTAATTCCTCCACTATTCCTAGGGAGTGTCAAGATCCATCATGTCCCAAGATGGATCGCTGGCATGACATCCATAGCCCACTAAGGGCATGCGTACTGGAAGCTCCATGTCGCTTCCACTCACATTCCATTGACTAGAACTTACTCACACAGTCATGCCTCGCCAGGAGAGAGACTGAAAAATATCTTTATTCTCAGTGCCAAGTTAAAACTGAAGGGTTGAATTACTAGAAAAGTGGAGAACTGACCTGGGGGACAACTAGAAGTCTCTACTACAAGCCAGAATGCCACCTTTCATTTTGGAAAGTCACTTTCATTTTAATTTCTGCAGTCTTTATTACGACCATCACTGCGCCTTGACTCCTGACACCACAGTGCTTTTTTAGGCCCACTTTATTTGTTGCTCGACCTCCTGCAACAGTCTTCTAATATTTCCCTGCCTCCAATCGCTCAACTCCAGTCTATGATTGATGGGAAATGCCAGATAATCTGATCCAAATCCATCTCTCCATTCTTAATTTTTCCTGCTCTTACACATGCTTTTGCCTGGTTCCATCTGAACTCTTTTCTCCTTGTACATTCTGTATCTTCTTACCTGTGGTTTTGTGTTTGTTTGTTGAGATGGAGTCTCACTCTGTCACCTAGGCTGGAGTGCAGTGGCACTATCTCAGCTCACTGCAACCTCTGCCTTTCAGGTTCAAGCAATTCTCATGCCTCAGCCTCCCAAGTAGCTGGGATTACAGGTGCGTGCTACCACACCTGGCTACTTTTTTTTTTTTTTTTTTTTTTTTTTTGTGGTTTTAGTAAAGATGGGGGTTTCACCATGTTGGCCAGGCTGGTCTTGAACTCCTGACCTCAAGTGATATACCCGCCTCAGCCTCCAAAAATGCTGGGATTACAGGCATAAGCCACAGCACCCAGCCGACTTGTGACTTTTCTCAGACTGTTTCTTTACCAAATTGCCTTTCTGCCCTGATTCCATGTCACTGTCTTAATTACCTTTTCAGTCCCAGCTCAAAAATACCCACCCCCATCACTCATTATCTGACGCTTAGTCAGATCAGTTCTACTTGAAGTAAATATCCATATACTAAGTTTTACTTCTTATTTACGTGCTATATATATATATGGTAAAAGGTACCTATTTTAAGGATCCAATTCAATGTATTTTTAATATCTGTATATACCTATTGTGGTTGGCAAAATGTTGATCCCCATGACCCTCACCTCCTAGTCACATCTGTGAACATGTGACATTACAGGCCAAAAGGAATACTGCAGGAGTAATTAAGGTTACTAATCAGTTGACCTTAAGACAGGAATATTATTGTGGATCATCCAGAAAGGCCTGATGTAATCTCATGAGCCTTTAAAAGTTAATCTTTCTTTTTTTTATTGAGACGAAGTCTCACTGTGTCACCTAGGTTGGAGTGCAGTGGTGTGATTTCAGCTCACTGCAACCTCCACTTCCTGGGTTCCAGTGATTCTCCTGTCTCAGCCTCCCAACTAGCTGGGAATACAGGTGCATGCCACCACAACCAGCGGATTTTTATATTTTTAGTAGAAACAGGGTTTCACTGCTCTCTCTCTCCTGCCACCTTGTGAAGAAGGTACCTATTTCCCCTTCCCCTTCTGCCATGATTATAAGTTTTTTGAGGCCTCCCCAGCCATATGGAACTGTGAGTCAATTAAACTTCTTTCCTTTATAAACTACCCAATCGTGGGTATTTCTTTATAGCAGTGTGAGAATGGACTAATACAGAGACAAAAAAAAAAAGAAAAGAAAAGAGTGGGGGCTGAAAGTACACAAATCCCTGCATGTGTAACAGTCCAGAGACTCCTTTCCCTGGTCCTAAAATAGTGATTGTATATCTAAGCAACCTTGAAATGAAAAGGGCTCCTGATATATATCATAGGCAGCATTTCATTTTGGTGGGAGAAAGAAAGGTCTATTTAATAAATGCTGCTAGCATACTCTGAAATCAATGCAGGCAAAAATACAATTAGATTTCTATCCTACGCCATGAACAATCAAAATTTCAAATGAAAATAAAGTTAGACAAGCCATAAAAGAAGAAAATAGGAAAGAGTATACTTAAGATTTGGAGGTTCCTAGGTCTTCTAAGCAAAACATAATAGCAGGGGAAAGACTAGAATTTTGTACACAAAACTTTGAATGTCCTGTAAGACAAAAGCCATCATAAACAAAGCCAGACGCATGCACCTGATGGAAAGAAACGTACGTGACAAAAAATGCATGTACGTAACTGCTCTATGCACTTACAAATAATTTTAAAAAGACTCATCATCCAAGAGAATACTGTGCAAACAACATGGAAGAGCAATTCACAGGAAAAATACAAATAGTAAGACCTAAAACCATAAAGACCCTAGAAGAAAACCTAGGCAATACCACTCAGGACATAGGCACGGGCAAAGACTTCATAACTAAAACATAAAGCAATGGCAACAGAAGCCAAAATTGACAAATGGGATCTAATTAAACTAAGAAACTTCTGCATCACAGAAGAAACTATCATCAGAGTAAACAGGCAACCTACAGAATGGGAAAAAATGTTTGTAATCTATCCATCTGACAAAGGGCTAATATCCAGAATCTACAAGGAACTTAAACAAATTTACAAGAAAAAAACAAACAACCCCATCAAAAAGTGGGCAAAGGATATGAACAGACACTTCGCAAAAGACGACATTTATGTGGCCAACAAACATATGAAAAAAAGCTCATTATCACTGGTCGTTAGAGAAATGCAAACCAAAACCAGAGTGAGATACCATCTCACGCCGGTTAGAATGGTGATCATTAAAATGTGAGGAAACAACAGATGCTGGAGAGGATGTGGAGAAATAGGAACATTTTTAGACTGTTGGTGGGAGTGTAAATTAGTTCAACCATTGTGGAAGATAGTGTGGCAATTCCTCAAGGATCTAGAGCCAGAAATACCATTTGACCCAGCAAACCTATTACTGGGTATATACCCAAAGGCTTAGAAGTCATTCTACTATAAAGACACATGCACATGTATGTTTATTGCAGCACTGTTCACAATAGCAAACACTTGGAACCAACACAAATGCCCATCAATGATAGGCTGGATAAAGAAAATGTGGTACATATACACCATGGAATACTATGCAGCCATAAAAAGAATGAGTTCATGTCCTTTGCAGGGACATGGATGAAGCTGGAAACCATCATTCTCAGCTAATACAGGAATAGAAAACCAAACACTGCATGTCCTCATTCATAAGTGGGAGTTGAACAATGAAATTGACACAGGGAGGGCAACAGCACACACTGAGGTCTGTCATGGGGTGGGGGGCTAGGGGAGGGATAGCGTTAGGAGAAGTACCTAATGTAGATGACGGGTTGATGGGTGCAGCAAACCACCATGACATGTGTATAACTAGGTAACAAACCTGCACGTTCTGCACATGTATCCCAGAACTTAAAGTATAATAAAAAATACAAATAATACCAATATGCACATGAAAATAGGTTCAATTTTAATAATCAAGTAAATACAAATTGGGAAAACATAAAAAGATTTACACTATTTAGTGTGAGAATATGGGGAAATGTGCTCTCATACCTGGCTGCTGGAATTAAACTGATATAGTTTTTGTGGGAGGAGTACAACTAGCAGCATCTACCAGAATCTAAAATGTGTGTTCCCCTTAATCTATTAATTTTACAATTAGGAATCTCTCATATGTGCCTTCAGCTGCACAGATACAACATACTTGGGCCTGTTACTTAACCTGATACTGATTCTTCCTTGGTGAAATGTTTATTACAGTAGCGTATGCCTCATTTAATTGTTATTTTCAAATGAGATAAAGAATACATGGCCTGTACATAATAAATTTCAATGAATAGATAAAAATCAAATCTTGATGTTACTATGATCCCCATTTTACTATGACATGGTTGTTTTATGTACCTATATACTATTTTTGGCCGGGTGTGATTTCTCATGCCTGTAATCCCAGCACTTTGGGAGGCTGAGGTGGGCGGATCACAACGTCAGGAGTTTGAGACCAGCTTGGCCAATATGGTGAAACTCCGTCTCTACTAAAAATACAAAAATGCTCATCAATAGAGAAATATATACTATGAAAAAGCATGCACATATACGTACATACACACACGAATCTCCAAGATGCTGTTCAAGCAAAATAGCAAAGTCACAAAATATGTATAGATTATTTCCATGTATTTATCTCTCTCTCTCTCTCTCTCTCTCTCTGTGTGTGTGTGTGTAAAGGGAAAGAATGAATGAGTGTTTTATAAAGATTTAAAAGGACACCAAAGTTTTATTAATGCCCTAAGTATTTGGCAAAGGGAATAACTGAAGAGGCATTGACATTGTTTTACCCTGTGTTATTCTGTATTGTTTGAATTCTGTCCTTTCTGAACAGCCTGTAGAGGCGTCAATGTTCCCATTAAAACCAGTGAACTTGCCTCAACCAAAACCACAACAGCTGAACCCTTTGACTTCAATCAATTCTAAGCAGCTTGGTCATTTGTTTTTTTCAGATTAGAAATTATAGAAGATAATTTATAATCCATATTTTGCATAGTATTGAGGATGAAAGACATTTACATCTCATTTTTTAATTTTAATTTTTATTATTTATTTATTTGTTTGTTTATTTATTTATTTATTTTTTTGAGACAGAGTCTCGCTCTGTTGCCCAGGCTGGAGTGCAGTGGCGCATCTCAGCTCACTGCAAGCTCCGCCTCCCAGGTTCACGCCATTCTCCTGCCTCAGCCTCCTGGGTAGCTGGGACTACAGGCACCCTCCACCACACCTGGCTAATTTTTTGTATGTTTTTAGTAGAGACGGGGTTTCACCGTGTTAGCCAGGATGGTCTCAATCTCCTGACCTCGTGATCCACCCGCCTCGGCCTCCCAAAGTGCTGGGATTACAGACGTGAGCCACCGCGCTTGGGCATATTTCATTTTTTAAAAAAAGGGACTTAGGATAATGAGCTTAAGTTTTTTGAAAAATCATCTTATTCCTAACAATGGCAGATTAATGAAGCATTTCGGAACGAAATTATTTCATCATATTCTGATTAAGGAACTCTGCATTTGAGAAAGCTATAAAATTTTTATATTCTTCAATTAATACTCTACATAAAAGATTCTAAAATGGCTAACCGTACAGTGAAGGATGCGCACAGCACCCACCGCACCAACCCTCAGTATCTGGCAGAGAAGATCATTCGAACTCGAATCTATGAGTCCGAGTACTGGAAAGAGCAGTGCTTTGGACTTACGGCTGGGGCTTGTAGTCTGTAGAGCCATGGAGTTAAGGTCTGTGGGTGGCATCTATGGTGGCAACATAAAACCAACACCCTTTCTGTGTTTAACCTTGAAGATGCTTTAAATTCAACCCGAGAAGGATATCACTGTAGAGTTTATCAAAAATGAAGATTTCAAGTATGTCCGCATGCTGGGGGCATTTTACATGAGGCTGACAGGCACTGCAATTGATTGCTACAAGTACTTGGAGCCTTTGTACAAAGACTATCGAAAAATCAAGAGCCAGAACCGAAGTGGGGAGTTTGAATGGATGCATGTTGATGAGTTTATTGTTGAACTATTGCACAGTGAGACAGTCTGTGATATCATTCTGCTCCGGCTGCAGAAACGCTAGGTATTAGAGGAAGTTGAGCAGCTGGAGCCTCGAGTTACTGCTCTGGAAGAGGACATGGACAGCGTGGAGTCCAGCGAAGAGGAAGAAGAGGACGATGAGAAGTTGGAAAGAGCGCCATCACCTGATCACCGCCGGAGAAGCTCCGGAGACTTGGACAAGCCCCCGTCGCTCTCCCACACTGCGCTACAGAAGGGGAGTCGGAGTCGCTCTCCTAGAAGGCGGAATCGATCTCCCAAAAGGAGAAGCCCCGCCCCGCGCCGAGAAAGGCATCGGAGCAAGAGTCCAACACGTCACCGCAGCAGGTCCTGAGATCGGCGGCACAGATCCCGTTCCAAGTCCCCAGGTCATCACCGTAGTCACAGACACAGGAGATACTCAATGTCTCCCGAAAGGTCTAAGAAGAGCCACAAGAAGAGCCGGTGAGGGAATGAGTAATGGACTCAGTTTGGTTTTAGTCCATATGGCCTCCTGTGGATATGAGGGTATCTGTCTGTGTGGAAGGATTAAGATCTCTCTCAGCTAGCTATAAGAATATTTTAGTTTTTTGGCCGGGCGCGGTGACTCACGCCTGTAATCCCGGCACTTTGGGAGACTGAGGCAGGCGGATCACAAGGTCAGGAGTTCGAGACCAGCCTGGCCAATATGGTGAAACCTCGTCTCTACTAAAAATACAAAAATTAGCCAGGCGTGGTGGCGGGCACCTGTAGTACCAGCTACTCGGGAGGCTGAGGCAGGAGAATCACTTGAACCTGGGAGGCAGAGGTTGCAGTGAGCCGAGATCGTACCACTATACTCCAGCCTGGGTGACAGAGAGAGATTCCATCTAATAATAATAAAAATATTTTAGTTTTTTTCTTATCAAGTGTCTCAATCTTTGTTTTTAACAAAGGAGATGTGAGTTTTGTATCTCTTTTTAATCATAATCAACATCAGTTTTTTACCCAACTAACCTTGACTGTATTCAGACTTATGAGAGTAGAAGGGATCTGGAGGTTGATATATGAATGATAAGGAAAGGATGTGGCCACCTAATGACCCTTTCCCTTTTTATTAAACCAGACACACCTGTTTCCCATTTCTCTGTAGCTTAGTTTTTGGTTTGTTGTGGTTGGAATTGCTTTGAGAATCCTGGGATTTGTGCTGCTGCTGTTATTCAAAGAACAAATGAGTAAAACGTAGTAGCTCCTAACTTTTTTCCAGCAGCAGCAAACGGTAATAAACATGAAAACTGGTTAGCAGCAGTTTTGAAAGAACAGAATGCATTCAAATGTAAGGCTTCTTCTGGATCATTAAAGCCAGTTTCATCCGACAGTTCAACAGAGAGTGGCACTTAATACCCTTTATACAGCCCATTTTTTCATAGTTTCATTTGTTCTTGCCCACAAGCTTAAAATCCAGGTTAAGGTATCCAGCCTTTATTATATAAGCATTGACATTACCCAGGCCTAGTCAGTAACAGTAGGGTAACAGGATTGAAAAAGATTTGATGGAGAGGAAAGTATCTAATACTAGTCATGGTTTTGACCTGAATTGCTAGACAATAGTGCCATTCACAAAGTCAGAAAATACAGCAGGAAAAGATGGCTTTTAGAGGGGCAGAGAATTAGAGGATTGTGGTAGTAATGAAAATGATGCATTCAGTTTAACAAGTTTAATTTGAGACAGCTACGGCATAGCTAAAAAAAAAAAAAAAAAAAAAAAAAAAAAAAGACCATAAAGTTGGAGATAGGGACCAGAGTTTAACATAGCGATCCAGGCCAGAATCGACAATGTTTCAGTAATTGTGAAATCTGTCAATAAGACTCCCCAGAGTGTTTATATATATCAGAAATGCACACAACAGAACCATAGGCAACACCGACACTGGTGACGGGAAGAAGTAGAAGAACATTGGAATGGCCCGTTCAGAAAGACAGGAGAATTAGGAGAGAATAGGTGAAAGAAGCCAGGGGTCAAGAATGCAGAAGCAAAGGAAGGACTAAAAAGCCTCCATAGACGTTGATAATCAAGAGATTATCAAGATCTTTGCTAGGAGAGTTCGTTTACCTGCACTTAACTCCCTTAAAAAGAGAAAAGTGATTGAATGACTCCCAGCAACTGTAGTCCCAGAAGGAACTGTGAAGACCAGCTGCCCTGCAGGATCCAGGTTTTCTTGGGAGGTTGTATCTAGTCATAAGGTAAACATTCTCTACATTCTATTGCCTGCTCTTGAATTGAAAGACTTCTGCAGCAGTATTAAAGCATTTTTTAATCTTATTTGAGCTTTCATATTCTTCAGTGATTCCTTTCATAATACCTGAGTTAATAAAAGTGGTCTGAAAGAGCGTTTTTGGTTTCTGATACAACTACATAGGACTACCTTTTAAGATTCAATATAAGCATCTCTATGTAAATGTAAAAAAAAAACTATACATAAAAATTAATAATTTGCTGACAATGGAATTCTCTAAAAGATCTCCTGTTGTGAAGATAGTAGCTCCACCACCCCCCATCTTCTCTGGGGCATGTCAGGAGAGCAAAACCCCACTCTGCCTGCCCTAACAGGGGGTCAAGCTGGCTGGAAAATATCTCACCAGGGTCTGCCTCATTTGAAATACTCACTGTCAAAAACCATGACCAGCAGGATACCGTATATATCCTAAAGGAGACCAAGCTACAGGAAGCTCCTCTTTACGATGCTACTACTAAATGAACTGTAGCCTTCTACTTCTAATTCAGGATAAGGAAAACAGCTAAACACAGGCAATCTTTCAAACTAATAAAAGCAGAAAAAACTACGGGAAAAGAAAATTTTACCAAAACTATTCTCCGTAAGTGATTCTGTCCCAGAAACAAGTGAGGTAGGACTTCAGAAATTTCACCTGGCACAACTGTTATAAAACCAAGAAAAGCAGCAATGCCATTAGTAACAACTAACATTTATTGGATACTTATATTGGCCCACCTCTGTGCTACAAATTTATAGATATTACCTCATTTGCTCCTCAGACAACTGCTTATTCTATTTTACAGATAAGGACTTTGAGGCTTAAGAAAGTTAAGTACGGCCGGGCGCGGTGGCTCAAGCCTGTAATCCCAGCACTTTGGGAGGCCGAGACGGGCGGATCATGAGGTCAGATCGAGACCATCCTGGTTAACACGGCGAAACCCTGTCTCTACTAAAAAAATACAGAAAACTAGCCGGGCGTGGTGGCGGGCGCCTGTAGTCCCAGCTACTTGGGAGGCTGGGGCAGGAGAATGGTGTAAACCTGGAAGGCTGAGCTTGCAGTGAGCTGAGATCCGGCCACTGCACTCCAGCCCGGGCGGAAAAAAAAAAAAAAGAAAGTTAAGTACTTTTTCCCAAATCTAAGGCAAGTTTCACTCCGAAGCCTTGGCTCTTAACCATGACACATGTCACCCTTCGACCACTGAATGTGACTGAGAATCTGAGAAGACCTGTCATGAGAATCTAATAACAATTATACCCTAAGTTATTGTGTATAACTTCTATTTTGTTAGTATTTGCCAAAAAAAAAAAAAACATAAGAAAATATTGATAGCTTTAAACTAATTCATTTCATTTACTACAAGATTATAATTGGTACTGAAACAGCTCAGCCTTAATTCCCAAAACTTTAAAATATATGTGGTAAAGGTTTCTTTGCCTCTTTCAATGTGTATCCAACTAAAAATATACTTTTAAGTAAGAAAACTGAATGTTTACAAAGTTTACTAGCATCTAAAGTTAATTCACAGCAATATTTTTAAATGCTTTCTTAAAAAACAAATAAAGCAAATAATAACTCCATAAGCATACTAAATAATTTGGAGTTCTCCAGGGTCAAAAATGCATCATAACTATAAACATACAACTTAACCAACATTTTCACAAACTAATGCTTTCTAAAAAACCTTCTTACTAGCTATGCTCATACTTAACTTTTGCTACCTGTCATTGTTATTTCATACAACTTACAAACAGACAATATCAACTCTTCTTCAAAAAAATGTATTCTGAAATTTTGGACTTTCTGGAATTTCAATTCTCATAAGATGTAATACTTTTTCTTTCTTTCTTTCTTTCTTTTTTTTTTAGAGACAGTCTCGCTGTCACCCAGGCCACATTGTAGTGGGTAATACACTTTTAATGCTATAAATTAAGTTTCTATATAAAATTTCTCATATATATTGATTTTGGAATTGAAACAAAAAAGTAATACCAGATTTTGGAGCAAATGTTTATGCATACAAGTTACAAATAAAGTTGTAACTTGGAAAAAATGAATATTTGATGCACAAAAATCTACAGACTCCGGGATAACAACTGTTTTAAATTCATTTTTTCTTCTTGAGTACACTTAATGTAAATTAACCTTTCCATTTCCTCATTTCTTAAGATTAATTGCTGTTGCAAGGGTTTTAATAAAGTTCAGCGAAAGTTTAACTCAATAAAATCAGCTTCTGAACACATTAATTTAGCCACAAACCTATTTTAGTCAACTTATGATTAAATTAAAAATCATTCAGGCAAATTATAATTATTTTCTGTCATGCATATTTCTCAAAAACAGAAGCATATGCATTTCCCACAGTCTTGAATATATCCCTCCGTAAGAAGGTGTGTGTGTGTGTGTGTCTGCGTCTGTGTCTGTGGGAGGGCTTATTAAAAAAAGAGACTAGAAGTTCTATTTAAGTAACAACACTACTATTAAAAAAATTTTTTTTTGACATAGGGTCTCTGTTGCCCAGGCTGGAGTGCAGAGGCTGGTTACAGCTCAGTGCAGCCTCGACCTCCCATGCTCAAGCAATCCTCCCACCTCAGCTTCCCAAGTAGCTGGAAGTACAGGTATGTGACACCATGCCTGGTTAATTTCTGTATTTTTTGTACAGACAGAGTTTTGTCATGTTGCCCAGGCTGGCCTCCAACTCCTGGACTTAAGTCATCCACCCACTTCAGCCTCCTAAAGTGCTGGGATTACAGGAGTGACCCACCACGCCTGGCCCAAAAATCTTTTAACCTACTTTCTAGTTCTATCTAGTTTATATCATGTCATCAAATTCAATACAACAAAAATACCTGACTGGATTTTACTATTGTTCTTTCTTCCCAGATACACTACTTAAGTGAATGGTCAGATAAATTGTACAGCTATAAAATAATATTTGCTAAAAATATCTTACTGTCAGACTATGCAAATATCATTTTTCATTTTTATAAACTTAAAACTACAGTGTTCGTTTTGATAAGAAACAATGAGACATGACTGTAGGAATGCTGATTTTTTTTTTCTTTCAGTTCTATTGGGTACACTGAATATGGCATTTGTTAGAAGTCATTCCCCACTTCTCCACCCCTTCTTGATATTTCTACCCCCCCCCCGAGACAGAGTTTTGCTCTTGTCCAGGTTAGTGTACAGTGGCGTGATTTTGGCTCACTGCAACCTCCGCCTCCCAGGTTCAAGTGATCCTCCTGCCTCAGCCTCCCAAGTAGCTGGGATTACAGGCATCTGCCACCACGCCTGGCTAATTTTCGTATTTTTAGTAGAGACAGAGTTTCACCATGTTGGCCAGGCTGGTATCAAACTCCTGACTTCAAGTGATCCGCCCGCCTCAGCCTCCCAAAGTTCTGGGATTACAGGTGTGAGCCACTGCACCCGGCCTTTCTCTATTGCAGTGTTTCTTAAAGGCTGGGGGGTCGACTAAGTTGCTTGCACCAGAACTGCCTAGCACCTTGCTAAAAAATTCAGGTTTCTTAGCCCCACAGCTGCTGATGCAAAATCTGTGAAGAAAGAATTCTGAGGTCCTCAGATGATTCATAAATGATTTGATCTGAAAACCATTTTTCTACAGTCATTATCCTCAAAGTTAAATCACAAAATGTTAACTGAATTTAAGAAAAATTGTTAATTTTTTAATTGTATAAATTGAATTTAAATATGTAAGGCACAATCACTAATCAAGAAACAAAATGTATTTTTACAGCAATCTCAATTTTGCATTATATATAATTTTAGCAAAGCAAGAGAAGATGGTAAGAGTATAAAGTAATGCGGAACAGAACGCTGCAGTTAAGAACGTTTGAGCAAAATGAAAGTATATTAATTAATCACAGAATTTTCTAGGGTATAATCTAGGGGCATAAACGTCAATGTGAAGGTTGAGTTAATAATAAGCCTGAAAATTGCACATGCATAAATAATTTAGTGTTTTTTATGCACTTAAAAAGACATCAATCTTCACGTATGAGATGACAGGCATATTAATCTGGTTTTAAAAATCCAGGCAGGGCGCAGTGGCTCATGCCTGTAATCCTAGCACTTTGGGAGGCCAAAGTGGGTAGATCACTTGAGGTCAGGAGTTCGAGACCAGCCTGACCAACGTGGTGAAACGCCATCTCTACTAAAACTACAAAATTAGCCGGGTATGGAGGCACCTGCCTGTAATCTCAGCAACTTGGGAGGTCGAAGCAGGAGAATTACTTTAACCCGGGAGGCAGAGGTTGCAGTGAGCTGAGATCATGCCATTGCACTCCAGCCTGGGCAACAAGAGCAAAACTCAGTCTCAAAAAAAAAAAAACCCCAATGTCTTATTTCATAAACTCCTAAGAATTAGAACTCCTCCTATTATTAAAATACTCATGTGCAACCAAAACATTAAGAAACAAAAGCCCTGAGACATGAAAGTTAACATCACCAGAAAATTGAACAATTTAACATTCCTGCCCAAAGGTACATAATTAAATCTAATCATTAGGAAACATCAAACGAACTCAAATGGAGGGACTGTCTACAAAACAACGATCCTGTACTGTGGAAAATGTCCAAGTCACGAAAGGTGAAGAAAAACTAAGGAACCACTCTAAAAAGATGATAACTAAATGTAATTGCTGACCCTGGATTGGATCTTGACCCAGAATATACATGTGCATGCATAATACATGTCAATGAGACTGGAATAAGGTCTACCAGTTAGACAAAGGGATTGCATTATTACACTAAATATGGCCTGAGAAGCACTTTGTACTTATATATTTGAGTCCTTGTGGACGAACTGTAACCTAGCTTAATAGGCAGACAAGATTGATAACCTAACTAGTAGTATGCACCTGCAACAACAGCCAAGTCTTGACCAATCCCAGCGGGCGTACTTCAACCACTCACAGACTGCTAAGTGTTCAGACTGTGTTCAAATAAGACAAATGCCCATATGTAACCAATCCAGCTATTTCTGTACCTCACTGCCAGTTTCTGTATGTCACTTCCCTTTTTTTGTCTATAAATTTGTTCTGACCACAGGGCATCCCTGGAGTCTGTCTGAATCTGCTGATTCTGGGAGCTGCCTGATTCATGAATCGTTCATTGCTCAATTAACCGTCTTTCAATTTAATTAGGCTGAAGTTTTTCTAATAACAGTATCAATGTTGATTTCCTGATTTAGGTTATGGTACAGTGACAAGGTAGCACGATGTCCTTGTTCTTAGGAAATAGGCACTGAAGAAATTAGGGGTTAATGTTTCAACTTATTCTCTAATGGTTCACAAAATATTATGAACAGAGAGAAAACTACAACAAATGGGACAAAATATTAACAAGTGGGCAATTCAAGTGAAGGATTTAGAGGCGCTTTTCCTACTATTCTTAACAACTTTCCTGTAACTTTGAAATTATTTCAAAATAAAAAATGCCCAAAATATTTTAAAAGCTATAACAGGAACACACACAAAAAAATCTAAAATGTTTAGAATGTATTTTTAAGCTTCATATCTAAAGGAGAGACCTATGTCCATTTAAATATTTTGTAAATTTAGACTAAAGCCATAAACAAATTGAATTTTAAGTTCTATTCAATGCCTTCATACTGGAAATCACAAAACTGCATTGCTTATTTTTTATTCTATCAATTATATGCTTAATCCAAATCTAAATGTATATGAAAAGTAAATACCTCTATACATCCCATATTCATATGAAAAATATTTTAAATGTTGCCTTTTACAGTTATTTTTTTTTCTTCAAGGACCCCTTAATGATTTATTGTATCAGTCTCATCAACTATAACTAATTTTGTTATGAAGTAGTTTTAGGCCCGAATTCTGTCTACGTAGTGGTGCCCTATTATGCTTATTATACACATATAAGTAACAAAGAACCCATCACATCAGATTACCCACACACTACATTTTGTTAAAGCACAGATAACTATTTTGCAATATGATTTACTAACCGATCTAACCCAGTAATTTTGCTAAAGGTTTACTGTGTAGGGGAGAGAGAGGTAAGATTAGAGGAAGATGTTAATTCCCTACAACAGGGCCTGACACACAGTGGACATGAGACACATATTTGTGGGGAGGAAAAGGGATTATTGCAAAATTTAGATCATTAGCAATATATCACTAGAAACTATGACATAGCAGCATAATAATTAGATGCTTAAAAATATAAAGATGAGAAAATAATGCTTCTGAAAATCTGTCCATGTCAAGCAACAAAAACTCTTGGTGAAAATGACTTTCTTATATTTCTAGCATGCTTTTTTAAAAAGCTAAAACTATCAAGGATGTTGCTATATTCATATCGAATTAACACTTTGAAAATATTTTTTAAAACTTGCATATTGTGTAGTATAGCAAGCTATAAAGCTATGAAAATCAAAAAACAATCCGCATATCAAGGAATTGTCACCAAATATAATTGAAAGTTGCTAGTATCAAAATTTCTTGATCTGTGTTTCAAATGCCAAAGTCTACAGGACTGTATTCTAAAGTTCTATCTGATACAAGCCCTGACTTGGCTATTGAAAGTTATGGTGATTTATGGAGAAACTCAAAAGAAGATGCAGTCACAGAACAC
Source organism: Chlorocebus sabaeus (assembly GCF_047675955.1). Lineage (NCBI taxonomy): Eukaryota > Metazoa > Chordata > Mammalia > Primates > Cercopithecidae > Chlorocebus > Chlorocebus sabaeus. The sequence continues at coordinate 17,707,581 of NC_132912.1, forward strand.
GATGTAAACCAAAAATAAAAGCACCTCGCCCGCCCCCACGCGCAGTCATCTGAATGGACTTCCTCCTCAGCTACGGCTCTTTTAAAATGTAACCTGAGAGACGGGTTCAGGCCATGACAGGAAGCGGGGGTTAGACATGCCTGATTATAATCTCCAGCATTAAAATCAACACAGACTTTAAGTCTGAAACATTTTACAACTATTCTCTCTGAAGCCTGCTACCTGGTGGCTTCATGTGCATGATAAAACTTTGGTCTCCGCAACCTCTTTTTTTTTTTTTCTGAGATGGGGTCTCACTCTTGCCCAGGCTGGAGTGTAGTGGCACGTTCTCAGCTCACTGCAACCTCCATCTCTGGGGTTCAAGTAAGTCTCCCATCTCAGCCTCCCGAATAGTTGGGATGACAGGGGTGCGCCACCACACCCGGATAATTCTTGCATTTTTAGTAGGGATGGGGTTTCATTAAGGGAGGAGACCACCCCTCATATTGTCTTATGCCCAATTTCTGCCTCCAAAGAAAGAAGAAGTAAAAACTAAAAGGCAGAAATGAAATCCACAGGCAGACAGCCTGGCAATATGCCCTGAGCCTGGTTAAAAATGAACCCTGACCTAACCAATTATGTTATCTATAGATTCCAGACATCGTATGGAAAAGCATTGTGACAATCCCTGTTCTGTCCTGTTCTGTTCTGATTACCAGTGAATGCAGCCCCCAGTCATGTACCCCCTGCTTGCTCATTCGATCACAACCCTCTCACGCAGACCCCCTTAGAGTTGTAAGCCCTTAAAAGGGACAGGAATTGCTCATTTGGGGAGCTCGGTTTTTGGAGACCTGAGTCTTGCCAAAGCTCCCGGCCAAATAAGGCCCTTTCCTTCTACAACTCGGTGTCTGAGGGGTTTTGTCTGCAGCTTGTCCTGCTACATCACCATGTTGGCCAGGCTGGTCTCGAACTCCCGAGTCTCCACAACCTCTTATTGCAACCCAGACGTTCCTTTCTGTTGATCTCAGGTTTTTGGATAAACTCAACCAATTGTCAACCAGAAAATTTTAAAATCTACCTATAAGCTGAAACCCTCCACCCCCAGTTGTCCTGCCTTTCTGGACCAAACCAATGTATTTCTTAAAGGTATCTGACTGATGTCTCATGCCTCCCTAAAATGTATAAAACCAACCTGCACCCCAACCACTTTGGACACATGTTTTCAGGACCTCCTGAGGCTGTGTCATGGGCCATGGTCACTTACATTTGGCTCAGAATAAATCTCTTCAAATATTTTACAGAGTTTGACTCTTTTCTGTCAACGTAAGTGTAAAGGCATTTCAAATATTTTTTCCTTTTAAAATCAAACTACTGTTTAGCACTTCATTCTCCAAACAAATAACTGTTTACAATTGGTTGAATATAGAAGATAAACGAAATCTGAAGTTTAGTGTACTTTGCATATGTTAAAGGGTCACCAAATAGTTTAACACACTCTCATTTTTATTAAAATCACAATTCCTACTTCAAGATATTCCACAACGTAAGAAGAAAAAGAGTAATACAGCCACTTGAAGGCAGTACTAGTTGAATTAATGCAAATTTTAGAAATATGATTTAAAATATTTTTTGCATGACAGGCATGTAATAAAATATGTGAAGTTCTCATACTATGTAACCAAAGGTAAAGACTCCGTGACAGTTTCTTCCATATAAAAATCCAACATGAAACTGATCAAACAGAGTAAGAGCAGAATGAATGTTAGGACTTTTGAGAACTAGAAACCTAATTGCTCAACGCAACATTCAGCTGCAGAGGAAACATTACAATGTAATGTAATAAAAGAAATAGCACCTTGGAAAAACCAAGTTATTTAAAGTAAAAGTTTGCAAAAATGTTCTGAACTGCAAATCTCTATGTGAAAATAATCTGTAAAGGAGGTGGTAACACAAAATCAAGTCATTTTAAAAAGTGTAATGTTACATGTTGATTATAAATGGGAACAATACAGAACATTCAAAGCCAAAATTACACCTAGATATCTATAGTGGGGAAAAAAAGTTCCTTGTCTTTTAAAGTCACATATTTAATATTCTCTCAAAAACTGGGTTAGTAAATCAACATACTTGAATAAAGGAGGGAAATTTTTTAAAGGACCTACTTACAAATTAAGGCAGTATGAAAATAGCTCTGGTGTTTCTTTTTTATTAAACACAAGAACAGGAACTTTATTACAAGACTTTTTGCTATTCAATGGAATTCAGAATGAAATGAGTCTGTCTAAAGATCATACCCCAAAATGTTTAGTTACATAAGTACCACAAAGGGATTATCATAACAATTGTTAATGAGATAATTCTACAGAATAGAGACTTTCTCAACCAAAGTTCTGAGTACAGCATCATCATCTTCATCATTATCATCATCATCATCACTATTTTTCAGAGACAGGGTCTTGCTGTGTCACCCAGGCTTAAGTGCAGTGGTACCATCATAGCTCACTGTAACCTCGAATTCCTGGGCTCAAGTGATCCTCCCACCTCAGCCTCCCAAGTAGCTGGAACTACAGGCATGTGTCACCATGCCTGGTTAATTTTTTTTTTTTGTATCTTTTTCAGGGATGGGGTCTTGCTATATTGCCCAGGCTGGTCTTGAACTCCTGGGCTCAAACAATCCTCCTGTCTCAACCTTCCAATGCTGGGATTACAGGTGTGAGCTACCACTCTCAGCCTGAATACAACATTATAGTCAGATGTCATGTTATTTTTTTAACAGTGGGGCAAATATTTATGCTCTTCCTAGCTCCTTAAAACCTTCACAGTTGAAAAACTTATCCTTAAATGGCTAATTTAAATGAAGAATAGATTTCCTTAGCAGTATAAGTAATTTCAACTGCCTAGAAATATTTCCAAAGAATATTTTCCAACTATGACACCTACTTGAATATATGTGTGTTTTTATGCTGCTACTTTATCTACATCAACAGTCTTACTTTAGCAAATTATATCCACGCTTCCAAAAATTGTTATTAATCATAACGCTGCCTTATTTCCTGAAAAAATAGATTAGGGGTTCAAAAATACCAATACATTATTAACAAGTTGTTATAATTTTGCATTTATTTTCATTTATAAATATCACATAAATATCACTGACACATATAATAGTAAATCACTAAACTAATTTCTAAATATTGATTTAAAAAGCTTTGAGCATGTTTCAAAAAAATTTAGTAAAAGTTTTTTTTTCCCCCAGATAATACACCTAATTATTTTCTTAATAATCAATACCTACCCAAGAGTTACTGATATTTGCACAGTTCTTGTACAAAATAGATCTGGCAGAAGAAGAACACAAATACTGGCAAATGCCACATCTCGAGTTATATTTTAAGAAACCATACAATCCATGATATTTCACAAAGTTGTTTATTCTTGTTACTAAAACTTGGACTCAGGTAATCTTGGTTATTCTGGAAAAAGCACCTTGTTTGCAGAGATCATTTAATCATCCTTTTCTACAATCACCTCTCCATGAAGCACCTTTCTTCTTTGACGTAACATATGAAAATACAGTTGTGGAAACACTTCATTGAAAAAGAAAAAGAAAAAGAAGCTATTGCTTTACAATTACTTATACTTGAATTAGTAAATGTGGCAATGTTAGAGAGTAAATGTGGCAATGTTAGAGAGTAAATACATCCCATACCACTGCTGTTCCCCGGATATTTACAGAGCTCAAGAGTGTAAGAGTGCAAATGGAGGCCCACATACCACATGCCTAAATATTCTAATGCTGTAACTGTTGGGGTTTTGTTTTTACTTTTGCTTTTCTTTCTCTCTCTTTTTTTTTTTTTTTAGAGTCTCACTCTATTGCCCCGGCTGGAGTGCAGTGGCATGATCTCAGCTCACTGCAACCTCTGCCTCCCAGGTTCAAGCAATTCTTCTGCCTCCCGAGTAGCTGAAATTACAGGCATGCACCACCAACACACCTAATTTTTCTGTTTTTAGTAGAGATGGGATTTCACCAGGTTGGTCAGCCTGGTCTTGAACTCCTGGCCTCAAGTGATCCACCTGCCTCGGCCTCCCAACGTGCTGGGATTACAGGCATGAGCCACTGTGCCTGGCCTATTTTTGCTTGTTTTTAACAAACTTAAATGCCTTCATAAAAATACCTTCATAACAACTTAGAAGACCATGTTTGAATTTAGAATGCTTAAGTCTTTGGAATGCTGTGCCAGAACATTCCAGCACAGGGAAAACTGGCCCACCCAGCCTCCCGTTCTCCATTCTACTGGCGGTATCCTGTACTGCAAGGGGCCTCCTGCACATGTGTGAGGATACCCGGGTGCAGACATCTAAGCTTCATCCATACCCCTCACCAACAGCTGCCCCCCGGCTATCCTGTTTTCTCAAGGGTGTGTATACTGGTACATAGTTAACCCTCAGGACAGTGGATCGAGGAAGAAGCCTGATTAGGGCCCAGATGCATGCTTATTGCCATCTGGGTAGCAAATTCCATGGTCTCAGGTTTCTGGAATGTGATCTCGAAGGCAGTGGGGTGCCGTGTGGAGTGACCAGAGAAGGGCTACAACAAAGTCCTCTTAACAGAGCCTAAAGCAGAAGCTCCTCCTGGCTAGGTGTAAGGGTATTTAGTCTATTATATAATAAACACATAAATACATATGTTATTAGGTCAGTTGGACAAATTGTCATCTGTCCAGTCAAATTTGAAGAATTATTTTGAACCAATTTGAACCAGTGTTTCAAACCGGTGTTTCATAGTATAAATGTTGGTGGATAAACAAATTAGTATCAGCTATAAACAATACCAGTGTAAAAATATTTCCAAATATGATGATCAGAATAATCAAACCAATGAACCTTATCACAAAACAAGCTTTGAATATCCTGCTTAGGCAACTTTGGGTAAAAATTTCTTTGTAAAACTTAGCTCAAACAGAGCAAAAATACACAATAGGTTTTATTTCTTTCTATTAGGTACTTCCCAAGAAAGGTTACCATCTGGCCGGGCGCAGTGGCTCAAGCCTGTAATCCCAGCACTTTGGGAGGCCGAGACGGGCGGATCACGAGGTCAGCAGATCGAGACCATCCTGGCTAACACGGTGAAACCCCAACTCTGCTAAAAAATACAAAAAACTAGCCGGGCGAGGTGGCGGGGCCTGTAGTCCCAGCTACTAGGGAGGCTGAGGCAGGAGAATGGCCTAAACCCGGGAGGCGGAGCTTGCAGTGAGCTGAGATCCGGCCGCTGCACTCCAGCCTGGGCAGCAGAGCAAGACTCCATCTCAAAAAAAAAAAAAGAAAGGTTACCATCATATTATATTTACCTAGGGGGCTAAATTTATTCAGGTCATAATTACTTAAACTCACTGACCAATTATTGTAAATACTTCCATAAAATTCTGAGTAGCTGAACAGAACATATGGGCTTGAGTTCAAACCCTGCCTTTATTCACCAGCTAGTGATTTTTTTTTTTTTTTTTGAGATGGAGTCTCACTCTGTCACCCAGGCTGGAGTGCAGTGGTGTAATCTCGGCTCACTGCAACCTCTGCCTCCCCGGTTTAAGTGATTTTCCTGCATCAGCCTCCTGAGTAGCTGGGACTACAGGTGCCCACTACCATGTCCGGCTATTTTTTGTATTTTTAGTAGAGACAGGGTTTCATCATGTTGGCCAGGCTGGTCTCGAACTCCTGACCTCAAGTGATCCACCCACCTTGGCCTCCCAAAGCGCTGGGATTACAGGCATGAGCCACTGCACCTGGCCACAAGCTAGTGATTTTTAAGCAACTCACTTAACCTCTTTCATCTTAATATAAATGAGAAATAATAATACTACTTTTGAGTACTAAGTATTCAAAAAGTATTTTTAATTAGCAAAGGATTTAATAAGCAAAGTAAAATTAATTGATTTATTACTAACATCAAGAATGCAGGGGGAGGAGGGAATTTAAAAAAAAAAAGAATGCAGTGGAAAACATGTCCTGAGGTGAGTGACCCTCCGGCCAGTGGGACTCAGTAGCTGGCAGCATGGTGAACTGGGAAGCTGCTACTGGTACAGGCCAGAGACTCCATCTCCCAGGACAACTGAAAAAGGTGCTTCAGGCCCTCCATTTCCATGGAGATGCCTCAAAAGCCATGAGGAAGAGGAGAACCCACTGTTTGAACCTGTAACTGTCAGACACCTAAGCAAGCTCTGGCTCTGTTCAAGCCATGCTACCATTAACCTGCCATTGGGAAAAGAGAGGGATGTGAACCAATAGAGTAGACATCTCCTTAGCTCTCCTGAACTGGCTGGGGTAGAAAATCAGATACAGAATCAGGCTGAAGTGGTAGAAGACAAGGGGAAAACATATCTTTCACCACTAAGTCAATTTTGACTTTGGGAAAGATAGAAGTTGGAGACACCGGCCGGGGACAGTGGCTCATGCCTGTAATCCCAGCACTTTGGGAGGCCAAAGTGGACGGATCCCTTGAGGTCAGGAGTTTGAGACCAGCCTGGCCAATATGGTGAAACCTCGTCTCTACTAAAAATACAACAATTAGGTGGGCATTGTGGCAGGCGCCTGTAATCCGATGAACCTGACAGGCAGAGATTGCAGTGAGCTAAGATTGCACCACTGCACTCCAGCCTGGGCAAAAGAGCAAGACTTCATCTCAAAAAACAACAACAAAAAAAAAGCTGGAGACCACAAGGGGCTGCCCAAGTTTTATGCTCATCTCTTTTAGATGAAATAATTTATATCATGTCAATGTAGATTTTAGAGGTATCAATGTTTGACCTAAAAATATATCACTATTAGCCCCCTTTTCTTTTTTATTTTATTTTTTTTTTATTTTGAGACAGAGTCTTGCTCTTGTTACTCAAGCTGGAGTGCAATGGTGCCATCTCAGTTCACTGCAACCTCTGCCTCTAGGGTTCAAATGATTCTCCTGCCTCAGCCTCCTGAGTAGCTGGGATTACAGGCATGCACCATCATGCCCAGTTAATTTTTGTATTTTAGTAGAGAGAGGGTTTTGCCGTGTTGGCCAGGCTGGTCTCAAACGCTTGACCTCAGGTGATCCACCCACCTCAGCCTCCCAAAGTGCTGGGATTATAGGCATGAGCCACTGAGCCTAGCCTCACTATTAGCACTTAAATGGAACAAAGCCTCACCAATTCACTGCAACTACTGAAAGATGATGAGAAATTAGTGAAGAGGCTGACTTATTCAAAATCCTTTAAGAGTCTTTATTATTTGCAAGTACATACAGCAACACAAATAAGACTCAAAACTACTCCTAGATGATTTTTCCAAGTATATGCTTAATGAATAGATAGAAATAATCTGACATTTTCTTGGATAGTTTATATTCAGACATATAATTCTAAATGTTTGTAAAAAGTACACGAATGCTTTAAACATAATTTATTTTTATCTTTCTTTAAAAAACAAATCATACTAAGCTGATGTTTAAATGATTTTGAGAAAGCAATCATCCATGCGTTAATTTACTTGCCTTTATTCTCATAGCAAGTAAAATGTCTTCTGCCTCACTCTCCCTTCAATTTTCCCAAATTAACAGTAAATATGGGGTTAAACTGAAGTTTTAATGTATTTATAAGCAATTATTTCTAATTATTTCCCCTTGCTTATTATTATATCCTTTCAAAAATTTCCACATCATATGTCAAATCAAAGTACTAATAAGTATATACTTACAAGGTATATATGAGGCCATGGTTATAAGAAGAAAATAATAGTAGTCAAAAGAGACATTGTATTTGTTAGGAAGTCTTATTGAAAACATTCCTGTTTTCTTCACATACGGCAAGGCAGCATATATTGTAAGAAGTTCACCAGCAACTCCGACAGGATATAAGATGATAAAAAAATTATATCTGGAGAAAGAAAAACCTCAGAGAATTATTTTTCTAGAATAGTTATTTGACTTCACAAGTCTATTGCTACTACTAAATTTAAACTTCAAAATTCTCTTTTCTTTACATAATTACGATAATCTTACATAAGGTTAATAGTTCTACTTTAATCATTTGCTTATTAATTACCATCCTTTTTTTCCTAGTATTAGTTTCCACAATAGGCAATGTCTTTTTAATAAAATAGTATCAACTTATTTTAGATTACTGAAATACTTTTGTATATTAAAAAATGTATATGTAGTTTTTCTTGGTTTTGTCTTGAGATGGAGTAGGCTCTTGACACCAGGCTGGAGTGCAGTGGCACAATCTTGGCTCACTGCAACCTCCACATCCTGGGTTCAAGTAATTCTCCTGCCTCAGCCTCCCAAGTAGCTGGGATTACAGGTGCATGCCACCATGTCCAGCTAATTTTTGGGTTTCTTTTCTTTTTTATTTTTTCTTTTTTTTGAGATAGAGTCTCACTCTGTTTCCTAGGCTGGAGTGCGGTGGTGCAATCTTGGCTCACTGCAACCTCTGCCTCCCAGGTTAAACAGGTTCTCCTGCCTCAGCCTCCTGAGTAGCTGGGATTACAGGTGCACACCACTATGCCCGCTTAATTTTTGTATTTTTAGTAGAGACAGGGTTTCACCATGTTGGTCAGGCTGGTCTTGAACTCCTGCCTTCAGGTGATCCCCCCGCCTCAGCTTCCCAAAGTGCTGGGATTACAGACCAGCCACCATGCCTGACCTATGTAACTTTAAAAAAAGGTATTGTAATGATAACTTCTTTGGTGCATAAAATCACAAATGACTGCTTTTGTCCGCGGCAGCTAGTAATTTATTGATCAAAATGCTGCGTTTGAAAAGACCAGTGATTATCCTAAATTTTATATCTAAACCTTGAAATTACCAAGGTAGTTATTTTTAAGAGGCATTTGGAAAAGCCTTTGAGGTTACTAATGAAAAGCAATTATTGCAGAAAACGGATAATACCACCTGAAGCATGAATAGCTACTAATGAGTATATTATATTGTCTAAAACTGCTCCCATAACAAAACAAGTTGACAAGTTACTTCCTGAATTCCCACATTCAAGGCAGAGTTAACTTGTTTCAAATAGAGCTAAGAAAGTTCTACTCTAAATCCAAAGTCACCATGTGTTCATGTGGTCTGTGGCAAGGTCTGGAACACACAGTAGGCCAGGCATCATGTATGCCTCCAATTAGAAAACACTCGGTGTTCTACTGGCTGGGCTCCAATAAGAGGGGCCCAAAGGACCCAAGATGATCATATTTCTTCTTTTTAAAAAAATCATTTTTCTCCAAGTCAGCCACTGTATAACAGTTACCACAGAAAACTAAAGTCAAGAGGCCAGAGAGCAAGACCACCCTGGGCAATATAGTGAGACCCTGTCTCTACAAAAAAAAAAAAAAAAAAAAATTTAATTAGCTGAGCACAGTGGTGCATGCCTGTAGCCCCAGCTACTTGGGAGGCTAAGGCAGGAGCATTGCTTGAGCCCAGGAGGTCAAGGGGGCAGTAAGCCAAGACCTCACCACTGTACTTCAGCATGGGTGACACAGCAAGACCCTGTCTCAAAAAAATTTAATTTAATTTAAAAAAAGAAAAATATTTTTAATTTAAAACAAAAGGTCAACATTTTGATGGAAGAAAAGAAATCAAATCTGTATTTAATCATTTTGTTGGCATTACGAAATATCTATAAAGAAAAGTCAAAGTTGTCAGTATTGAACAAGCTTGGAGACAAATTAAAAATCACCTTGTTCCTGTATGTCAGGGATATGCGAAGATAGGAGATGGGGAGGAGGGCAGAATTATTTGCCAAATAGATGAGTTGTTCAAGAAAGAACAATGATTCCTTCACTGTACCTGTTAATCCCTTCCTGGCCTTGGAAAAACTCCCTGCTTTCTTACCAGTCTCAGGCAGTTATTTGCGTATCATTTAACTCAATCTTTCCCTGTACCTCAATTTTTTAAATCCCATAACTGGACATTTTATATACTTATCTCAATAAAATACCCAAACTGATGAAGTTGCAATTTTTATTTTATTTTATTTTATTTTATTTTATTTATTTATTTATTTTTATTTATTTTTTTTTTTGAGACGGAGTCTTGCTCTGTCGCCCAGGCTGGAGTGCAGTGGCCAGATCTCGGCTCACTGAAAGCTCCGCCTCCCGGGTTCACGCCATTCTCCTGCCTCAGCCTCCCAAGTAGCTGGGACTACAGGCACCCGCCACCTCGCCCGGCTAGTTTTTTGTAATATTTAGTAGAGACGGGGTTTCACCGTGTTAGCCAGGATGGTCTCGATCTCCTGACCTCGTGATCCACCCGTCTCCGCCTCCCAAAGTGCTGGGATTACAGGCTTGAGCCACCGCGCCCGGCCCACAATTTTTATTTTATGTGGTTTTCAAAAGATTTTTTTTTTTTTTGGCAGGATTGTTCCTTAATAGAAGAAAAAATTAACACATCTACAATAAGCTAGTTGAAAGTCTTAAGGGCAGTGAAAATTTATAATGAAATGGGAACAAATGATATAATTTATTTGACTTTACTTGCACTTCAAAAAGATTGCATGTTACTACCTCTCTAGTTCTGAGGGCAGTATGGGAGATTTAACTATGGATAGACCACATTCAAAAAAAAGATACAGTGCTTCTTTGAAGGTTCTCAATTACTGACTAAAAGTTTTTTGAAGGGAGTGAATTTTCTAAATTAAAATGGAAATCAATATGAAAAACATAATATATACAATTACCTATTCTGAGGACATTTCCAAGAACACTTACAACACATAAGTAGAATCAAAGTATATTCAAACTATAACAATAGGCTAAACTACTTATAAATAAGAAGCCATTTCTAAAGTGTAGTTTTATTTGAGAACAACATCTTCAACATCTGAGCATAAATACAAATATTATTTTACATTACTTAATGGCGTTGGGAAGTATATTTAGATGGCTGGGATTTTTAAGATCTTTTTGACATGAAACATTATTTATGATTATGATCAGCTGACAATGTATTATGCAACACATGATTTCAAAGACTGAAAGATTGTATAACTTGTTTAACATTAAGGCAATGGATAAACAATTTCTTTTTTTGAGACACAGTCTCTCTCTGTTGCCAAGCTGGAGTGCAGTGGCATGATCTAAGCTCACTGCAACCTCCGCCTCCTGGTTCAAGCAATTCTCCTGCCTCAGCCTCCCAAGTAGCTGGAATTATAGGCACATGTGGCTAATTTTATTTTTTAGTAGAGATGGGGTTTCACCAGGTTGGCCAGGCTGATCTTGAACTCCTGACCTCAAGTGACCCACCCACCTTGGCCTCCCAAAGTGTTGGAATTACAGGCATGAGCCACCACGCCCAGTCTGCAATGGATAAACACTTTCTAAACAGCAAATTTAAACATACAATGGCAGTTTCTAACTTTTATAGACACTCAAGACATGCAAATGCATTCCAAAAGACAGACACACAAAGCCATCAAGTCTAATGGGCCTGACCTCAGGAAAATGTGCAACGTACATTCTGTTATCTTCTTCAGACAAATTTTGTAAATTCAGCACATGAAAAGAGATTAGATGATGAGTTAGTATTTTTAAAGATGCCAGAGGTCCAGAACATTGTCATGCGAAATGATATTAATGTGTTCTAGGATTCGAGTCCAGCTACATTCAAAATTGCCAACGTTTAAAAAGCCCAGTCACTAAAGGTAAATACATTTTCATGTTCAGTAAGATTAAGACCAACCAAATCCATGTAAATCATAGTGCAACCTTCTTATGACAGACAAGACACTTAAGCTCAAATTATAATTTCAAAGTATTTCATCCTATGCAAAGTGGTAAGCCACAAGTGTCTAAAGAAGAGCTAGAGAATATTAAAACATCTAAAAGAATGTATAACATAGTTGGGCACAGTGGCTCACACCTGTAATCCTAGCACTTAGGGAGGCCGAGGTGGGTGGATCAGTTGAGCTCAGGAGTTCAAGACCAGCCTGGGCAACATGGTGAAACCCCTTCTCTACAAAAAATACAAAAATTAGCCAGGTGTGGTGGCCTGTGCCTGTACTCCCAGCTACTTGGGAGGCTGAGGCAGGAGAATCGCTTGAACCCAGGTGGTGGATATTGAAGTGAGCCACGATTGTGCCACTGCACTCCAGCCTGGGTGACAGAATGAGACCCTGTCTCAAAAAACAAAAAAAACCCCAAAAACCATAAAACACAACAGTGATTATCCTTGGGTAGACAGATTATCAGTAAAGTAATTTAAAAGTAGTTTTCCTTCTTTTTGGTTTGTATATTCTCATTTATTATATTTGAACATGTATAATACATGAGATTCAAAAAGAGTAATTGACTAGGCATGGTGGCTCACACCTATAATCCCAGCATTTATCACCACCTGACATAGCACATAGCTATTAGTTTCTGTATTGTCGTCGTCATAAGGCAGAGAATTTGTTTTGTTCATACCTGCATTTCGGGCATGCAGTAGGCACACACCATTTGTCATTGTTACTACTACTATAAATATAATACAAAGAATAAAGTGAACAGATCTATACTGATTTGTGACTTGTTCTCCAAAGAGCAGTTTTGCTTTTATAACAACTTTCTAAAATGTCAGTTGCTCCAAGAATTCAAACTTCAAAAAGAACAGATATCTTTTGCTTTAAAAACTGTTGCTTTAGGATATATTTGGAGCTCTTCAAATGTAAATTTTATCCACATTCCAAACAATACAATTTTAAGTAAGTATGACTATTAAAAATATCTCTGCAACTTAAAGCTAAAAAAAAAAAAAAAATCGCATTGTATAAATGACATAAATTGTGGCTGCTAGATTGACTCTTAAAATAATTTACATCACAGACAAAAAAATACCATATTTTTGGCACTGCTTATTTAAGCTAATCCCAGAAATGTTTACTGTGCTTTCCAAAACAAAAATGAATGACCACTTCTGAGGTTAAGGATACTACAATAATTTGTCTTACATTTATTTCACTCAAAATATTTATTAATACAATTCCTCTCTGATCATTAAACTTTTAGAATACAAAGCATAACTCGTACAATTATTATTTAATATTATTAAATAAATAATACAGTTAATATTATTATTAGTTGTATCAGCTAATATCTAAAGCAACAGCACTCTGGCATCATGGGGCTGAAACACGAATTTTAGTTCTCTGGCGTTAGCACATAAAATAAGCACGCACAGGACAATGAGAAACTAAATGGCAAGATATCGCCACCTGGCCCATTTAATGAAGTATGGCAAGTGGTCAAGAAGGCTGAATGTGTAGAAGGAATAACGAGTGATCTCTGTCACAGTCCACGCGACCAGAAAAAGCACCACACTCTCCTCATTCTGGATCTGCAGAATTACAGAGAAATCCAGTGTCATTCAACCTGGAACTTACTTCTCAATGAAGGTACTTACTTTACTTATGTATTGCCTTTTATTTATAATGGGATGTTAGGGTTACGCAAATGCAATACAGAAAACTTCATGCAGTCACCGTTAACATCATTAATTATAAACCTGGAACTTAAATATATCCTATGCACAGGAATAGTTGACCATAGACTGGTTTTTCTTCCCTCGTCCTTCACTTCAGGCAACAACGCTATCGTTGGAGGACAATGTTACCTTGTTGAAACCAAAATCTGACCCTCCTACTTCTTTCTCGTAATCATTGACTCACACCTGTTCTACTGTAAGACCAACGCTTGAATTACTCACTCATCTTTGGCCCTTTCACCACTATTTTAATTCACGGTTTTATCATCTCTCATCTGGACTACTGTAACTGTTTCCTAAATAGTCTTTCCTCTCTTTATTCTCCTCATGAATGCAACTTTTCTTTTAAAAAGAAGTCAAGGAAGCAAATAAATAAAAAACAAATTGGAATTAGCTAAGTCCTGTGATTTAAAAGTTTCACTGGTCCCATACTGCTTCACAGAATAGAAGGATGAGCCCTAATACCTGCACACCATATTCAAGATTCTTTACAGTCCTTGCTCGGAAATCTCTCCAACTTCATCTACAATTACTCAACCCTCCTACCTACTTCTCTCTCTGTTGACACTAGATTTCGTTATTTCCAGAATATGCTCTGAACTTGTGCAATTTAACACGTTATTCCCTCTCACTGGAATGTTACTCTCTTATTCCATAAAAAATCTTTTCCCATCTTTCAAGATTCAGCTAAAACATCTCGCCCTCTAGAAAACTGTCTCCAACCCTCTCCTCTCACCCTGAGCAGTTATTTATTTGCTCACCACCCTTCTTCTTCTTCTTCTTCTTTTTTTTTTTTTTTGAGACAGTCTTGCTCTGTCACCCAGGCTGGAATGCAGTGGTGCAATCTCGGTTCACTACAACCTCCGCCTCCCAGGTTCAAATGATTATCGCTCCTCAGCCTCCAGAGTAGCTGGGATTACATGCCTTGCTAGTTTTTGTATTTTTAGTAGAGACGGGGTCTCACTGTGTTGGCCAGGGTGGTCTCAAACTCCTGATCTCAAGTAATCTGCCTGCCTCAGCCTCCCAAAGTGCTGGGATTACAGGTATGAGCCACCATGCCCAGCCCAACACCCTTCTTCTACTGTACTTTGTTCATATCTGTATTGTGGCATTTGCCAGTCTGTACTAAGAGTTGTCTGGCTAACTCTTGTACATGTCAGTGCTCAACATCTGTATCCCTCCTTAAGGGAAGCCTTCTTTCACTGCCTACATCAGACGAAGTCCCTAGGTATACTGCAGTGCATACCGAGCTCTTGCTTCAAAGCACTTAACACTTACATAATTAAATATTTGTTCAGCTTCTCTCCCAAGTTTAGGCTCCACCAGTGAGAACCATGTTTGTATTGTCAACAGCCATATCCCAGCACACTGTCAGGCACAGATGAGGTGCACTATTAGCATCTGTGCATGATTCCAAGTTAAGTGTCCCCCACTTCCCAACAGCCAGTACACTGGACAGCTGGGATTGCCTTGTTCTTTTTTTTTTTTTTTTTTTTTGAGACAGAGTCTTGCTCTGTCACTCAGGTTGGAGTGCAGTGACACGATCTCAGCTCACTGCAACCTCTGCCTCTTGAGTTCAAGAGATTCTCCTGCCTCAGCCTCCCAAGTAACTGGGACTACAGGTGTGCACCACCACCCCTGGCTAACTTTTGAATTTTTAGTAGAGACAGGGTTTCACCATGTTGACCAGGCTGGTGTTGAACTCCTGACCTCAAGTGATCCACCCGCCTCAGCCTCCCGAAGTGCTGGGATTACAGGCGTGAGCCACCATGCCCGGCCCACTTTATTCATTTCTGTAAATCCAGAAATTTGAACAGCATCAGGTGTACAGAATGCATTCAATAATATTGGTTGAATTAATTAAGGAGTGCTGAATGGGTACCAGTGGGAAACTACTGTCAGCAAAAAATAAATAGGAACATTAAGGCAGAGATCCTCTGGAGGATAAACGGGGCAGATGGGTACTGTTTTCTTTTTGGAACTTGCAACTCTCAAGCTTCCCTTTACCTCCATCTCTCTAGTTAATGTCTAGTTAATGTTGTCTTTCTTCTCCTTCATTCTTCAGACTCATGGTGGTCCTAACTCAGCTATCATATTCCCTCACTGCCTGGAAGAGTCTCACTTCTCGTCTGTGAATGCTGTCCTCCTGCTTTTAAACGAGTAGGCAAAGTTAAGTAATAGTTTGCCTCTCCAATGCCATGTGCTCGCTGCTGTCTGCACTACCTGCATGGCAGTTGCTGGTTAGGGAACAGGTAAATCATGCAAGTTGAGTGAAGGATACTAGTCACGAGAGATAAAGTATATAAAGGGCAGGAGGTCAATGAGCTGTCCCCACGCAGACAGGAGGCCAGTGAAGCTAAGAGGAACAGAGAAGAGGTCAGGTGTCAGTCCCCAATCTGAGATAAGAAAGGCATCTGAGAAGTGGAAAGGAGGCCAGAGATCTGTCCTCGGGGAGACAGGAGGTTCTGAAGGCTGTCAAGAGGTCAGAAGGGTTCACATGGGAAATGTTCCTGTCATGGGTTTAATTTTTTTTTTTTTTTTTTTTTTTTTTGAGATGGAGTCTCACTCTGTTGCCCAAACTGGAATTCAGTGGTGCGATCTCAGCTCACTGCACCCTCCGCCTCCTGGGTTCAAGCAATTCTCCTGCCTCAGCCTCCTGAGTAGCTGGGATGACAGGTGCCCGCCACCACGTCTGGCTAATTTTTGTATTTTTAGTAGAGACGAGGTTTCACCATGTTGGCCAGGCTGGTCTCGAACTCCTGACCCTCAGGTGATTCACCCACCTCGGCCTCCCAAAGTGCTGGGATTACAGGCATAAGCCACCTCGCCCGGCCCTAACATGGGTTTGAAAATGCCCAGTATCTTGACATAGCAGCATGGTGTCTACCTCGCCTAAAAGGGTTGAATATTAATTAGATTCAATAATTAGGTCTGTCTCCTGTCATGCCTCAATAAAAATTGTTTATTTTTCCTTAAGCTCCTTAGCATTTTTTTGAAAATTATTTTTAATTGGAAATTAAAATTGCATATATTTATGGTATACAACATGATGTTCTGAAATATGTACGCATTGTGAAATGGCTAAATCAAGCTGATGAACCTATGTATTACCATATATACTTATTTATTTGTGGTAAGACCCTATTCTCTCAGCAACTTTCAAATATACAATAGATTGCTATTAACTATAGTCACTACGTTGCATAATACATTTCTTGAACTTAATTCCTCCTAATTAAAATGTTTACCCTTTGACCCCTTCTAACTTTTAGTCTTTTCCATTTGTTCAGATCTACAGGACTGCATTTACTTTTTATGTCTGTTGCTATAATACTCAATGCTAAATGAGATATAATTTTTTTTTTTTTTTTTTGAGATGGAGTCTCGCTCTGTCACCCAGGCTGGAGGTGCAGTGGCACAATCTCAGCTCACTGCAACCTCTGTCTCTCGGGTTCAAGCAATTCTCCTGCCTCAGCCTCCTGAGTAGCTGGGATTACAGGTGCTCACCACCAGGCCTGGCTAATTTTTGTATTTTTAGTAGGGACAGGGTTTCATCATGTTGGCCAGGCTGGTCTCAAACTCCTGACCTCAGGTGATCCACCTGCCTTGGCCTCCCAAAATGCTGGGTTACAGGTGTGAGCCATTGCGCTTGGCCAGAAATAATAAATTTTATACTGACAACTTTGATTACATAATCAAAGAGGACAACTTGGATTGAAAAGAAACTTCTACAGAAAAGAACATTTTCTGCCGCTTATTTGACAGAGTCTGAATGCTAATTTCAAAAACTGGAAAATATCAAAGGAGAATATATTATGGATATAAGATGCCAATATTTGGTTTTGTTTGTGTTTCAAAGGCAATCTGCTAAGGCACTAAGTCAATGCACAATACCTAAAACTCAAACCCAACTCCTTGTTGTCCAATGCTTCCACTTCCTGAAATATACAAATGTTAATATTTCAGATTCCTATGAATGAAAAGCTTTCGTGCAGGCTCAAGCAGACATGTTTGTGTCACTTACTGGTTTTATACTGTGAGTAATGAGCCACACCATAAAGATTCTTGAACTCACTTGGACCCCAGTCACAAGCACAGAAGTAGGTACAATTCCTTTAAAAGAAAAACAAGTCAACTATTGCCCTAAAGGCAATTTATAATAAAAGTATAAAATTAAAGGAAAAACTCACCAATTAAACAGTGAACTATCTGTAAGCAAATAGAAAAAAATCATTACGTCAATAATAGAAAACATTAAATAAACCACTGTCAACACTGGTATTAAGCAAATCCATAGGTGGTATGTAATCAGCAAAATCATATTGATTTTGCACAACAAAAAAATATTCACATAAATATTACAGCAATAGAAAAACAGCATGATGGAAAACTTACCTCAAGCAAAGCAAATGTCTGGAAAAATTTAAGTGTCTTCTGAACACTTTTGTATAAACCTCTGTGTGTTCCTTTTTCCATATAAAAACGTACCATGGCAATAGCTAGAACCAACCACCTAAAAAAAAAAAAGTATTTTATAAAGTTCTTTCGAACTTAATACCACTGATTTATACATTTGTGTTTGCAGCAGCATTATGCAAAATAGTGAAAAGGTGAAAGCAACCGAAGTGTCCGTAAGTGAATGAATGGATACTTGAAATGTGGTCTATACAGACGGGGCGCGGTTGCTCACGTCTGTAATCCCAGCACTTTGGGAGGCCAAGGCGGGTAGATCACTAGGTCAGGAGATCGAGGCAGGTAGATCACTAGGTCAGGAGATCGAGATCATCCTGGCTAACAGGGTGAAACCCCGTCTCTACTAAAAATACAAAAAATTAGCCGGGCGTGGTGGCGGGTTCTTGAGTCCCAGCTACTTGGGAGGCTAAGGCGGGAGAATGGCGTGAACCCGGGAGGCAGAGCTTGCAGTGAGCTGAGATCGTGCCACCGCACTCCAGCCTGGGCAACAGAGCGAGACTCCGTCTCAAAAAAAAAAAAAAAAAAAAAAGATAATGTGTTCTATACAGACAATAAAATATTAGCCTTAAAAAGGAAAAGAAATTCTGACATATCATGCAACACGGATAAACCTTGAAGACCTTATGCTATGTGAACTAAGCTAGGCACAAAAGGACTACTACTGTATGATCTTTTTTTCTTTAAAAAATTTCTTTGTTTGCATTATGTGTTGCTGTCATCTTTAACAAATTACTGATTGATTGAGACAGGATCTCACTCTGTCACCCTGGCTGAAGTGCAGTGGCGCAATCATGGCTCACTGCTGCCTTGACGTCCAGGGCTCAAGCGATCCTCCCATCTCAGCCTTCCCCATAGCTGGTACTACAGGTGTGCGCCATCATATCCAACTAATTTTTGTATTTTTTGTAGCTATCGGTTTTCGCCATGTTGCCCAGGCTGGTCTCAAACTCCTGAACTCAAGCGATCCATCCACCTCAGCCTCCCAAAGTGCTGGGATTACATGATGTGAGCCGCCATGCCTAGCGTGTATGATTTAATTTATATGAGGTATGCCTAGGGTAGTCAAATTCATAGAGACAAAAAGTAGGACAGTGGTGGCTAGGGGCTGGGGACAGATGGGGCAATGAGGAGTTAGCATTCACTGGGTGCAGAGTTTCAGTTTTGCAAGATGAAAAGTTATGGAGACAGAAGAAAGTAATAGTTACACAAAAATGTGAATGTACTTAATGCCACTGAACTTATACTTTAAAAAGGCTAAGTGGGCCAGGTGCGGTGGCTCACGCCTGGAATCCCAGCACTTTGGAAGGCAGAGGCAGGCAGATCACTCGAGGCCAGAAGTTCAAGACCAGTCTGGCCAACATGGTGAAACCCCGTCTCTACTAAAACTAAAAAAATTAGCCAGACGTAGTGGCACACGCCTGTAGTCCCAGCTACTCAGGAGGCTGAGGCAGGAGAATCGCTCCAACCCGGGAGGCGGAGGTTGCAGTGAGCAGAGATCACACCACTGCACTCCAGCCTGGGTGACAGGGCAAGACTCCATCTCGGGACAAAAAAAAGTCATCAATTAATATTTACTTAATTTTCACTAAAACAACAACAACAATGACAACAATTGCCAAGCCACAGGTAGGAGATCAGCCATGGGCCCGCTTTCAAAAAGGTGTTTAAAAAAAAAAAAAAAAAGAGGCCAGGCACAGTGGCTCACCCCTGTGATCCCAATACCTTGGAAGGTTGAGGTGGGTGGATCACCTGAGGTCAGGAGTTCAAGACCAGCCTGGCCAACACAGCAAAACTCTGTCTCTATTAAAAATACAAAAATTGCCAGGTGTGGTGGTGGGCACCTGTAGTCCCAGCTACTCGGGAGGCTGAGACAGGAGAATTGTTTGAACGGGTGAGGCAGAGGTTGCAGTGAGCTGAGATGATGCCACTGCACTCTGGCCTGGGTGACAGAGTGAGATTCTGTCTCACACAAAAAAAAAAAAAAAAGAAAGAAAGAAAGAAAGAAAAGAAAAAGAAAAAGAAAAAAAAGAAAAGAAAAAACAGCCTGGGCAACATGGCAAGATCCCGTCTCTACAAAAAAAATTTTAGAGGCATGGTGGTACATGCCTGTGGTTCCAGCTACTTGGAAGGCTGAGGTGGCAGAATCACTTGAGCATAGAGGCTCTGGTTGCAGTAAGCCATGTTTGTCCCACTGTAGTCCAACCTGTGCAACAGAGACCCTGTCTCCAAAAAAAAAAAAAAAAAAAAAAGACAGAGAGAAAGAAAAAAGGAAAAATACTATATGCCCTCGCTATTAAACTTACGTTTGCATATAAATATAGCTTATGTTCTGTGAATTAAAGCTAGAGTTGTAGAGACCAGCTTTCTCATACTACTTCTTACTCTTCCTAAGGTCATCAATAAGAAGTTATTTTTTTCCAGTTTCCCTTGCAATTACAAAAGCACGTTTAAGTTTAAGCAACTTACCTCATCTGTAGCTTTTTAAAAGCTCTAATAACTCACCCAGGGAAATGAGGAGCTACCCTAGTCTTTTTAGAAAGTCTCCAAAGAGTCTAGTCAGTGGATTTATGAAATATAAAATTATCATGCAGTTTTAACTTTTTTAACCAAACAACACTCATACAGTGGACCAATGACTTGAAAAGATTCCTGCAAAGAATCTACTAACTGAATCTGATGAAAATGCGTGCTCAAGAGAACAATAAGATGGCAGAATGACACTTCTATTCCTAGAACATAGTAAGGTAAAAGCAGTGACTTGTTCATCAGATTGGCAAGAAGTCAAGTAAATATCTGAAAGGAACACAAGGACCTTTGAAATGCAGACATATTCATGGTAATAATGACAATAATAAGTGTATTGTCAGAGTGCTTTCTATGTCTTAGACACTGTTTTCAATGCATAACATACTAACCGCAAATCCTCACAATAACCTCGTGAGGTTATTTTACTGAATATGAAGGTCTTCTATTATCCTATCGAATGTGAGGGTCTTCTATTATCCTATTTCACTACTGAAAAATAGGCAGAGAGGGTCACACAGCCACCACTAAGCTCAGAGTATATGCTCTTAAGCCATTATGCTGTATCAGTCTGGCTCTAAGTATATACTGTGCCCTGAGATACCAGCTAATCATAGCAATTCACATTTACATTATAAATACATTTTTAAGTTATATGGAGCGTCTATGCTCAAATATTTTAATTGATAGTAGCATGCTATCCAAAAAGTTTGAAGGCCACTTTTAGATGAGAAAATCATCTTCCAGAGACATTGAGTTACTTACCTGAGTCTTAAGAGTAAGTTAATGATTGAGTCTGAAACAGAACCTGTGTAGTTTCTAGAGTCCCTAGTCCTGACCCCTTTCCACTCTTCCCTAGCTTCACTGTGGCTATGACTGATGGATTCATCCATGTGAGTGCCGACACTCAACTCAGTGCTAGACTGATCCTGTGGCACTAATTTGAATCATGCTTTAGGTACCTTCCACAACTAAAGTGTTATGATTTTATTATCTTCAATTCCAAGTCCCCGTATTTCTTCTAAGAAAACAAAAAGTTTATTAAGATATTTTCATTCACATTTTCCATACGCTTGTCTTTTTCAGGTGAACCCAAATCAGATGTCCACAAAAGATAAGTTTGAGAGGCAATTATTAACCTACCAACCAAAGGAGTCATTTGGATGGCAAGTTTTCTACATTTTTAAACAGCATTGTATAAAAATCCATGCATCGTTAACATTATAACAAGTTCTACTGTTGTTCCATAGGTGGCAGTATTGTACCACCTAGCATAGTATCGTGAGCCTGCCACTCACTAAACTGTGGGAAATAAAAGAAATTGACAGGCTCAGGGGTTTGAAAGGACCCATCGAACCATCTATTCTAACCTCCTGTCTGTTTTTCCATAAATAAGGCCAGGAGCCAGTTGAATCAGGGTTCACTTCCTAAGCCCTCCATCACAAGGGGTGACAGTCAAAGTCTTCTAAGGGTCCTGTATTGAACTAGTTTTGAACTTCCTTCATCTATCTGCTTAGTAACTATAATAAAACAAACAGAAAATATTTCAAAAGCAATTGGAATTTCTGCAATTAGGATTTTTTTTTTTTTAGACAGATTCTCGCTGTGCCCCCAGGCTGGAGTGAGTGGTGTGCCCGTGGCTCATGGCAGCCTTGGGTTCCCACGCTTCAGCAATCTTCCCACCTCAGCCTCCCGAATAGCTGAGACCATAGGGGTGTACCATCACACCTGGCTCATTATTGTTCTTGCTGTTGTGGGTTGTTTTTTTTTTTTTTTTTTTTTGGTAGAGATGGGGTCTCCCTACATTGCCTAGGCTAATCTTGAACTCCTGGGCTCAAGCCATCTGCCTGCCTCAGCCTCCCAAAGTAATGGGATTACAGGTGTGAGCCACTGCACCTGGCCAGACTCTCTCTTTTGTGATACTAGCAGTTACTGATGATCATTGCCTAGATCCATTATTTCAATAATTATTGAAAAACAATATTCTAGCTTGCTATTTCCTTTGTATACTTCCTTTAGCCATTTGGAGGCTTGTACCGAAGATAGTCTTCAACTTTCATACACTCCATACTTTTTTTTTTTTTTTTTTTGAGATGGAGTCTTGCTCTGTCGCCCAGTCTGATGCAATTTCAGCTCACTGCAACCTCAACCTCCCAGGTTCAAGTGATTCTCATGCCTCAGCCTCCAGAGTGGCTGGGATTACAGGTACCTGCCACCACACCTGGCTAATTTTTGTATTTTTAGTAGAGATGGGGTTTCAACATGTTGGCCAGACTGGTCACGAACTCCTGACCTCTAGTGATCTGCCTGCCTCAGCCTCCCAAAGTGCTGGGATTACAGGCGTGAGCCACCATGTCTGGCCCATACTTTCATATATTGTTCACTGACACATCTAAACTGCCTTTTCTAGATAAAAGTTATACTTTCCTTTAGCAGCCAATATGTGAGTGCTTCCACTGATTGTACACCAGCACTCATGCCAATAATGAGTCAAGCTGAAAGATTCATAAAAGAAAAAACACCCGAGAAACTGAATTTCACTAAGATTAAGACACCTGCTCTTTAAAAGGCACTGTTAAAAGAATAAAAAGTCAAGCCCAAACTGGAAGAAAATATTTGCAAATCACATATCTGGTAAAGCACTTGTACCCAGATTGTATAAAGAACTTTCAAAACTCAGTAACAGGAAATCAAACAGCCCATTAAAGAAAAAAAATGGGCAAAAGATTTTCTTTTTTTGTTTTTTTTTTTTTTTAGATGGAGTCTCAGTCTGTTGCCCAGGCTGGAGTGCAGTGGCACGATCTCGGCTCACTGCAAGCTCCACCTCCAGGTTCACACCATTCTGCTGCCTCAGCCTCCCGAGTAGCTGAGACTATAGGCGCCTGCCACCATGCCCAGCTAATTAGTCGTACTTTTAATAGAAACAGGGTTTCACAGTGTTAGCCAGGACGGTCTCGATCTCCTGACCTCGTGATCCACTCACCTCAGTTTCCTTTTTTTTTTTTTTTTTTTTTTTTTTTTGAGACGGAGTCTCGCTCTGTCGCCCAGGCTGGAGTGCAGTGGCGCAATCTCGGCTCACTGCAAGCTCCGCCTCCCGGGTTCACGCCATTCTCCTGCCTCAGCCTCCCGAGTAGCTGGGACTACAGGCGCCCGCCACTGCGCCCGGTTAATTTTTTTTCTATTTTTTAGTAGAGACGGGGTTTCACCATGGTCTCGATCTCCTGACCTTGTGATCCGCCCGCCTCGGCCTCCCAAAGTGCTGGGATTACAGGCGTGAGCCACCGCGCCCGGCCAGTTTCCTAAAGTGCTGGGATTACAGGCGTGAGTCACCATGCCCAGCTAAAAATGGGCAAAAGATTTGAACCAACACTATATACCCAAGAAGATATATGACTGGCAAGTGAAGCACATGAAAAGATACTCAGTATCATTAGTTATTAGGGAAAACAAAATCAAAATCTCAAAAGAGATAACATAATATACTTCTCAGAATGTCTAAAATTACAATGACTGACCACAGCAAGGGTTGGGAAGGATGTGCACCAATGGGAAGTCCTATTCATTGCCAGAGGGAAGGTAAAAGGGTATAACCACTTTGGAAACCAGTTTGGCAGTTTCATAAGAAATTACACTTTGGGAGGCCAAGGCGGGTGGATCACTTGAGGTCAGGAGTTTGAGACCAGCCTGACCAAGCTGGTGAAACCCCGTCTTTACTAAAACTACAAGAAAATTAGCCGGGCGTAGTAGCGCAACACCTGTCGTCCCAGCCACACAAGAAGCTGATGGGTGGATTGCTTGGGCCCAGGAGTTCAAGACCAGCCTGGGCAACATGGCAAGACCTTGTCTCTACAAAAAATTTAAAAAATAGCCATGTGGTGGCACTTGAGCCTGGGAGGCTGAGCAGTGAGCTGAGCTGGTGCGACTGCACTCCAGAGCCAGACTCTGTCTTAAAAAAAAAAAAAGACTATTTTGAATAAACCACTAGGAATAAAAATGAACATTTTAAACATCCACTGTGCAGCAGGCATCCTGCTAAGAACTTCATATCCATTATCTCTTTATTCCTTTATGAGCTAGCTAAGTAGTTGTGCTGTTCCAACTTTACAGATGAGAAAACTAAGAGTCAGAGAGGTTAAGTAGCTTATCTGAGGTTACCCAGCTACAAAGGAATGAGACACAACTTTTAAACAACACCTTTCTGTATTGTGTACAGACTAAAATCCAAACATGTTAGCAAAGCATCTAAGGCCCAGTGCAATGGCCCAAGCTACCTGTCCATCTTCATTTCCCACTCTACACTTCAGGCCCTCTTCTTTTTTTATTTTGAAGACAGAGTCTCGCTCTGTCCCCCAGGCTGGAGTGCAGTGGTGTGCTCTCGGCTCACTGCAACCTCTGCCTCCCGAGTTCAAGCGATTCTCCTGCCTCAGCCTCCTGAGTAGCTGGGACTATGGGTGCATGCCACCATACCCAGCTACTTTTTTGTATTTTTAGTTGAGATGGGATTTCACTGTGTTAGCCAGGATGGTCTCGATCTCCTGACCTCGTGATCCGCTCGCCTTGGCCTCAAGTGCTGGGATTACAGGCGTGAGCCACCACACCCAGCCCAGGCCCTCTTCTTGATGCCGCAACAGATGTCTTGCAATTTCAGATCTCTGTTCTCTAACTCACGCTGTTTTCCCACTTATGCCTACTAAGTCCTTCACCACTCAGTTTAAATGCTGTGATCTCTCACAGAAAACTTTCTGTAATTCTCCCTGTCCGTCCTCTGACACATCTGCTTAGCACTTATCTCATTATTTTATTGCAATTGTTGTTTATACATTAATGCCCCAGGTTACCCTGCTTTAAGGACAAGGCCTAAAGTATTTGAAGGACAATGCATTTATATATACGGGCTCAAAAGTATTTGTCGGAAAGAAAGAGAGAGAGAGAGGGAGGGAGAGAAATGCCCACTTCCCTATTATGAGCAAGTGCCATAAAAATCCTTACATCTGGCCGGGCGCAGTGGCTCATGCCTGTAATCCCAGCACTTTGGGAGGCTGAGGTGGGCGGATCATGAGGTCAGGAGATTGAGATCACGAGGTCAGGAGATTGAGACCATCCTGGCTAACACAGTGAAACCCCATTTCTACTAAAAAATGGGTGTGGTGGTGGGCACCTGTAGTCCCAGCTACTCAGGAGGCTGAGGCAGGAGAATGGCATGAACCCGAGAGGCGGAGCTTGCAGTGAGCTGAGATTGCACCACTGCCCTCCAGCCTGGGTGACAGAGTGAGACTCCGTCTCAAAAAAAAAAAAAAATCCTTACATCTGCCAGGCATGGTAGTAGCACTCACCTGTAATCCCAGCTACTCAGGAGGCGAACGCAGGAAGATTGCTTGAGCCTAGGAGTTTGAGGCCAGCCTAGGCAACAAAGCTAGACCCCATCCCCCCCACAAAAAAAAACCAAAAAAATCCCTACATCCTTTAAAGGTATAATTCTACTTCTGGGAATTTATTACACTAAGCCACTAATTGAACAGAAACAAATAAAAGTAAAATGTCATTAGGGGCATGATTTAATCCATTATTGTGTTTTAATTCTATACACTCATATGTAACTATCAAAAAGTGTAATTGTGAAAACCATATGGCCAGGCGCGGTGGCTCATGCTTGTAATCCTAGCACTTTGGGAGGCCAAGGTGGGTGGATCATGAGGTCAGGAGATCGAGACCATCCTGGCTACCCATCTCTACTAAAAATACACACACACAAAAAAAAGCCGGGCGTGGTGGCAGGCGCTGTAGTCCCAGGTACTCGGGAGGCTGAGGCAGGAGAATGGTGTGAACCCCGGAGGCGGAGTTTGCAGTGAGCCCAGATCGTGCCATTGCACCCCAGCCTGGGTAACAGTGCGAAACTCCATCTCAAAAAAAAACAAAAAAAAAAGAAAGAAAAAGAAAGAAAACCGTATGAAAACCTGACAGACTATTAAGTGAAAATGGAAAAATATACAATAAAGCAGATATTATAACAACAGTGCTGTAATACATTCACTCATTCATTCATTCAAATATGTATTGAGTACTTCATGGAGTTTACACTCTAATGGAGATGACAGACAATAAGCCCTGCGAATAAGTAAAATGTATTGTACAGTCATATGAAAGAAAGTGGGATGGAGAAAAATAAACAGGCAAGGGAGATAAGGAGTATGTGTTTCACTATTCAACTTAAGATAGCCAGGTAAGGCCTCCTTGAAAATGTAGTTTTCAGTAAAAACTTGGAAGAGGTCAGATATTCATATGAATGATAAAAAGAAAATGAAAGTATGTGATAGGCTTATAAAATGAGTTGGTTTTTACATTTATGTACAATTTTATAAGATTTCTTAAATACAGTTCTCTTTGCAATTTGGGGTGTGTGTGTGTGTGCGCGTGTGTGTGTTTTGCTTTTGAGATGGGGTCTTGTTATGCGGCGCAGGCTGGTCTTAAACTACTGGGCTCAAGCAATCCTACCTCAGTCTCCTGAGGAGCTGGGATTACAGGTGCATACCACTGTTCCCAGCTTGTTTTGAAAATTATTACAAAAAAATTAATAAACATGCCAAAGTTCTGCTAAGAGAAATAAAATAAGTTAAATGAACAAAAAGAACCTCAACTAGTCCTCTGCTGTCCACCCCATGAAATATGTAAGTTCTTGTCCCAATTTCAACACTACAACTTCTTCAACCTTATTTACCACTATTTCCCAACAGCATCCTCCAGTTCAATCAAGAGAATACATCAGGCTTGCATATCGTGCCTATTTCCAGAATTTATATCACCTGAAATGTCTACTCTCTATGCATGCACATCTTATTCCTTCTTCAAATCTCAATGCCTCTAGAAAGCCTCCGAAGAGTCAGTTACAGAGATTATTCCATTTCAGTATCCCTTATTTTGTAAATATGACAAGGAAACTTCTCAATAGAGGCAGAGGGAGACAAGTTTAGAATAAGCCCTGATTCGCCGGGGAAGAGTCAGGGGGACAGAATGGAGAAAGCATTTAATTCTGCGCCAGGTAAGGCAGGAGACCGGGAAAACTTCAAAGAGGTCTATCTGATTAGAAGTCATGGGAATAATAGGAGAACATTATACAAAAGTGAAAAACCTGAGCAAAGAAGCAGAGTGCTGTGAAAATACATGGTGCTTTGAGGGAAGAGTGAGTCAGAGATACCAAATGCAAGTTGACTGGAATGGGGACTCAGGAGCAGATTGCAAAAAGCCTTGAATGGCAGACAGCCTGAATCCCTTATGTAGGGGCGGAGGTGGCAGAGAGTCACTGAAGTCTTTAAACTGGAGCTATGCATTGATGTTCATTTTTGAAATATAAGTTGGCTTTCAACACAGAGTCAATTGAAAAGAGAAGGGACAGACACCCAGTTAACACAAGGCAGATATTTCAAAATGTTTACTGGCTGGGTGTGGTGGCTCACACCTGTAATCCCAGCACTTTGGGAAGCCAACGTGGCAGGATCACTTGAGATCATCCTGGGCAATAGAGCGAAAACCTGTCTTTACAGAAATTATTATTATTATTTTATTTTTTTGTGTGAGACAGAGTCTCGCTCTGTCATCCAGACTGGAGTACAGTAGCATTATCTCTCAGCCTTCTGGGTTCAAGCGATTCTCCTGCCTCAGCCTTACAAGTAGCTGAGATTACAGTTGTGTGCCACCACGTCCGGCTAATTTTTGTATTTTTAATAGAGAAAGGTTTTTGCCATGTTGGTCAGGCTGGTCTCAAACTCCTGGCCTCAATTGATCCACCCAACTCAGTCTCCCAAGTGCTGGGATTACAGACGTGAGCCACTGTGCCCAGCCTACTCTACAAAATTTTTTTTTAATTAGCTGTGCGCCTGTAGTCCCAGCTACTCAGGAGGCTGAGGCAGGAGGATCGCCTTGAGCTTGGGGGTTGAGGATGCAGTAAGCACCACTGCACTCCAGCTTTGAAAACAGAGCAAGGCCTTGCCTTAAAAAAGAAAAAAAGGAAAAAAAAAAAAAGAAGAAGAAAAGAAAAGAAAACGTTTATTAACCGGACTATCACAGAGGAGAGAGAATTCTTTCAGTTCCGAATGCATTTAAAGGTGGCAACATTTGGTGACTACTGAATTGTTGTAAATACATTAGTTTTCTCTCTTTCCAAGATTATAATTTAGGAAGAAAGAAAGATGAAGTAGCAGGACGGTGAAGTCAGAGAGTCTGGGTTGAAGCGCATGTCTGACTGACACTTGCTGGCTGTGATCTTGGGCAAGCGTCTGTGCCTCACTTTTCTCATCTATATAGTGTAATATAATGTGCCCCTCACAGGACTTTAAAGGACTAAAAATACACCTAAAATAAGCAACACAGTCCCCTGCATAGTAAATCCTCAAATAACATTTGTGTGAACTGTATTTGGTATTCAGTATCATATGCTAAGCACATAATAGAAACTCAATCACCATAGGTAAAGATTTATTAAATCTTTGTCAATCACATTTTTCTATAAACCCTGGAGGAAGTTTAAAATATTAAGCCGGGAGTGGTAATCCCAGCACTTTTGGAGGTTGAGGTGGGAGGATTGCTTAAGGCCAGGAGTTCGAGACCAGCCTAGCGAACACAGTGAGAGCCCATTTCTATTTTTAAAAAATTAAAATAAAATATTAGGCTCGGTGCGGTGGCTCACACCTGTAATCCCAGCATATTGGGAGGCCGAGGTGGGGGAATCATTTGAGGTCAGGAGTTCGAGACCAGCCTGGCCAACATGGTGATACCCTGTCTCTACCAAAAATACAAAAATGAGCGGGGTGTGGTGGCACACGCTTGTAGTCCCAGCTACTCTGGAGGCCAAGGCAGGAGAATCGCTTGAACACCTTGAACACCCGGGGCGGAGATGGTCAGTGAGTGGAGATCGCACCATGGCACTCCAGTCTGGCGACAGAGTGAGACTCCGTCTAAAAAATAAAATGAAATACTGGCCGGGCACGGTGGCTCACGCCTGTCATCCCAGCACTTTGGGAGGCGAGGCGGGCGGATCACAAGGTCAGGAGATCGAGACCATCCTGGCTAACACAGTGAAACCCGTCTCTACTAAAAATACAAAAAAGCCGGGCGTGGTGGCAGGGGCCTGTAGTCCCGGCTACTCAGGAGGCTGAGGCAGGAAAATGGCGTGAACCCGGAAGGCGGAGCTTGCAGTGAGCCGAGATCGCGCCACTGCACTCCAGCCTGGGCGACACAGCGAGACTCCGTCTCAAGAAATAAAATGAAAAATAAAAATAAAAATACTAAACTTTTCCTCGCATTTACATAAGTTAATACTTCGAGTGATAATGGGAAAATAACTTTTTTAAAAGGCAGTGCAATTAGAAACAGAAAAGCATTTTCTCAACAGGTTTTGAGAAGCAGTTGACACAGAAGTCACTTTGACAGCTCTGCGAAGAGCAATAGTCATTGTGTAACCTTAACTTGCAAGTCATACTCAAAGCCAAAAATCAAGGTCCAGAGTATCAGCCACGGAGTCTGAGGCCATAAAGATGCTGGGCAGGAGCTCCAGGCTGAGATAAAGGGGTTGGTTATTTCAAAACCGTCCAAAGTGACAAGCTCTAGGACGTGCTGTGCTTTAAAAAAAAAAAAAAAAAAAAAAAAAGTCACGGTGAAATTAACAGGGGAGAAAACTCTGCCCAGTGATCGCAGCATGAGGCTCCGCGCTCTGGAGACCATCGGGTGGCCAGGGCAGGGCGCTCCTTCAACAGCAGCGAAGGCAGCGGCGCCCGGGCCGCTGCCGCCTCCCCCGCCGGCCGGCCCCGCATTCCTCCCCGGGTCTATACTTAACCTCCGGCCAGCGCCCCGCCGTGCACCGTATTAGGCAATGCCCGGAGCGCAGGGCCCGGCCCCCCCGCCCGCTCCATTCAACCCCGGCGGTGGCCGCGGCGACAGCTCCCTTCCCCCACGGCCGCTGCCCGCACCCCCCGCGCCCCTCATACCCCGGCCCGCGCCCCCTGAGCCCGGAACCTCCGCGGACCGCGGCGCGGGGTGGGCCCGAGGGCGCCCCGCGGCGCGCGTACCCCGCGGTCATGGCGATGTTGTAGAAGGTGAGCCAGGCTGTAGCCAAGAGCCCCAGGCGCCTCCGCTTGCTGGGGGCCTCCCGGTCCTCGCTGGCCTCCGAGGCGCCGCCGTTGGTGCCGTCCTCGTCGCTGGACGCCATGGTGGCCGCGCACCCGGGGGACGTGGGAGAGAGTAGCAGGAGCGTGGGAGGGGACCCTGCCCAGCGCGCAGCCCGAGCGCCGCTGCCCGCTGCCGCCGCCTCTGTCAGGCGCCCCATGTGCCACGCGCAGGGGGCTCGGCGGAGCCAGCCAGACCGCGAGGGGGAGGAGCGGACGCCCCCGGCCACTGCCCGCCACGCCCCCGCCCCGCCCCGCCCCTTGGGAGCGCGCGCGGCTCGGGGGCCAGAACGCCTGGCCCCGGCAATGGGGTCCCAGAACCCGTGAGCCCCGGCACGCTTTACAGGCGGCGCTGTAGTTTCCGCTCCCGAGGAAAGGGCACCCGCCTCACTAGCTGCGGGGGCCTCTTCATAGAGAGACGCCCAGACGCCTTGAGCCCTGGCGATGCGCGCCCTGCGAGTATTTAATGGGGACACAGGGAATGCACCTGAACTTGGCGTGGCTCTGCCCGCCTGGCCTTTTGTAAGGCAGTTTCTCAATGCGCAGGCAAGGAGCGGGATCTTCCCACCGCTCATTCTTTTCTTTTTAGAGACGCGGTCTCAGTCTGTCTCCCAGGCTGGAGGGCAGTGACTCGAAGATAGCTCACTGCAACTTCGTGGGCTCTAGCGATCTTCCCACCTGTGCCTCCCAAAGGTCTGTGATTATAAGCCTGAGCCACAGCGCTGGGTCAAACATTCATTCATTCTTAAGAGCTTCTGGGAAATAAACGCCCATTTCGCCCCGTTTCCCGTTTACCAGGGAGTCCAACAGGTAGTCCAACAGTTCTTCTAACAGTGAGAAGACCGTCCCACTTGCATGATTTATTTTTTTAGAGTCTGGAGTGCAGTGGTGTGATCTCCGCTCACTGCAACCTCCGCCTCCCTGATTCAAGAGATTCTCCTGCCTCAGCCTCCCAAGTAGCTGGAACTACAGTCATGCACCACCACGCCCCGCTGATTTTTGTTATTTTTAGTAGAGACGGTTTCACCATGTTTGCCAGGCTGCTCCTGAACTCCTGGCCTCAAGTGATCCACCCGCCTTGGCTTCCCAAAGTGCTGGGATTAGAGGCGCGAGCCACCTCTCCCGGCCCCACTTGTGTGAATTTTACCGGAGCGTGTGTGTGTCTGTGCGTGTGTGTGTCTACCAAGTATTAGGCCTCTGAGCCCAAGCTAAGCCATCATATCCCCTGTGACCGGCACCCACGTATACATCCAGATGGCCTGAAGTAACTGAAGAATCACAAAAGAAGTGAAAATGGCTGGTTCCTCTCTTAACTGATGATATTACCTTGTGAAATTCCTTCTCCTGGCTCAGAAGTTCCCCCACTGAGCACCTTGTGACCCCCACCCCTGCCGGCCAGAGAACAACCCCCTTTGACTATAATTTTCCACTACCTACCCAAATCCTATAAAACGGCCCCACCCCTATCTCCCTTTGCTGACTCTCTTTTCAGACTCAGTCCGCCTGCACCCAGGAGAAATAAACATCCTTGTTGCTCACACAAAGCCTGTTTGATGGTCTCTTCACGCGGATGTGCGTGACACCAAGTCCACGGGTTGAAAGGCATTGAGGTCAATTCAGTGTAGAATGTTTGATGTCTTAGGGGAGCTGGATGAAAGAGGACATGACAAGGCAAGGGCAGCAAAGAAGAAACATTTGTACAGATACAGGCAACCTAGCCACTGGGCCAACAGGAACTCTTTCCAGCAAGGAAGATAGAATCCCACTGTTTCCTACTTTCTCTCCTCTCAATCCCTATGCTTTCCCCTCTTAACTCTTTACTCTGTCCCCTTAAAGCATACAGTTAAGAAGGCGGGCTCTGGAGTCCAGTTACTGAAATACAACCCCCAAATTCCTGACTCCTCCCATTTTATTAGCTGTGTGAACTTGGACCATGTAACCTCTCCATGCCTCAGTTTCCTTAGTGGAAATAATTTTTTAAAATCGTGAGCTGAGATCGGCCATTGCACTCCAACCTGAATGACAGAGTGAGACTCTGAGGCAGGAGAATGACGTAAACCCGGGAGGCGGAGCTTGCAGTGAGCTGAGATCCGGCCACTGTACTCCAGCCTGGGCGACAGCGCGAGACTCTGTCTCAAAAAAAAAAAAAAAAAAAAGGAAAGGAAGGCTGGGTGTGGTGGCTCACCCCTGTAATCCCAGCACTTTGGGAGGCCGAGGCAGGCGGATCACTTGAGGTTAGGAGTTTGAGGCCAGCCAGCCTAACATGGTGAAACCCATCTCGACTAAAAATACAAAAATTAGCGGGGCATGGTGGTGGGCGCCTGTAATCCTAGCTACTCTGGAGGCTGAGGCAGGAGAATTGCTTGAACCCAGGAGGCACAGGTTGCAGTGAGCTGAGATCACCCCATTGCACTCCAGCCTGGGTGATAGAGCAAGACTTCATCTCAAAAAAGAATAAACATAGAATAAAGGGAAGAAAGAAGTAAAACTATTTGCAAATGAGAGCAATGTGTTTCCTAGAAAATCCTAGGAATCTCGAGGAATCCTAAAAAAAAAAAAAGCCTACTGGAACTAGTGAACTAGTGGCAGGATACAAGATCAACATAACAAAAATCAATGGTTTTTCTACATATGTACACAGAACAACTGGAAAATGAAATTTAAAATAAACCATACCATGTTAATCAGCATCCCAAAACATGAACTATATAGGGATAGATTTCACAAAATATGCATGACACATATACGCTGAAAATTATAAATCACTGCTCAAAATTATAAATAGCTGCTGAGAGAAATGAAAGATCTAAATAAATAGCAGTTCCCTGTTCATGAATTGGAAGACTCCATACTGTTAAAATGTCAATTCTTTCGAAATCCCAGCAGACTTTTTTTTAACTTGACAAGCTAACTATAAAATTCATACAGAGGTGCGTAGGAAGAAGAAAGTTGGAGCACACATACATCTGGTTTAAAGACTTACTATAAAACTGGTTTTCAACACACTGTAGTACCCATAAGGTGAGACATATAGATCAGTGAAACAGAATCAAGTCCAGGTATAGACCTATATGTATATGGTCAATTGATTTTCATAAGAAGCTAAGGTAATTTCTGTGTGGAAAATATAATGTTTTCAATCAATGAAATGACTGGATACCCATATCAAAAAATAAATCTTGAAGCTTACCTCACACCATAGACAAATATTAAGTTGAAATGAATGACAGACCTAATCATGAAGCTATAATTACATAATTTCTAAGAAAATATAGAACAATCTTTTTGACTTTGGGGAAGGTGACGATTTTGGAGGTAAAAAAAAAAGCACTAATCATAAAAAGGAAATAAAAGACAGATTGAACTTCATCAAAATGGGAAACATCTGTGTTTTCAAGACAAACTTAAAAAAGTGAAAATATTCACAACAGATGTCTCTAACAAGGAATTTGTATCTAGAACTATCAGGGGAACCAGCCCCCAATATTTATTTCAATGTAGGTTCTTTCTATTTTCCCTAAGTGTTGGCCAGTCTGAGAAATAAAGAGAAAGAGTACAAACAGAGGAATTTTATAGCTGGGCTCCAGGGGTAACACATATCGTTAGGTCCATCATGTCCCCTGAGCTGCAAAATCAACAAGTTTTTATTAGGGATTTTAAAAGGGGAGGGGGGTGTACAAACAGGGAGTAGGTCACAAAGATCACATGCTTCAAAGGGCAATAAAGATCACAAGGCAAGGGCAAAATTAGAATTATTGATGAGGGTCTATGTCCCGCTGTGCACGTATTGTCTTGATAAACATCTTAACAGAAAACAGGGTTCGAGAGCAGAGAACCGGTCTGACCTCAATTTCACCAGGGTGGGTTTTTTTTCCCCACCCTAGTGAGCCTGAGGGTACTGCAGTAGACCAGGGCATATTTCAGTCCTTATCTCAACCGCATAAGACAGACACTTCCAGAGCGACTGTTTATAGACCTCCCCCCAGGAATGCATTCCTTCCCCAGGGTATTAATTATTAATATTCCTTGCTGGGAAAAGAATTCAGTGATATCTCTCCTAATTGCATGTCCATTTATAGGTTCTCTGCAAGAAGAAAAATATGGCTGTATTCTGCCTGACCTCACAGGCAGTCAGACCTCATGGTTGTTGTTCCTTGTTCCCTGAAAATTACTGTTATTCTGTTCTGTTTCAAGGTGCACTGATTTCATATTGTTCAAACACACATGTTTTACACTCAGTTTGTACAATAGTGGTCCTGAGGTGACATACATTCTCAGCTTATGAAAATAACGGGAATAAGAGATTAAAGTAAAGACAGGCATAAGAAATTATAAAAGTATTAATTTTGGGAACTGATAAATGTCCATGAAATCTTCACAATTTATGTTCTTCTGCTGTGGTTCCAGTCGGTCTCTCCATTTGGGGTCCCTGACTTCCTGCAACACAGAACATATAATGAAAGCTTACAACTTAATAAAACAATTCAATTTTTTGAAATGAGCAAAAGATTTGAATTCACACTTCACAAAGATGTAGAAATGAGCACTAGCCGGCCAGGCGCTGTGGCTCATGCCTGTAATCTCAGCACTTTGGGAGGCTGAGGCAGGCAGATCACCTGGGTCAGGAGTTCGAGACCACCTTGGCCAACATGGCAAAACCCCGTCTCTACTAAAAATACAAAAATTAGCTGGGCGTGGTGGCATGCCCTTGTAATCTCAGCTACTTGGGAGTCTGAGGCAGGAGAATCACTTGAACCTGGGAGGCGGAGGTTGCAGTGAGCTGAGATGGCACCACAGCACTCCAGCCTGGGCTACAAGAGCCAAACTCCATCTCCAAAAAAAAAAAGTAAAAAAGAAATGGCCAATAGCACATGCAAAAGTGCTCAATCTTATTAGTCATTTGGGAAATGCAAATTAAACCCACAATGAGATAGCCCCACACAGCCACTCAAGTGGCTAATATATTAAAATGTTAGCAAGGACTGGCATTCTCATACAAGGTTGAAAAGAATACTGCTTTGGAAAATAATTTGGCAATTTCTTACATCAATATACACTTAGCATATGATCCAGTAATTTCACTCTTGGTATTTAACCAAGAGACATAAAAACATATGTCTACACTAAGTCTTGAAACCAAATGTTCATAGCAGCTTTAGTCGTAGTAACTCCAAACTGAAAATAACTCATGTGCCCATCAATGTATGAATGAATAAACAGAGTGTAGTGTATTCATACAATGGAATAGTACTCAGCAATAAAAAGGAACATACTATTGTACATGTCACATGAATGAATCTCGTTAACTTTGTGCTGAGCAAAAGAAGCCAGACACAAAATATTATATGGTATATGATTACTTTTATATAAAACTCTAGAAGAGCAAAATCCAATCTAAAGGGACAGAAAACAAAAAATGTTGTTTACTGAAGTTGCGGATGCCTGTAAGGAGAGGAGACTAAGAATAAATACAGAAAACCTTTTGCAGTAGTGTGGATGTTCACCATGTTGATTATGGTGGTTACACAGCTTTACATATTTGTTACAACTCATCATACTGGCCTGGTCCAGTGGCTCATGCCTGTAATACATGCATTTTGGGAGGCTGAGGCGGGCAGATCATCTGAAGTCAAGAGTTCGAGACCAGTGTGGCCAACATGGTGAAACACTGTCTCTACTAACAATACAAAAATGAGCCAGGCATAGTGGTGCATGCTTGTAGTCCCAGCTACTCGGGAGACTGAGGGATGAGAATCACTAGAACCTGCAGGTGGAGACTGCAGTGAGCCGAGATCATGCCACTGAACTCTAGTCTGGGCAACAGAGACTCAATCTTGGAAAAAAAAAAAAAAAAATCATACTGAACACATAAAGTAGATGCAATTCTTTGAATATAAATTATTAGAATTGATTTATAAATGCCATGAACAGTATATATTTTAACATGTAAAATTTATAATATTGATACGTTTAACATGAAACCCAAATATTGCGGCAGAAAGCCTTTGTATTTTGCAGTTAATAGTTTCCCTACCAAATATTCCTCTAAAGCATCGAATCTGCCACAAGATATAACTCATTTTCACAACAGTTATGCATGGTACAAAGTTCAATATAATAACACTTTGAAAAATAAACTTTTAAATGCTCTAGCAATAAATAATATTTAAACAGATTTGTAAAATCGTCCCTATAAAATGTGAATTTACCATGTACTATGTAGAAATAGGTGATACAAAATTGAATGAAACATGGAGCCTGTTTTCATGAAGGTAACAATGTTATATAATAGATAAGAAAATCATACACATTAATGTATTCCAAGATATGTTATTAACATGCCACGTCTCGTGTGCCAGACACTTCAGCTGATTTAATCCACACAATATTTTCAGGTAGGTATTACTATCCACATTTTACAAATGAGCTTATTGAAGCCTGGAGAAGTTAAGAAACTTGCCCAAGCTTGCCCGCCAATGGGCAGTGATTTTGAAGGACCACTGGCTCCAAAGCCCATGTTCTATTATGAATTGCAGAGTATAATAAATTTGAAAACAGAGTTACAAAGTGCTTTGGGAGCTAAAGAGCTGCCGAAAAATGTAACTTGTTTGGAGAATCAGAAAATGACTCATGCAAGAAATCACTTTTAAATACTTGAAGTGAGTATGATTTCAACAAATCACAGAGTATTGCAGACTGAGAGCTGATCATAAACACGGGGACAGGAAAAACAAACAAGTTTGAGGAGAAGTGAGTTGTGCAGATTAATGAAATGTTAGCGGTATTAGGGGAGAAAGATAAAATAGATACACACTAAGAACCACTCTATTTTAAAAGGCAGTATGAGTTTCTAAAGATTTTCAGTATGAAAACCATAGAGAAGAAACAGTGTTCTCAAAGATTAATTTGGACCGGGTGCCGTGGCTCCCCCCTATAATCTCAGCACTTTGGGAGGCTGAGGCCGGCAGATCACCTGAGGTCAGGGGTTCAAGACCAGCCTGGCCAATATGGGAAACTCCATCTCTGCTAAAAATACAAAAAATTAGTGAGGTGTGATGGCGCGCACCTATAATCCCAGCTTCTCAGGAGGCTGAGGTGGGAGAATCGCTTGAATATAGGAGAGGGAGTTTGCAGTGAGTGGAGATAGCAGCACTGCACTCCAGCCTGGGTGACAGAGTGAGACTCCGTCTCAAAAAAAAGCAATTAATTTTGCAGCAATATATCAAATACATTGGTATGAGGGGATGCAAGAAATGAGAGCTGTAGTCTAGATGAGTAAGACAGACCAGAACTGGGTTGGTGGCAATAGTCGTTGAAAAGTGGATGGTGAAGAGAACTTCGGTTTCATTTAAAGAGGAGGATGAATAAGGAGATATCTTAAAAAATAAAATAAAATTAGCTTTTGGGGTACAAGTGGTTTCTGGTTATGTGAATGAAGTGTATAGTGGTGAAGTCTGAGATTTTAGTGCACCTGTCACCTGAGTAGTATATGTTGTACCCAGTATGTACTTTTGCTATCCCTCAACGCCCTCCCGCCCTCCCTGCTTCTGAGTCTCCAGTGTTCACTACACCACTCTGTGTGCCTTTGCATAGCCATAGCTTAGCTCCCAATGATAAGTGAGAATATATGGTACTTGGTTTACCATTCCTGAGTTGCTTCACTTAGAATAATGTCCTCCAGCTCCATTCAAGTTCCTGCAAAAGAGATGAATAAGGAGATATCTTGAGATAACAAGAGAATCAAAATAAGATTTTTATTTGTTGTTTTTTATTTGCCAAAGGTGTCATGAAAGAGGGAGAGATTGATCACCTATTTGGGATGGGCTATTTAATGAAGCAAGATGTCTCTGACAGTGGAAAGATGAGGTAAGAAGATGGATGAAAAGATTAGGTGTTTGTTTTTGTTTTTGTTTTTTTTTGTTTTTTTTGTTTGTTTTTTTTTTTTACATGAAGTATCGCTCTGTCTCCAAGGCTGGAGTGCAGTGGCACAATCTCGGCTCACTGCAACATCCGCCTCCCGGGGTCCAGTGATTCTTCCGACTAGCTGGGATTACAGGTGCCCGCCACCATGCCCAACTAATTTTTGTATTTTTAGTAGAGATGGGTTTTTGCCATGTTGGCCAGCCTGGTCTCAAATTCCTGATCTCAGGTGATCCACCTGCCTCAATCTCCCAAAGTGTTGGGATTACAGGCATGAGCCACCATGCCCTGCTGGATTAGATTTCAAAAAGAGAAAAAAAAAATCCTCCTTTCTCAGACAGGAATAAAGAAAATGGAGATAGAGATATTTTGAGGTAAGGAAAGGAAAGTTGAGGTAGGTAGCTCCACTGAGAATGAGGTGTCCTGAGGGCAAATAAGGTTTGGAATGGTACCTTATATATAACTTGATTTTCTTCTCAAAACATCATATTATTTTTCCCAGTCTAAGGAATAGCCCTTGCCTTTAGAATAAAGGCATTTAGAGCTCTCTATTATAACCTGAGCCCATAGGGACGAATGGAATATTACCTACTAGTCCATGCCATAAAAATCCTCTGATCCAGCAAGACAGGTCTGTTCCCTGTCCAAAAAGTGACCTAGACAGACTTTAATCCAAATATCCTTTCTGTTCACCCTCCCCAACCTGTGGTTTTCCCTTCCCAACTGCTCCCCAAGCTGCTGTTTTCCCTTATACAAACAAGAATGCTTTGAAAATCTCATGCATTCTTCAAAGATGTTTTCAACTCCAATTCTTTTAAGTGTCTTTCCCTGATCACTTCAATGTACATTAAATTCTCCAATAGTTTGTAGTGATAAGGTGTCATTTCTTTTGGCATTTAATTATATATCATTTTCCTCTTTTCCAATAGTTTGTAATAACACAAATAGTTTGTAGTGATACCAATCGTTTGTAGTGATAATGTGTCGTTTCTTTTGGCATTTAACTGTATATCATTTTCTGCTTTTCCTTAATTTACACTTGGGTATGTTTTGTCTATGAAGAAGAACTGCATATGAGAGATCACAAACTATATTTTAAAAAATTCTTCTCAAAAACCCATTAGTGTTTTGCAATTTTGAACAGTTTTGTGGAGTTATAAATGACATACAGCAAACTGCATATATTTAAAGTATACCACTTAATAAGTTTTAACAAATGTGTCCTCTGTGAAACTTTCACCACAATCAAGACAGAGAACAGACCAGGCACGGTGGTTCATGCCTGTAATCCCAGCACTTTGGGAGGCCGAGGCGGGCGGATCACAAGGTCAGGAGATCGAGACCATGGTGAAACCCCGTCTCTATTAAAAAATAGAAAAAAATTAGCCGGGCGCAGTGGCGGGCGCCTGTAGTCCCAGCTACTCGGGAGGCTGAGGTAGGAGAATGGCGTGAACCCGGGAGGCGGAGCTTGCAGTGAGCTGAGATTGCGCCATTGCACTCCAGCCTGGGCGACAGAGCGAGACTCCGCCTCAAGAAAAAAAAAAAAAAAAAAGTATACCACTTAATAAGTTTTAACAAATGTGTCCTCTGTGAAACTTTCACCACAATCAAGACAGAGAACAGACCAGGCACGGTGGTTCATGCCTGTAATCCCAGCACTTTGGGAGCCGAGGCAGGTGGATCGCAAGGTCAGGAGATGGAGACCACCCTGGCCAACATGGTGAAACCCTGTCTCCACTAAAAATACAAAAATTAGCTGGGCGTGGTGGTGCACGCCTGTAGTCCCGGCTACTTGGCAGGCTGAGGCAGGAGAATCGCTTGAACCGGGGACGTGGAGGTTGCAGTGAGCGGAGATCGTACCATTGCACTCCAGCCTGGGGGACAGAGCGAGACTCCATTTCAAAAACAAAAACAAAAACAAAAACAAAACAGAGAACACATCCATCACCTTGAAAAGTGTCCTCCTGCCCTTTTGTAATCCCCACCTCCTCCCCGCAACCACTCATCTTCTTTCTATCACTGCAGAGTGGTTTGCATTTGCAAGAAGGTTGTATAAATAGAATCATACATGACGTAATCTTTGTTGACTTTGTTTTTGTGTTCACTCTGGGTAATTATTTTGAGCTGGTCCATGGTTGGCCCATGGGCATGTGATCTATGTAGTCCGTAGAATCTTGCACTTAGAAGGGCTCCCTGCTTGTTTGGGCCGCGCACAGTGGCTCATGACTGTAACTCCAGCACTTTGGAAGGTCGAGGAGGGAAGATCACAAGGAGATCGAGACCATCCCGGCTAACACGAAGAAACCCCCTCTCTACTAAAAATACAAAAAATTAGCCGGGTGTGGTGGCACACGCATGTAGTCTCAGCTACTCAGGAGGCTGAAGCAGGAGAATTGCTTGAATCTGGGAGGCGGAGCTTGCAGTGAGCCAAGATCGCACCAATGCACTCCAGCCTGGGCGACTGAGTGAGACTCCATGGGGGGGGGGGGGGGGGGGGAAGAAAAAGAAAGGCTCCGTGGTTGTTTGAACGCTCCACTGTCATTGTTTTCGAAGTTCTTAATACTTTGTGAACAAGAAGACCTACATTTTCCTTTTGCACTGGGCCCCACAAATTATGTTGCTGGTCCTGAAATATTCTTCCATATGTGTATATAGATTAACCATTTATTTTGTTTTATTGCTGAGCAGTTATTCCATCGTATGGATATACTACAATTTGTTTATCCATTCATTCACTAAAAGCATTTGGGTTTTTTCCCAGTTACAAATAAAGGATCCATGAACGTTTTGTGCACAAGCCTATATAAAGACATGCATTTGAGCTGGGCATAGTGACTCATGCATATAATCCCAGCACTTTGAGAGGCCAAGGTTAGAGGATAGCTTGAGGCCAGGAATTTGAGACCAGGCTGGGGAACATAGTAATACCCTGTCTTGAAAAAAAAAAAAAGATATGCCTTCATTTCTTTTAGGTAAATACTGAAACGCAGAATGACTGAGTAACATAGTAAGTGTATGTCTAACTTTTTAAGAAACCACACTGTTTTCTTTTTTCTTTTCTTTTCTTTTTTTTTTGAGATGGAGTCTCCCTCTGTCGCCCACGCTGGAGTGCAGTGGCGCAATCTCGGCTCACTACCAGCTCCGCCTCCTGGGTTCACGTGATTCTCCTGCCTCAGCCTCCCGAGTAGCTGGTACTACAGGTGCCTGCCACCACGCCCAGCTAATTTTTTGTATTTTTAGTAGAGATGGGGTTTCACCGTGTTAGCCAGGATGGTCTGGATCTCCTGACCTCGTGATCCACCGACCTTGGCCTCCCAAAGTGCTGGGATTACAGGCATGAGCCACCGTGCCTGACCTGTTTTCTAATTTTTTTTAAAAGAGATTCACAAATTTTTTACTTTATGCACAAAGAGTTAGCATGGTTTCTTTCGTGGGATGAAGTACCTGGATAATCCATTCAAGGAAGTTCACTTAGTCCAACTTAATGAAACCTATATCCTTTGCATACTGGGGAACATATTGAGGCTGTATTTTTGGATCACATCATACTGGTTTGAGCAAGAACCCTGGCCAATTTCACAGGTGGCTTTAGCATAGCTGCTGGAGACCCATCTTGCCCTTAAGAGTAAGAGGTGAAAGGAAACAGCTAGCATGTACATGCACTTTTCAAATTTTTCCAGTTTTTCTAAAGTGGTTGCACCATTTTACATTCCCATCAGCCGTGCAGGAGAGTTTCAGTTGCTCCACATCCTAGCCAACACTTGGTGTAGTCAGTCTTCAAAATTTTCGACATTCTAATAGATGTATTCTTTCACTGAGGTTTTAATTTTCACTTCCCTAATGACTAATTATGCTGTTGCTTTTCATGTGTTTGTCAGTTGTATATTTTCCTTGGTATAGTTACTGTTCAAATCTGTTGACCAATTTTTTTTTTTTTTTTTTTAAGACAGGGTCTCACTTTGTCACCCAGGCTGGAGTGCAGTGGCTCAATCTCAGCTCCACCTCCCAGGTTCAAGCGATTCTCGTATCTCAGCCTCCCAAGTAGTTGGGATTACAGGTGCAAACCACCATACCCAGGTAATTTTTTTTTTTTTTTTGAGACAGTCTCCCTCTGTTGCCCAGGCTGGAGTGCAGTGGCATGGTCTCTGCTCACTGCAACCTCTGCCTCCCGGGTTCAAGCGATTCTTCTGTCTCAGCCCCCCAAGTAGCTGGGATTACAGGTGCCTGCCACCATACCCAGCTAATTTTTTTGTATTTTTAGTAGAGATG
Source organism: Chlorocebus sabaeus (assembly GCF_047675955.1). Classification (NCBI taxonomy): domain Eukaryota; kingdom Metazoa; phylum Chordata; class Mammalia; order Primates; family Cercopithecidae; genus Chlorocebus; species Chlorocebus sabaeus. The sequence continues at coordinate 17,750,379 of NC_132912.1, forward strand.
GGATTTCGCCATGTTGGCCAGGCTGGTCTCGAACTCCTGACCTCGTGATCCGCCCACCTTGGCCTCCCAAAGCACTGGGATTACAGGAGTGAGCCACTACACTCGGCCTATTGCTGAATTTTGTGGCGGATTAATTGCTTTCTTTAATTATTAAGTTTTGAGACTACTATATATTTTATAGGTAAAAATCCTTTATCAGATATATGATTTGCAAATATTTTTTCACAGTTCATGGGATAATTTTTATTTATTTATTTATTTAGAGACAGAGTCTCACTGTGTTGCCCAGGTCAGTTTGAATTCCTGAGCTCAAGCAATCCTCCCACTAAAGTGCTGTGATTCCAGGCATGAGCCAGTGGGAGAATTTTCTTGACAGTACCTTTCAAAGGGCAGAAGTTATTAATTTTGATGAAGTTCTGTTTATCAAGTTTTTTCTTTGAAGGATTGAGTTTTTAGTGTTATATCTAGGAAATTATGGCCTAACCCAATGTAACAAAGGTTTTGTTCTATTTTCTTCTGGAAATTTAATATTTGAGGTTTTATATTTGGGTCTATGATCCATTTTGAGTTAATTTTTGTATATGATACGAGGTATGAAATGAGATTCATATTTTTGCTTATAAATATCCAAGTGTTCCAGGGCCATTTGTTGAAAACTATCTTATCTCTGTGAATTGCTTCTGTACCTTGTCAAAAATCAGTTGTCCATTTATGTATGAATATATTTCTGTTAGGTCTGTTCTGTTCCATTGATCTTCTTTTTTATTTTTTATTTTTTTTGAGACGGAGTCTCGCTCTGTCGCCCAGGCTGGAGTGCAGTGGCGCGATCTCAGCTCACTGCAAGCTCTGCCTCCCGGGTTCACGCCATTCTCCTGCCTCAGCCTCCCGAGTAGCTGGGACTACAGGCGCCTGCCACCACGCCCAGCTAACTTTTTGTATTTTTAGTAGAGACGGGGTTTCACACTGTTAGCTAGGATGGTCTCAATCTCCTGACCTCGTGATCCACCCGCCTCGGCCTCCCAAAGTGCTGGGATCACAGGTGTGAGCCACCGCGCCCGGCCTTGTTCTATTGATCTTCTTGTCTGTCTGTATGCCAGTTCCATATTATCATGATTACCACAGCTTTATAACAAATCTTGAAATCAAGTCGTGATTTGTGTTTGTGACAGTGACAGTGTTAATGATGTTAGTAATCTGTAATGTGTATGTTCTTAGCACATCATGATAGAATTTGACTAGGCATGGTGTGGTTACATCAACAGGATGAGAGCAATGATACCACTAGAGAGAAGTGATATCATTAATTTTAGGGGAAAAAAAAACACTTTAAAATTTCACCAGCTTTTCTATTTGTAGATATCACAACGGGCAGGAATGTCAGGAAGAAAGCTGGTGCATTTGGGAGAACACTTGTGAAATGTAGCAGAAGGCCAGGCGTGGTGGCTCACGCCTGTAATCCTAGCACTTTGGGAGGCCGAGGTGGGCGGATCATTTGAGGTCAGGAGTTCGAGCACAGCCTGGCCAATATGGTGAAACCCCGTCTCTACTAAAAATACAAAAATTAGCTGGGTATCGTGGTGGGCGCCTGTAGTCTCAGCTGCTCAGGAGGCTAAGGCAGGAGAATGGCTTGAAATCGGGAGGCAGAGAATGCAGTGAGCCGAGATTGCACTACTGCACTCCAGCCTAGGCAACAGAGCAAGACTGAGTCTCAAAAAAAAAAAAAAAAAAAAAAAAAAAAAGTGTAGCAGAAGTGAGCTGTAGTGGAAACAAACACAAAGAAAGGGAATGAGAACTGAAACATGAAGAGCAAGAAACCTCTGGACACAGAGGACTGATCTGGGAAATGATAAGTTGAGCATTGTGGTTTGGAAGGAATATTGGAATTCATTTAACTCAATCTCCTTATTTTTTTATTGATGTGAAAACTGAGACACAAGGAAGTTCCTTTAGAGCTTATCTATAATCTCCTTTAGAAAAGAATCAATCCTGCAAATTTGGTTCTAGGCTGACAGTTGAAAGTCAGGACTTTGTAAGTAAAATCCTTCTGTTCCGTAGGTATATTATTGTAAATAAGAACTTCATTCTTAAAGGACAATTTCATACCTTACAAAATTGATCATGAAAATAAAACAAAATGTACACATATGCGATCATGAATATTAATTATGTAAGACTAAAAACAATATAAAAAGTAATATTTTAAATGCTCCTTTGGCGAATATTTTCTACATTGGTACAGATATAGTCCAGGGAATTTTAGAATGAAAATACCTTTTTTCCTTTTGTAAATATATAAATTTCATTTTGTAAATATGTATATGCATATAGAGTAAGCATATGCATTTTGCATTGTGCTAAACGTTGACGTGCCTTCAAAACTGGAGTCATCTATTCTGGAAAAATCTTTGAATGGTAAATGATGGGAAGGAATAGATTCCTTTGTGAGGTCTTCAGTTTCAAAGATCCTTTGGATGTATCAGCTGCTGAGTCAGCAGAATCAGCATCAACCCAGACCAGCTGGTAAGTGTTGCTAATCTAGTTACCTGGTCTGTGGTAGTTACTAGGTGTTCAAAGAAAAGGACCTGATCTTTATAATAGTAAAAGACAAAAGTGGAAGAAGTCATTTGAATTATGATGAATTGGATGAGTTTATATCATACTATCATTTGTTATGAAAAGGTTATTTATGGATCCTGGCATTATAATAGATTGGTTCAAACTTCTCCAAATAAGAGACGTCAAACTATGACAGAGCAGCTGTTCCAGAATATCCATTAGGAGCAAAAGAGCAACAGGGGTGGGGACAGGCCTGCATTCTAGTTGCTGGGTAAGGGTCTGAGTGAGGCTGTGGTTTTCAAACATTTTCACTTTTTTGAAACTATACCTTCTCTCATATTTTTAAGTGACCTACAGTTTTTTTTTTTGGGGGGGATGAAGTCTCGCTGTTGTCCCCCAGGCTGGAGTGCAGTGGCACGATCTCAGCTCATTGCAACATCTGCCTCCCAGGTTGAAGCGATTCTCCTGCCTCAGCCTCCCGAGTAGCTGAGATTACAGGTGTGTACCACCACACCCAGCTAATACTTGTGTTTTAAGTAGAGATGGGGTTTCACTATATTGGCCAGGCTGGTCTCGAATTCCTGACCTTAGGTGATCTGCCCACCTTGGCCTCCCAAAGTGCTGGGATTACAGGCATGAGCCACCGTGCCCAGCCAGTTCTTTTTTTTTTTAAATCTTAACTCTAAACAGTTGCAAAGGATGTAATTTCTGGTGACTTTTAACAGCCTTATTTAGGTGTAATTCAAATACAGTATCTGTGCATATTTAAAATGTATGATTTAATAAATATTGGCATATATACCAATATATATTAAAAATGTAGTAATGAAAGCATTACTACAGTCTAAATAATGAAGATAGAGCGTCACCCCTTCTCACCCTTTTGCCCTCCCCAAAATACCCTATCTCTTTAAAAAATTTCCAGTGAAGCCATCTGGGCCTGGTGTTAACTTTGTTGAAAATTTTCAACATGAAATTCAAATAGAGATTTTCACATTAAATATTTCTTGGGGTGGGCATGGTGGCTCACACCCATAATCCCAGGATTCTGGGAGACCAAGGAAAGAGAATTGTTTGAGACCAGGAGTTTGAGACCTGCCTGGGCAACATGGCAAGACCCCGTCTCTACAAAACAAAAAAAGATACAAATAAATAAATATTTCTTCAGTGAGCTTTATTAGTTTGTGCCACTGAAGGGATTTGCCATTTCCTCCGTGTTGTCCAGTTTATGGGCATAAAGTTGGTCATAATATTTTATTATTATCCTGTTAACATCTTTAGCATCTGTAGTGATGTCAGTTCGCTCATTTTGGAAGTTGTTAGTTTGTGACTTTTCTTTTTTCCCCCTAATTAGTCTTGTTATAGTTTTATCAATTTTATTAACCTTCTCAAAAAACTGGCTTTAGTTTCTTTTGTTTTCTCTATTTGTGTCTTGTTTCTCATTGATTTCCATTCTGATGTTTACTAGTGCCTTTCTTCTGTGTACTTTGGGTTTCATTTGCTACTTTTTCTAGTTTTTTAAGGTAAAAGCTGAGATCATTGATTTGAGACTTTTCTTCTTTTCTAACATAAGTGTTATATTATACTATAAATATCTCTGTAAATATTGCTTTAATTGTTGTCCACAAATTTTGATATGCTCTGTTTTCATTTTTATTCTATTTAAAATACTCTTCAATTTTCGTTTTTATTTCTCTTTGACCCTGGGTTAGCAAATTAGTTGTTATTTAGTTTCCAAATGTTAATTAATATGTTAATTCATTTCCAAATATTTGGGGACTTTTGACTAGCCTTTTGCTACATACTTTTAATTTAACTCTTTTCAGTCAGAGAATATACTTTGTATGACTTGAATGTTTTTAGATTTATTGAGATTTGTTTTATAACCCAGAATATGATCTTCCATGTACACTGGAAAATAATGTACATTCAGCCTTTATTGGATGTAGTATTCTATCAAGTTCAATTAAACCAAGTTTGTTGTTAGTACTGTTCAAATCTCTGTAGCCTTACTGATTTTCCTCTACTTGTCCTGTCAATATTGAGACAGGGAAGTTAAAATTTCAACTATATGATGTAGTTGTTTATTTTTCCTTGAAATTCATCATTTTTTGTTTCATGTACTCTGAAGCTCTGTTATTATATGCAAAAATGTATAAAATTATTATATTCTCTATGTTTTTGTTTTTAAAATAGCTTTCTTATACACATCATATAGTTGGGTCTTGTTTTTAAAAAATAGACTGACAATTCCTGCCCTTTAATTGCAGTTTAGATCTTTTGTATTTAATGTAATTATTAATGACTAGGTCAAAATCTATGATCTCACTTTTGTTGTCTGTTGGTCTCTTCTGTTCTTTTTTCTTCTTGTCCTCATTTGCTGCCTATTTTGAATTATGTGAATTTAAGAAATTTTTATGTATTTCCACCATTGTCTCTCTATATCCTTTTGTTTGATTTTCTTTTGGGGGGTATTACTCTAGGATTTACGGTATGCATTTTTAACTTATCATAGTCTACTTTCAAATAATATTTATACCATTGCATGTATAATGTAAGAACTCTTTCAGTATTATATTTCTATTTGTCTCCTCCTATCTTTTGTGATATTATTTTCATATATCTTACTTTTGCCTATGCTATAAACCCCATAATACAATTATTATTATTATTATTTTCTTTTTTTTTGAGACGGAGTCTCGCTCAGTCGCCCAGCCTGGAGTGCAGTGGCGCGATCTCGGCTCACTGCAAGCTCCGCCTCCCAGGTTCACGCCATTTTCCTGCCTCAGCCTCCCAAGTAGCTGGGACTACAGGCGCCCGCCGCCACGCCCGGCTAATTTTTTGCAGTTTTAGTAGAGACGGGGTTTCACCGTGTTAGCCAGGATGGTCTCTATCTCCTGACCTCGTGATCCGCCCGCCTCCGCCTCCCAGAGTGCTGGGATTACAGGCGTGAGCCACCGCGCCCGGCCGGAAGTGTCTTTTATATTTACTCTCACATGACCATTCGGATGCTTTTCATTTTGTTTTTTAGATTCAAATCACCAAATGACACCATATTTCTATTGCCTGAAGAATTCTCGATTTTTGTTTGTTTGCTTGAACATTTCTTATTGTGTAGGTTTCGCTGATGATGAGTTCTTTCAGCTTTTTTGTATTCAGGGGATGGCCCCAGGATCCCCAGGCAGATACCAAAATCTACAGATGCTCAAGTCACTTTATTTCAACTTCATTGTGAAAAAGATTCTTGCTGATATAAAATTCTACATTTACAATTTTTAAATTTTAGGACTTTAAAGGTACTATCCACTATCTTTTAAAATTTTTTTGCAATTTTATTAGGAGTCTACAGTAATTCTTATCTTTATTCCTCTGTATATAATGTGTCCTTTTGTTTTTTGGATGCTTTTATGATTATTGTTATCGATTTTCAGTAATTTGATCATGCTGTGCCTTAGTGCCATTTTTTTGTTGTTATTTATTGACTGGGGTTCACTTACAGTCTCAGATTTGTAAGAATATAGTTTTCATTAAATTTGAGAAAATGTCTTTTTTTTTTCTTTTTTTTTTTGAGGCGGAGTTTCACTCTTGTTGCCCAGGCTGGAGTACAACGGCGTGACCTCGGCTAGGTGCAATCTCCGCTCACCGCAAACTCTGCCTTCCCGGGTTCGAGCAATTCTCCTGTGTCAGCCTCTCGAGTAGCTGGGATTACAGGCATGCGCCACTAAGCCAAGCTAATTTTGTATTTTTAGTAGAGACGGGGTTTCTCTATGTTAGTTAGGCTGGTATCAAACTCCCAACCTCAGGTGATCCGCCCACCTCGGCCTCCCAAAGTGCTGGGATTACAGGCATGAGCCACCGCGCCCGGCCTTAAACATTCTTATGTTAATCAATCATCTCTTTAATTTCCGGTTCTGTTTCCATGGACTGATTGCCCTACTGGTTATTAGCCACATTTTCCTGCCCCTTTATGCGTTCAGTAATATTTTATTGGAGTCTGGCCATTGAAGAATTTTATATTTTTGAATGCCATAAATATATGCATTCCTGTTAAGAGTTTCATAATTTGTTCTGCCCCTAATTTATGTTGCCCAGCTTACCTTTCAAGAGTTACTCTTTCAGCTTTTTTAGAGCAAAGGTAGAGGTAGACTCCCTGTCAGGCCACTCCCCACTACTAAGACATTAGCCTTTTGGGGTATTTATTTAACACTCAATATGTTCTACTCATTTTCTTTCCCTCTGGCTTTGAGAACTGAAATGATTCCCTGACTTGTATGAACTCAGGATTTTTCAGATTTTGCTTCCCTAGTAATAGGTCTTTGCCTAAACGTGCTTTGCCCAAACTTGTAGAGCTTTACCGTACCCATGACTAGATTAGCATTCAAAGCCCCAAGGGGAAACTTTGTGCAGGTTGTTTTTTTTTTTTTTTTTTTTTTTTTTTGAGATGGAGTTTTGCTGTTGTTGCCCAGGCTGGAGTGCAATGGTGCGATCTTGGCTCACTCCAACCTCTGCTTCCTGGGTTCAAGCAATTATCCTGCCTCAGCCTCCTGAGTAGCTGGGATTGCAGGCACCTGCCACCACGCCCAGCTAATTTTATTTTTAGTAGAGACAGGGTTTCACTATGTTGACCAGGCTGGTCTCGAACTCTTCACCTCAGGTGATCCACCCGCCTCAGCCTCCCAAAGTGCTGGGATTACAGGCGTGACCCAGTACACCTGGCCCCTTGTGCAGATTTCTAAAGCTCTTCTCTGCATAGCACCCTCCTAATATATTGCCCTCCAAATTCTAGTCTCTTGGCCTCCTCAAACCTTGATTTTTGTCTCTTCAATGCAGTAAGACCTTTGGGTTCTTTTTGAGTCCCACCTCCCTGTGCCACAGCCTAGAAACTGATTCCAGGCAGAACACTGTTGCAATCATTGGGCTCACTGCATATGCTTCCTTTCTTCTTGAAATCATAGTCCAGTGCTGCCTGTTGTCCCATGTTTGAAATCATTCCATATATTCTGTCCATGTTCTATTTGCATATTGTAAAAAGATAAGTCTGGATCCTGTTACTCTCTCATGACCAGTAATGGAGGTTTGCCATTTTAATCATAATACATTTTATTTATTTACTACATTTAACAAACATTTATGGAATACCTACCGTGAAGAGCTCAGAAATAGAGAAAAATGATTCACAGACTAGTGCTTATACAATTAAAAAGTTACAATATTGTGGTAGCTTTTAAGTATGACCCCAAAATTCTTTGACTTTCTTTCCACAAAGAGGTAAATTTTATTTCCTCTTCCCTTAAGTGTACATGTGTGACTGCCTGTCCAAAAGAATATGGCTGAAATGATGCTGTGCTTATTTCCTAGCCCAGGTCTTAAGAAACTGGCAGTTTCCTGGCTCTTGCAATACTCAGTCATATGCCCATCCAACACACTGAGAGGAACCAAGCAGATACATAGGAGCTCCCATGCTGTTGTTCTGGTTGGTAACCCCAGTGACTCAGCCAACTGCTAGGACCAACTGCCAGACATGTAACTGAGCAAACTTTGAAATGACTGTAGCCCTGGCTGTAGTCATTCCAGCCTCTGAGCTACCCCTGCTGAGACTGTGGTCCCGGCGAAGTTCTAACCAAATTTCTGTTTGTAAGCAAAAGAAATTATTGTTGTTGCCCTAAGATGCTAAATTTGCTTTTTTTTTTTTTTTTTTTTTTTTTTTTTTTTTGAGATGGAGTTTCGCTCGTTGCCCAGGCTGGAGTGCAATGGTGTGATCTTGGCTCATCACAACCTCCACCTCCTTTGTTCAAGCGATTCTCCTGCCTCAGCCTCCCGAGTAGCTGAGATTACAGGCATGTGCCACCACGCCCAGCTAATTTTGTATTTTTAGTAGAGACAGGGTTTCTCCATGTTGGTCAGGCTGGTTTTGAACTCCCGACCTCAGGTGATCTGCTCACCTCAGCCTCCCGAAGTGCTGGGATTACAGACGTGAGCCACTGTGCCCGGCTGTAATAGACACCTGTAACACATATTATACCATTAAGTGCTATAATAGAGGTAGTCAATTAACAATTGAATTAACAAATATTTATTATGTGCCTATTACTAGTCAGGTACTGAGTCAGGAAAGGCTTTTAAGAAGCAAAATCTAAGTGGAAGTTTAGAGGAGATCTAGGACCTAAATAGAGTAAGAGCAGGAAAAGCAGAAATAGTTGTTTGTTTGAAGATATAAAAAGCATGGGGTGAATGCCAGTAGTTCAGAAAGGCTAACATAGAGGTTAAGGAGAACAAAACTGTGAAGAGATGAGTTACTGAAAGGCCAGTTCATTAAGGAGCTAATGCTGAAGAATGGGGGTTTAATCCTGAAGGTAAGGCTACTCTGCACACTTGTAATCATGCAATTAATTTAATTTTTTATTTAATGGCTATCTTCCCCATAGGCTGTACTCCAAAAAGGCTAAATCACACAAAGCTTTTATCCCTGTAATTCCAGCATCTAAAATGTTACCTGGCACACATGGGAGTTATAAATATTTACTAATGACTGAGTAACTGAAGAAACCCTGTAAGAATTTTAAGGAAATGATATATAATCAGCTTTGTGTATTAGAAAAATCATTCTGGCAGTAGTACAGAGAATGGTTTAGAGGTAATAGCTGTATTAGCCAGCTCGGGCTGCCATAACAAAATACCAGAGTGAGTGACTTATACAACAGAAATTAATTTTCTTGCCGTGCTAAAGGTTGGAAGTCTGAGATCAGGGTATCAGCATGGTTGGGTTCTGGTGAGGGCTCTTTTACTGGCCTGCAGACAGCTGCCTTCTCGCCCTATCCTCACGTGGCAGAGAGAGGGAGAGACGGTAAGCAATCCAGTGTCCTTCTTGTAAGGGCACTAATCCCATTAGCAAGGCCCCAGTCTTATGCCCTCATCTAACTCTAATTATCTCCCAAAGATTCTGTCTCCAAATACCATCACACTGGGGGCAAGGGCTTCAACATTTATATTTTTGAGGATACAATTCAGTCCACAGCTGTAGGAAAGGAGAAAAGACAGTAGGAGGTAAATGTAATAACTTGCCTAAGAGATGAGGGTATAAACTAAACTAGTGACAATGCGTGGAAGAGGAAAGACTGAGAAATAGTAATCATTCCTACCTGGACTGGAATTATTAAACTGTTAAAAAACCTTCCTAGGATATTCCTTTTCCTGAACTTTAAAATTATAGACTTTTCCCTGTAGTAACTCTATTTGCATATCAGGTTTTTTTTTTTTTTTTTTGAGACAGAGTCTCTCTCTGTCACCTAGGCTGGAGTGAAGTGGCCTGATCTCAGCTCACTGCAACCTCCATCCCCCAGGTTCAAGTGATTCTCCTGCCTCAGCCTCCTGAGTAGCTGGGATTACAGGTGACCATTACCATGCCCAGTTAAGTTTTTGTATTTTTAGTAGAAACTGGGTTTTGCCATGTTGGCCAGGCTGGTCTTGAACTCCTGACCTCAGATGATCCACCTGCCTCAGTCTCCCAGAATGCTAGGATTACAGGTGTGAGCCACCACACTCAGCCAGTATTTTTGTTTTTAATGTAGATGAATTTTCAAAATCAAACTGAGATAAAGGGATATAACATTTGACAAACAACCACATAATTTATCAAACATACAACATTACAGAAACATTTTAATGTGATATTGATACATAGTCTTCAAAATGTTTTAAAAACCATGGTAATACTAAAAGTGAAACTCTATTATAGAGTTTCAGTATTTTAAAGTGATAATAAGGGACGTTAACCACAAAATACAAAGCATTTCACTTTTTATGTTTGGCTTTTATGTTAAATATTGAAAGTTTTATATTTTAAAAAGGTTTATTATTTATATAGCACATTAATCATCAAGACCCCCCTGCCCCCATAGCTAAAGTCATTCTAGGTCAGAATACATGGATACTGCTCTCAATACTAGTATGTATTATTCCCAGTGCACACATATTGATAATCAAGGCTTGAACAGTTTGTGCCCTGGCTTATTGCTGGCAACGGAGTAATTCAGTCCGGAGTACAGAGCATGTCCAAATGCATTTTCATCAATATCTGGCTCTGATACAGCCAGTCTGAGCCACCAATATCTGGCTCAGGGACTTACGATAATGGCCGAAGACACTGCTCAGGATCTTAAGGTAAACAAGTTGTCACCTAATTCTGTCAGCCCAGCAATCAAAGCACATTTTTGAGAGGGAATGTTCTGACTTCAGTATCAGTCGTGATATTTCCAAATAATTCTATACTTGTCATAATGAAACACAAGCACGCTTTTGGTATTGGCCCCTCAAAATATTAAGAAACTGGTGATACCAACGTATCATTTTTTACATTGTTGTGTTTTAACATTTTTTCTGCTTTTGAAAGAAATACATGCTCATCATTAAAATATTTTGAATAATAAAATGCACAAAGAACATTGTCTAGAATCTTGCCACTCAGAGATAATCATGTCATAATATTCTCATGTATTTCCTTTCAGACTTTTAAAATTGTGGGCATTTGTAATTTTCTAAGGTTTGTAACTTCCTTCTGAAAACTTAGGTATTCAGATGTCTATGGAAATATGAATCTGTATTATGCACCTTAAATGGCTGTGTAGTTTTCACATCTTGTGTACTGTGATTTAATTGACCAATATTAATTACAATAATCAGTAACACTTATTTAGTGCTTACTCTATGCCAGGCACTGTAATAAGCGTTTTGTTTGTACTAATTCACTTGATCCTCACTACCCTATTATTCTTGTTTCTTACAGATGAAGAAACTGAGACACCAAGAGGTGAAGCAATTAGTCCAATCAATGTGGGACATTTTAGTGGTTGGCAGTGCTTTGATCCTTTAGACAATGTTGCCATGTGTACCTTTGTTCATGTTTTAAAATGTCTTTAGGATTAATTTGCCGAAATGGAATTGCTGGGTCCTAAGGTTTTAAAAATTTGTTACATGCTTCCAAATATTTCCTTTGGGAAGATGACAGTATTTACAGTTCATCCAACAGTATGTGAGTGTCTCATTCCTCACATCCCTGATTCTTTGCAATTTTCTTTTTTTTTTTTTTTTTGAGACGGAGTTTCGCTCCCGGGTTCAAGCGATTCCCAGCCTCAGCCTCCCGAGTAGCTGGGATTACAAGCGCGCACCACCACGCCCGGCTAATTTTTTGTATTTTTAGTAGAGACGGGGTTTCACCATGGCCAGGCTGGTCTTGAACTCCTGACCTCTGGTGATCCGCCCGCCTCGGCCACCCAGAATGCTGGGATTACAGGCGTGAGCCACCGCGCCTGGCCGATCCTTTGTAATTTTTACCTGAATGACAAAACATTATGTAACTGCTACTTTAATTTGAACATTTCACTTTTAGAGGTGGGACTTCATTTTTAATGAATTTTTGTAAGCACTCTTTGTTTACTATATATTAATCCTGTGTTGACATGTCAGTATTAGTTTCCATGCTACACTTGGAGGTGCCGTAATTTGGGGGATAATTTCCATAATTTCAATTTACGTACAAGATGAGCTTACTAAGTTTGTTCCAAGTGGTATGCAAAATCTCTAGTAGATCCTCCTTAAAACTTCTCCATGACACAGAGAATAATTTTTATTGGTTAATTAAACTCAAAAGTAAAATAATTAAATCAACGTTTTGGGTTGCTAGGAATCACTCACTGATCAACTTCTAGCTCCAGTTTTTTTGTTTTCTTTTTTTGCTCAGTCTAGGGAGGCTATCTTGGGCTGTGAAAGACATGTCACCAACCATCACAGCTGCTGAGTGACTGCACGGTTAGTCAGTAGGTGCCAACGCCCTACTAGCAGAGCTGTCTGCAGATTCCGAAGCCCGGCGTTCAGGGACTCCCGGGAAGGAGTCAGCGTTACCTCAGCCTCTCCGAGGGGGCCTCGCGCCCTGAACACTCCCCTCTTGGGATTCAGGCCAATCCGTTCAGCTCCCATGACTTCATCCGAGCAAATTTGTCACCTCACGCAGCGAATTAAACTGTTTACCTAGAAGATGATCCAAAGGAATTTGCATTTCCTTCCAGAGGGAATACAACGTTATGATAACCGAGAGAGCGAGAGGAAAAAAGGGGCACGCCTCTACCCAAACTCAACCTGCTTGCTTTCTCCTGGGTCTCCCAGTCACTCCGGGGGTTGTTAGTAGGCTTCAGCACGCCTGAAGGACCCCGTCTTCCGGAGACTACTAGCTAAGGGAAAAGCAGGAAACACAAGAACTAATTCCACTCTTCTGTGTGACTCATTAAAAGAGGAGTCAGGCAGAGGGGACTACCTGTTCAGCCTTTACTGATGGGGCAGGCTCGGGGCACCTTTGGGACAGGTAGTGCCGAGGTCGCCCAGATTCCCGACAAGCTCCGCGCTGGGGCTTTCTCGGCTCAGTGCTGTTGCCGCCGCCGCCGCCGCCGCTGCGGTGGTTGCTGGGGTTGGGTGAGAGGAGGAGCTGTCGCGGACCCTGTGGAGTCAGTCTCTGTTGCTGTTTTTGCCTGAGGAGTCTTCCTTCCTACGTCGAGCCCTGACTCCCGTGCTGTCGAGGGGGGAGTCCCCGCGGACACCTCGGCACGCAGTGGAGATGCCTCTCTTTGCCACCAATCCCTTCGATCAGGATGTTGGTAAGTGTTTTTGCTGCTCCCTGCCCATTCCTCACCGGACTGCAGGCTCACTCTGCCAGCCCCTTCCTGCATTCAGGACCCTCGGACCAGGGCCGAGGAAGAGCTCGCTCTTCCCGTTTCCTGAGGTTCCCTCCTTCAGAGCTGGGAGGAGGTTGAGGGCTTGGCGCATCCTCTTTGAAAGAAATGGGACTCATCCTGTGAAATGGGCCTTGAGCTAGGACTGTAGGTTGCCAAAGAACTGCTGAAGGGGTTGGTGTAAAGGGCCTGGGAGGAGCAGCTGGTGTAGCATCTGGTGCAGGGACTGTGCTTCTGGACGAACAGCCAAGGGTTTAAGGCGTATGTCGGCTAGATTAGGATGGTAAACCCTATACCAAAAGTGCTTGCCTAGACAAATAAATGTTGAGCGTCTGGAACTGGCAGAATGTTTTAGGTAAGGTTCCTTAGGGGATTTTAAAATCTTTTTGCAACGGTAACTGAAGGAGGGAGCTCTGGTTAAGGTTAGACTCTCAAAAATGTTGGGAGCGATGAAGGTGAAATACTTGGCAATAGGTGAAACCGAATTGAGGACCTGAGCCTTTGGGATGTCTCTCTTAGGCTAGCTAGGTCTCTGCCCTTAAAAAAGTGTAAAGAAGTGTGGAAGAAGTTGTTGAATCTGGAAAGAGTTTGAAGTGCTACATTGTTGTTGTTTTCTGAATCACTGGTTTTAGGTACTGATTATGTCAGTTCAATAGGTTTGCTTTTTGTTTATTTTTTATTTTATTTTATTTTTTCCGGCTTGAAGATAATAATTATGGGAATTTGAGTTTCCGGGGAGAGAATTTTGGTTTAATTTGAACGCACGTAGGAACTACCTTGGCACACAAGTGCGGAATGAAAGCAAGCCAAATACCATTTCCAAATCCCTTATGGCAGAATGTAATGATTACTGTGAATAAGGACAACCTTATGAAGTTAATTTATACGTCTGTGTGTATTTTAATTATGAAAGATGGATGTTGAATTTTGCTTTTTTAACTCTTCCTTAGAGCATGTCACTGAAACTTGGAGGTTTATATAAGACTAGAAAAAAGGTTCATCCTTACCTCTGCCACTTCTCAGCTCACAGTGAAATCATAGGCAAGTTACATTCTTTGAGTTCCAGTGTTCTTGTCTTTAAAGAGGGGAAAATACATCATTCCATTATGCGGTTAAATGATATGTGTAGAGGGCCTGCTACAGTACCTTTATGTGATAGGCACTTACTAGATGCTACCTTTTTTGTTCCAGCTTAAATGAGTGTCCTGAATCTTAGCAGTGGACAGAACCTTGGAGATCACCGATTATACTTAATGAATTGGAAAATTGCGTTTAATTTAATAAGCAGTTAGCACACACTACAGGACACAGTGGCTCAGGGACATAAGAGATACGGTGATGAGCAAGGCCTAGTTGCTGCTCTCAAGCAGTTTTACATCTCACTACATGAATCTCTAGGGGAAGTACTTAAAACAGCGTCTTAGTACTTGTTTCTTCTGTTTACAGTACCTTTGTCTAGTTTTCTTGGTCCTGTATAATTTAGCTAGCAACTACCCAATCACCTTTGTATTCTACTGACTTTGTGAACACGTATTTGCATTGGATTCAGGTAAATTTCTTAATGTCAAACCTGTTCCTAGTACCTGTACCACCCAGTTCAAACACAGGCACCTTCTTGCTTTTATGCTTTTGCCATGTGCTTACGCTTCTTTTCTCTTTCAACATATCCTTATGTGTTAAGGCCAATTCAGAATCCAACTTGTTATACCTGAATCATTTCCTGATTGCTGTAGCAAAGGGTTTCTCAGTAGCAACGTTATTGACAGTTTGGACCAGATAAATATCTTTGTCATAGGGGTTTGTCCTGTGCAATGTAGGGTGTTCAGCCTTATCCCTGGCCTTTATCCACTAGATGCCAGTGACACCCAGCCCCCACTCATGATTTTAGAAGTCTCAGGACATTGCTAAATGCCCCCTGGAGGGACAAAATACCTCCCAGTTGAGAACCACTGCACTAGTCTACTCTTAATTTCTACCTTCTTACAAAATCCTCTAACTTATTTTAGCATTTTTGTCTTTACCAAATTACTTAGCATTAAAGATATGTACTGTATTTTCCTACTTAATGAGTGGTTGCTACATAGAAGGTGTTTAATAAACGTTTGTTGAGTTGAGAATGTGTCAGTTGAGCCTGCCAGATAGTACACTTCTTCAATGTAGCAACATTGTTTTGCTCCAGAAAAGCTTACTTTTAAAAGTTGCTCAAGTTTTGGTATTGGACCAATTCTCTTCTCACAGTCCGTGTACTGAAATATTTCAAAAGGTTTATCTGAGAAGACCCCTCAGAGATTCCCAGTACCTAATCCTTGCGCAGATTCCAGTAGACTCCTATATTATTTTTAAGTAGTATAACATATAGAATACAGTGTATAAAATACACTTACCATTTTTTTCTTTCACTATCTCATAACCAATGAGTATGTCATAACATTAAAGTAACTCATTTGATACAATTATCACTTAACGCTTGTATACATTTGCACGTCTTCAAAATTGTCTTCAGTCTTAATCTGAAGCAGAATCAGAAGTTCACTGACTGATTTACATAATATAACATTTATTATAAAGAGAGAAAATGCTGGTGATAGCTTTTCCCTTGAAGAAACACCGAAAGATGTTATTAGGATGTGAGCTCTGTGAGGACAGGGATTTTTGTTTGATTTGTTCACTGCTGTATCCCTGACTGTAGACCAGTGTTTGGCATGCTGAAGAACTTTCAGTAAACATTTATGGAATAAATGAATCTCATTTTGGACATTATAATTCAAGAGTTGAATTTAGAAGCAATGTAAAGATAACTTATTTCATCAAGTTTTTATTTCAAAGTCTCTAGTGACTTCCGCCTTGCCAAATCCAATGGTCACTTTCTAGCCCATTTGTTTGTTGATCTCTTAAGCATTCCTCTTTGATATACAGTACTTTATTCATGGGATTTCAGGACACCAAACTTTTTCTTATTTTCTACTTAGCTTCTTTTAAGTTTTTTTGCTTCTCCTTTTTGCAACTTCTAAAAGTTGAGTGCCCTGGGGCTCAGTTCCGGAGCCTCTTCTCTCCTTCCACTTTTTTTTTCCCCTTAGAGTATTAGGAAGCAATTTAGCTTAGTGTTAATAATTCAGACTCTGGGGCCACACTGCTTGGATTCAGTCCCAGGTTTGCTGCTTACCGGCAGTGTGATTTTGGGCTAGTTGCTTAGATACTCTGTATCTCAGTTTCCTTATCTTTAATATGGAATATAAGGGTAATAATAGTTCTTACCTCAGAGAGTTGTTAAGAAGGTTGAGTTAATATTTGTAAAGCACTTAGAAAAATTTCTGTACTTTTTATTAAGATTTTAAAAAGTATCTCATCTAATTTCTTAGCTTTAAATACCTAGTGTATTCTGGTGACTCCTGGATTTATGTTCTTACTCTCAGCCTCTTGCCTGAGCTCTCGACCTAGATTTCCATCTCCTTACTGAGCATCTCCATTTGGATTCTGCTTAGAGTCTAAAAACAAACATTCAAAAACTCAATTCTTAGTTCTTTGCCCAAACCTGCTCATTCCTTCATCCTTGCCCTTCTCAGTAGAGAACATGATTAACTGTTTTCTGTCACTGAGCTCCAATGTCTAGGAGTATCCTTCTTCTTATTTCTTCACACTTCACATTCATCATATCAGCAAGATATTTTGGCTATACTTTAAAAATATATCCAGAATCTCGTTGAGAGGTGAAAGCAGCTGGACTTCCTGGGTCGAGTGGGGACTTGGAGAACTTTTCGGTCTTACAAGGGGATTGTAAAATATACCAATCAGTGCTCTGTAACAACGTACCAATCAGCGCTCTGTAGCTAAGTAGAAGTTTGTAAAATGCACCAATCAGTGCTCTGTAAAAACGCACCAAACAGCGCCCTGTAGCTAGCTAGAGGTTTGGAAAATGGGTCAATTAACACTTTGTAAAATGGACCAGTCAACAGGACAGGGCGGGGACAAATAAGGGAATAAAAGCCGGCCACCCCAGCCAGCAGCGGCAACCACCTGGGGTCCGCTTCCACGCTGTGGAAGCTTTGTTCTTTCGCTCTGCATAATAAATCTTGCTGCTGCTCACTCTTTGGGCCCGTGCCACCTTTAAGAGCTGTAACACTCGCAAAGGTCCTGGCTTCATTCTTGAAGTCAGCGAGACTACAAACCCACGGGAGGGAACAAACTCCGGACACATCACCACCTTTCTCTGTCTCACCATTCTCACCTTACTTCAGTCATTGTTATCTCTCATAGTCAGTGGCAAGAGCCTTCTGGTAGGTTTCTTTGTTACCACTCTTGCCTCTACAATCAGTTCTCATTTACAAAAGTCAGTGATCTTTTAAAAATGTTAGATAATGTCACTTACCTGCTCAGAGCTCTCTAGTAGCTTCCTATCCTACTTAAAGGGTAATGCAAGTTTTTTATTGTGGCCCACAATATGGCTCCTTCCTGTGTGTCTGATATGATTATGCTCTCCAAACTCACTCTCTTGAATTCCAGGCTTTTGAATCTGAACGCTCCAAGCTCATTCCTGACTCTGTAGCTATGTGGTACTCTTTGCCTGGGATACTCCTCACCCAGGTGTTTGAAGGTCTGGATATTCATCACACCCATTCAGGACTCTGTTCAAACGTCATTTTCTAAGAGAGGCTTTTCCTAATAATCTTCTGTAAAAAAAATCCATCTTGGACTGGATGCAGTGGCTGACACCCGTAACCCCTACACTTTGGGAGGCTGAGGCAGGAGGATTCCTTGAGGCCCGGAATTGGAGACCAGTCTGGGCAACATAATGAGACACTCTCTCTACAAACAATAAAAAAATTAGCTGGCGTGGTGGTATGCCTGTAGTCCCAGTAACTTGGGATGCTGAATTCAGAGGATTGGTTGAGCCTGGGAGGTCAAGGCTGCAGTGAGCTATGACTGCACTCTTGGCTGGGCAAGAGAGTGAGACTCTGTCTTTAAAAAAGTAAATAAATAAATGTAAAAAAATGCATCTTTACTCTCTCACTCTGTTTCTTTGTTCCATTTTTTTTCTTTATAGTACTTAGTTACCTGACATTAATTGATTGATTATCTTTTGTGTGGAATGTAAACTCCATCAAGATGAGAACTTTTCATTTTTTTTCCCCTACTGCCTTAAGGATAGTGTCTGGTACATAGAAAACACTCAATAATTATTTATCAAATAATGAATTGTCGATATTTTTCTAGAACATCAGTCTTGTATTTCTATTTTGTGTTCTTTTTCCCTCCAAAACAAATTAATCTGTCAGAAAGCTGAAGTTAACTTTCCCAGTCTGGCTCTTCATTCATTATTTGCTAGCATTTTTCTTTGTTTTTAAATCTTTTTTACATTAATATAGATGGGGTTTTGCCATATTGGCCAGGCTGGTCTCGAACTCCTAGCCTCGAGTGATCTGCCTGCCTCAGCCTCCCAAAGTGCTGGGATTACAGCTGTGAGACACCCGGGCCCAGCCAGTTTGGTAATATTTTAGTGTTGTGGTTATCTTGACTTGAAACCCAAGAGGCATCTTTGAATCATTTCCCTGCCTCTGCTAAATCATCGTATGTCTTTGTTTCTATAATAGAATATTTGTGTTCCCAGTCAGACTGCTGTGGGCCAGTCCACGTCCTACATACTTGGACATTTTTTTAGTCCGCCTTGCTGAGCCCAATCAGCCTCATAAATCATAAGCCAGATGAATCTTAAATGTTAGTGTCACATTCTCCTGAAGTGTGGTATGATAGAAAGACCTTGGACTTTGGGTTTAAATTGCACCTGCAGCATTTACTCTTAGTAAATGGACACAGTATATAGTTGGATAGGTATAGGACCCCTTTGAATTCACTTTTTACTTTGGTAAATAGGGATAGAAATATCCATTATACGTCATGCGGATGCTATGAGGATTACTTGTCAAAACACATGACATTCTAACTCTTTACCAGAGTTGAATAGGCTTCAAATATCTCAAGGTCAGCATGTTCAAAACCATTTGAAATTTTTCTTCTCAATTATGCTTTTCGTCTGTTTTGATAGTTGGTACCTTAGTTTACTTAGTCATACAAGTCGAGAACTTGGGAGTAATTCTTGACCACTGTAGTTATAATTTTGTACATCCTAAACAACAAATGTATCCTGTCTACCCTGTGCCAGATACCCTGGTACAGAATATGCCCTCAAGGATTCCAGGTTTAGATCACCACTCTCTCGGATTAGTATAGTAGCTTCCAGCTGTTCTTCCCTGCCTCCAGTTTTTTAAACTGTAAAAAACTTGATATTTTTAAAATGTAAATCTACGCGTGGCCCCTCTGTTTAAAATATTTCTAGAGAGGGCGGGGCATGGTGGCTCACACCTGTAATCCCAGCACTTTGGGAGGCCAAGACGGGTGGATTATGAGGTCAGGAGATCGAGACCATCCTGGCTAACACAGTGAAACTCCGTCTGTACTAAAAATACAAAAAAATTAGCCGAGCGTGGTGGCGGCCGCCTGTAGTCCCAGCTACTTGGGAGGCTGAGGCAGGAGAATGGCGTGAACCCGGGAGGTGGAACTTGCGGTGAGCCAAGATCACTCCACTGCATTCCAGCCTGGGTGACAGAGCAAGACTCCGTCTCAATAAAACAAAAAACCAAAAAAACAAAATTCCAGAGAATCTACAACTTTCACAGTACTTTGAACTTTTCAGCAGAGCATGTAAGGCCTCTTACGTTTGGCTTTGTAACTCTTCAGCCTTACCTTCCACTTTTTTCTTACAGTTGTATTTCACTCCTTACTGGTTTTATGCCACTGTGCTCTTCAGATGTGGATTCTCTGGCTTGACATACTTATTTGTTCATTAATCCTCAGTAAGTTTGTTTTGAGGAGATGATGCTTGTAAAGCACTTAGCGTAAGCACCTGAATATAGTAACCAATAGATACGTTTTAGCTCCTTTTATAATCAAGTTAGAAATAGATGTGGGGACTATTGGATTTTAAGGTGTGCAATCAGTTACATCAAAACATAAGAGAGAAATGTGAAAATTCAGAATATGAGTATGTTAACCGTCTAATATCCACTGGATTAAGAACTTGTATTCTTTAGTTCTGTCCCTATTTTACCTCTCCTCTAAGCTGTTGTTTCTAATGCTTTTAGGTTATCATTTCTGTTTTGCGCTCCTCCCTGAAATCCTTCCATGCTGTTCTTTTGATACCTACTTCTTTTTCTGGTTAGCAGAACTTCAGGTTGCATTTTCTTTGCAGATACAATTTCCAGGAGGATCAGGGACATTAGGTGAAAGATTTTTGAAGAATTGATTTGCAAAGAGGATAATTTCTTTCAGACTTACTTTTCCATTGGCCATTTTTAATGAACTGTTACGTATCTGGGCTGACTGAATGACAGTCCTTTCCCCACAGCCTAAATGTGACGCGAAGTCATCCTGTCAGCATTTCTCACCTCCCCAGATCTTTGACAGTCATTAACTTTGAGAAAAATCAAAAGTAGCTGTTTATCAGAAAAAAGTTCTCCAGTCTATTGAAAAGACTATTGAAATTCAAATGAGTCTCTGTGTGTGTTTTTTCTGGGTACTGCTGGGCAGATTTCTCAATCTCCTCTTTTTGAGTATTAGTGTAAGGATAATCTCAGGATAAGATGAGATCATTATGAAGCTTTGAATTCTTTAGAAGCAAGTCTGGTATTTTTGTCGCTTTTCCTTTTCCCACAAACCTTGTTTTTGTCTTAGAAAATAAATAGTTTTGGCTTCATTTGCTATTCATAGAACCATGTTGTAGGTAGTTTATATTCTTCTGATTAAAAAAAAATACTTGTTCTTTCATAATTGAGAAGAATTGTGCCACTGATTTTGATGATTTTGAGGCAGCCTGAATAACTGATGTGAACAATTTTAGATTTCTAAAGTGGGTTGTGTTTCTGATCCATCCATACAAATTTGAGTCAGATGCTGATTCTATTTATGTGTAGGAAAGTAATGAAGTAGTTCATGAGTGTTCAACATAATATCTGCTGATAACTGTATCATGTGTTCCTGGGTATATCATTAATTCAGGAACTGTAAGATAGCACTCAATTATGATAGGCAATTTATATTTGATCAGATAAACTGTTGACTTCTTAATAAGTTTTAATATGCTTAGCTATTATGTTTTTAAATAAGGTGGCAGGTTTTAGAATATAAGTGTGTTCTTTTAAAAAATGCACTTAAAAAAAAAAAAAGCTTACTTGGCTACCAGTCAGTAAGAATGATGAATTAATTATTAAAATGCACTACCAGACCAAAGTAATAACATGCTTTCCTTTTTTAAGATGAAGTAGGTGATATTGTTCAGAATGACTCACTCAATATTCTTGGGCTTTAGAGGGGTTGAGTACCTAGGAAGCAGGCTCTGAAACTCCTCAATCAGAGCACTTCCACTTGGGTTTGCTGTGTATATATTGGGTTTCTTTTAAGATAAAATTCTCTTATAGAGTGTTGAATGATAAATAATTTGAATAGTCTTTGTTTCCTAGGAGAGAGCCTCTAAATCCTTGGAATTTTCTGAGTGATAGGAGCATCTTTGTTATTTATGATGGGTCCCTGGGATAATAGCTTAGTTTATGCTAATAAGATGACTCAGTCTGGGGGCTGGCCACTCCAGAAGGACTAACCATGTGATGAAAGGATTTGGGGTTTGAGTCACAGGACCTCCTGGAAGGACAGGGACCTGGAGGTTGAGTTCCACTATGTGGTCAGTTATTTCATAAATCATACCTATATAATGAAACCCCAATTGTAGAATCCATGAAGGTACATTTCCCAGTCCGTTGAAACCTACACTGAAAAACCGAATATCCCACAATAAAAACTAGAAGCAAGCTATTTGTGAAAATGCTTTGTGATGTGTGGATTCATCTCACAGAGTTAAATGTTTGTTTTGGTAAAACAGGTTGTTTGTTTTGATAAAACAGGATAAAAACTCTGAACACTGAAGCTCAGTTTAGCATTCTGGTAGGTGATACACACTGATGTGCTCAGAAGGTGATGAAGCTTCCTAGCACAGAAGCTTTATGTTTCAGACCCTCCCAGATCTAGCTCTAAACAGGTGATTGTTTGTATCTGGGGGTCTGCATTCATGGATTCAAAGAACAGTGGATCAAAACTTGTAGAGGAAAAAATATCATGTCAGTACCAAACACATAGAGACATTTTTCTTGTCATTATGCCCTATGCAGTATATTTACATAACATTTACATTGAATTAGGTATGATAAGTAATCTAGAGAATTTAAAGTATATGGGAGGATGTGCACAGGCTTTATGCAAATACAATGCCATTTTATATTAGGAACTTGAGCATCCATGCATTTTGGTATCTGTGGAAGGTCCTGGAACCAATCCCCCATGTATACCAAGAGACAACTGCATATCTCTATTGGCTGGTCCGGATTTGTGTTTTTTATGATAAAACTCTAATTGTAAGTACAGTGCTTTCTGAGTTATGTGAGTTGCTATAGTGAATTATCAATCCTAAAGGATAGTGGGAACTCCCCGTTTGTATCCAGTTGGTCAGAAGTGCCTGGGGACCCCAGAGCTTGTGCCTGAGGTTTGAAGTGAAGGGAGTCTTACGGACTTCAACTTGTGAAGTCTTTGCTGGCTGGGTAATTAGCATCGGAAGTATGCTAGCCCTCTGAGTAGTTAGCAGTGCATTGTAGAGGGTTTCCGCATTTGAAAGTTAAGTTTGAAACCCACGAAACCAGGTATTATTTAAGGTCAGTGTGTTACGATGACTTTTTGTGGCTTCCATATTGCAGATACATGAATAGTCTTATCATTTTTTGAGCACTTAGACTGAGAGCATTGTTACTGAAATAATTCCCCAAAGTAAAACTTACTATTTTCAAGGGATTTACAATATATTACCAAAACTTGAACAGTGATAGGTAAATTTGATCTAGTTCTCTGCTTTTCCCTCTTCCAAACCACTTTCACATATTGGTGATAGATTAATGTTTTTCAAAAACATCCAGTTCTTGTTGTTTTATTTCCTTGTTTAGAACTCTTGGCATTCTGATGTTTCTTGAAGCAGTACAAATACCTGAGCTAGTATTTTAGGTCTTAATGTTGTTCTGTTATTATTCCAAACTTTCACAAAGTAGTGTGTATTTCAGCCAGCCTAGATTCTTCATTATACTTCTTTTCTGTTTTGATTTTAGTTTTTACTTTATTCACTTAATTAGAAACATGAATTCATTATTCTGTCCTCTTCTTATTTTCTAAATATATCAGGAAGCCCTTTCTGATTCTCCTCTTCTCTCTCTCCAGGCTCTTTGCCTTTCTTTCAGTTTGCTTTGGGCTTTGCGTTATTTGAAACCCTTTCAATCTTACATTTAAGTCTATCTGTTGGTTGCATTTCCTTTCTTCGATTGTAAGCTACTTCTCGTAGGGTATGGCATGGACTAGAAGGCTATTCCATTTTGCTGATTGTCATGCACGTCCGTGTGAAGAGACCATCAAACAGGCTTTGTGTGAGCAATAAAGCTTTTTAATAACCTGGGTGCAGGTGGGCTGAGTTTGAAAAGAGAGTCAGCGAAGGGAGATAAGGGTGGGACCGTTTTATAGGATTTGGGTAGGTAAAGGAAAATTACAGTCAAAGGGGGATTTTTTTCTGGTGGGCAGGAGTGGGAGTCACAAGGTGCTCAGTAGGGGAGCTTTTGGAGCCAGGATGAACCAGGAAAAAGGACTTTCACAAGGTAATGTCATCACTTAAGGCAAGGACCGGCCATTTTCACTTCTTTTGTGGTGGAATGTCATCGGTTAAGGTGGGGCAGGACATTTTCACTTCTTTTGTGATTCTTCAGTTACTTCAGGCCATCTGGGCATGTGCGTGCTAGTCACAGGGGATGCAATGGCTTGGCTTGGGCTCAGAGGCCTGACACTGAGTATGTGTTCAAATTTTATAATTGCCTGCAAGTAAATTGCTTTATTGAGATCACGAATTGTTTGGATCTGTGTATTAATTCTTATGCAAGGAATTAATTTGTGTGAATAATCTGCTTTTGCTATCTTCTATGTTAGAAGATTTTAGGGTAGCTGGGTAGGTACCCTACCTAACCAATACCCATTGGTTATTATCCACTTGGTCTTTACTAGATGCTTATTTTAGTTCTCCAGTGGTAGTAACTAACTAGCAGGTGATGCTGTGATATATAGCAGGTATTATACACCTGTAAAATATTTGGTCAGAGTTGACTGCTTTCTATTTTCTGCATTTAAACTCACATGACCTACCTTCCGCTCTCAGTAGTAGGTCAAAATGAGGAAATAAGTGTACTCTGTTATCTAGGCAGCAGGGCATAGAGGAGAGTATGGAAGCAAGAATTTCATTATCACATGGTCAAGAGCAACCATTACAGATAAAAATCTTGGTATGAGTCATTTCCACCCTCCCCCCAACCCATCTCTGTTTAAAAAATGGAGACTGCTGTTGAGGATCTTGGTGATGTTATCTTTCAGCATATCTGCTCTTTGAATTGCAGTGTTCCAGTCAAGACTGGTTACCCTCTGCTTCTGTACAGCTGTTGTTTTGGAATTTAATGACTTTTTAAAAGTATTTTTTCTTCTACTTATATTCTTTTTCTCTTAAGTTGCTTTTTTCTTTTTCTTTTTTTGGTCTTTTTCTTTATCTTCCACATTAGAAGATAGTTCCCTCACGCCTGTAATCCCAGCACTTTGGGAGGCCGAGGTGGGTGGATCACCAGGTCAGGAGATCAAGACCATCCTGGCTAGCACGGTGAAACCCCGTCTCTACCAAAAATACAAAAAAATTAGCTGGGCGTTGTGGCATGCACCTGTAGCCCCAGCTACTTGGGAGGTTGAGGCAGGAAAATCACTTGAACCCGGGAGATGGAGTTTGCAGTGAGCCAAGATCACATCACTGCACTCCAGCCTGGGTGACAGAGCGAGACTCCATCTCAAAAAAAAAAAAAAAAAAAAAAAGAGTTCCAAATAGCTTGCTTGTTTGCTCATGGCTAATACTGGAGAAATCAAAAGCACATTGGAAGTTCTCATCATGTGGTTAGGTCTCACTGACTTTTAATTTCACTGTAGGTTGGTCTGGTGGGCCGTTGACTATGGAATTCTGCGTCTCCACTCCTCCCCCTGCAATATTACTGTTTTCAGGTCTTTCGTCTTGGGCTGACATAGAGCCCCCAGAAAAGAGTCTTCTAATTTCTTGGAGGGTAACGGTTCCAAATGTTGAATCAGCCTTGCATACCTGGGATGAATCTTAACTGGTCATGGCATATATAATTCTTACGCATTGTTGGATTCAGTTTGCTGATATTTTTGTTACCGGTGGAAGGTGTCCGAGTTATTGGCAGTGCGTCTGTACGGGTCTGCAGCAATCTCAATTCTTGCCTCCTTAGAAGGAATAATTCAACTGAGGGGCATAAGGCAGAAAAAGAGATTGAGGCAAGTTTCAGAGCAGGCATGGAAGTTTGTTACGAAGCTTTACAGCAGGAAAGAAAGGAAAGTGCACTTGGAAGAGATCCGAGTGGGCGATTTGAAGAATGAGTGTGGTGTTGAACCTTGATCCCAGGACTCCATAGGTGGCCCCTTTCCTATGAGTCTTCCCTTAAGGTGGGTGGCCCGCATGCGCAGTGCCCTCCTTATACCTGGGAGGTGAGCATGCACAGTGTGTTTAGGAAGTTGGATGCATGCCCATCGGAGGCTTTCTTCCCTTTTCCTGTGGCGTGTCCTGGGAAGGTCATATACTACCATTTTGTCTCTTAATGCACATGCCTGGGCTCACTCACCCAATACCTGAGATTTTATTGGAGCCCCTTTTTTTGCTTCTCCCTGGTGCCTGTGTTCAATTAACACTTTAATGTTAACACTTGTGGACTGTTAGGAGCTTGTTTCTCCCTGGTGCAGGCTGCCAATTTATCACTTTTAGAGAGGCAGTGTGATAAATTGCTGAATCACCCAACATTCCTAGTGGGTGAGAACCTTCTCCTGCCCTGCTGATACCTGTCTTACTACCTGTAACATTTTGTTGGGGATTTTTGTATTTATGTTCATGAGAGATATTGACCTATAGTTTTCTTGTAATATTTTTGTCTAGTTTTGGTATTAGAGTAATGCTGGCCTCATAGAATGAGTTAGGAAGTGTATCCCCTCTGCTTCTATATACTGCAAGAGATTACACAGAATTTTTTCCTTAAATGTTTGGTAAAATTCACCAGTGAACCCATCTGGGCCTGTGCTTTCTGTTTTAGAAGATTATTAATTATTGATTCAATTTTTTAAATAGACGTGGGCCATTTAGATTGTATATTTCTTGTATGTATTTCAGCAGATTTTGTCTTTCAAGGAATTGGTCCATTTCATCTAGGTTATCAATTTTGTGGGCATAGAGTTGTTCATAATGTTCCTTCATTTTCTTTTCAATGTCCATGGGATCTGTAGTGATGTTCCTTCTTTAATTTCTGATATTAGTAATTGGTGTTTTCTCTCCCCCCCCCCCCCCCCCCCTTAGTTTAGCTTGGCTAGCAGCATACCGGTTTTACTGATCTTTTAAAATAAGTAGCTTTTGGTTGTGCTGATTTTCTGTATTGGTCTTATGTTCAGTTTCATTGGTTTCTGCTCTAATTTTTGTTGTTTGTTTTCTTCTGCTTTCTTAGTTTGGATTTAATTTGCTCTTCTAGTTTCCTAAGGTAGAAGCTTAGATTATTTATTTTAGATCTTGATTCTTTTTAAAAATATGTATTCCATGCTATAAATTTCCCTCTAACCACTGCTTTTGTTGCATCCCACAAATTTTGAGAAGTTCTATTTTCATTTAGTTCAAAATATTTTAAAATTTCTTTTAAGTTTTTTTTTGACTCTCGTTTAGAAGTGTGTCAATCTCCATATACTTTGGTGTTTTCCAGCTATCTTTCTGTTATTGATTTCTAGTTTATTCCATTGTAATCACTATGTGATTTCTATTTTTTTTAGATTTTTGTCTTGGTTTGTTTTATGGCCCAGAAGGTGGTCTGTCTTGGTGAATGCTGCATGTGAGCTTGAGAATAATGTGTATTCTGTTGTTTTTGGATGAAGTAGTCCATAGATGTCAATTGTCAATGATATACAGTTGGTTAATGGTGTTGAGTTCAACTGTGTCCTTTCTGATTTTCTGCCTACCTGACCTGTCCATTTCTTTTTTTTTTTTGAGACTGAGTCTCACTCTGACGCCTAGGCTGGAGTGCAGTGGCACGATCTCGGCTCGCTGCAACCTCCTCCTCCCAGGTTCAAGCAATTCTTCTGCCTCAGCCTTGCCACCACACCTGGCTAATTTTTGTATTTTTAGTAGAGACGAGGTTTCACCATATTGGCCAGGCTGGTCTTGAATTCCTGACCTCATGATCCGCCCGCCTTGGCTTCCGAAAGTGCTGGGATTACAAGCATGAGCCACCGTGCCCAGCCTGACCTGTTCTTTTCTAATGGAGGGACGTTGAAGTGTCCATGTGGAATAATGGCTTCTCTGTTTCTCATTGCAGTTCTATCAATTTTTGCTGCATGTATTTTGGCATTCTTTTGATAGGCACATACTCGTTAAAGACTGTTTTGTTTTTCTGGAGAACTGAACCCTATGTAGTGTTCCTCTTTATCTCTGATAACTTTAATTGCTCTGAAGTCTAATTTATCTGAAAATAATATAGCTTTTTCTTTTTACTAGTTTTAGCGTAATGTATCTTTCTCCATCTTTTTACGTTTTCTTTTTTTTTTCCCAGACAGGGTCTCACTCTGTCACCCAGACTGGAGTGCAGTGGTGCAATCTTGGTTCACTGCAACCTCCACCTCCCGGGTTTGAGTGATCCTCCCATCTCAGCCTCCTGAGTATGCTCAGCTAATTTTTGTATTTTTTTGTAGAGAAGAGGTTTTGTCATGTTGCCTAGACTGGTCTTGGACCCCGGGCTCAAGTGATCTGTCCACGTCGGCCTCCCAAAGTGTTGGGATTACAGGCGAAAGCCACTGTGCCTGTCCTCATCCTTTTACTTTTAATCTCTGTGTGTTTTTATGTCTAAAGTCAGTTTCTAATACACAACATATAGTTGTGTGTTGTTTTTTGATTCACTCTGACAATTTCTGTCTTTTGATTGGTATAGTATGTAGACCATTGACATGTAAAGTGACTGTTAATATACTTGTGTTAATATCTACCATATTTGTTACTGTTTTCTATTCATAGCCCATGTTCTTTGTTCCCATTTTCTATTTCACTCTTTTTTTGACTTTTGGCTTTTGTGATTTTAATTAAGCAGTTTACATGATTCCATTTTATCTCCTTAGCATATCGGTTATACTTTTTTTTTTTTTCTGAGACGGAGTCTCGCTCTGGTGCCCAGGCTGGAGTGCAGTGGCGTGATCTTGGCTCACTGCAAGCTCCGCCTCCCGGTTTCACGCCATTCTCCTGCCTCAGCCTCCTGAGTAGCTGGGACTTTTTTTAAAAACTTTTTTTTTTTAGTAATTGCCCAGGAGTTTTCAATATACATTCACAACTAATCTAAGTCTGCTTTCAGATAACACTGTACTACTTCATGCGTAATACAAGTACCTTATAATAAATAAAAGTATTATGAATTCCTCCCATTCTACTTCCTTCCATGTAAGCAGAATGAATGAAGTAAGCATTCATTCATTCTGCTTACATGGAAGCATACATAAGAATATCAGAATATATATAAAATCATAGGTAATTAATACATTGTTGCTGTTATTTTGAATAAACTATTTTCTGTTAGATTAAGAAGAAAAATAAAAATAAAAGTTATTATTTTTACCTTCAGGTATTCTATCTCTATTCTCTTCCTCTTTTTTTTTTTTTTTTTTTTTTTGAGACGGAGTCTTGCTCTGTCACCCAGGCTGGAGTGCAGTGACCGGATCTCAGCTCACTGCAAGCCCCGCCTCCCGGGTTCACACCATTCTCCTGCCTCAGCCTCCCGAGGAGCTGGGACTACAGGCGCCCGCCACCTCGCCCGGCTAGTTTTTTTGTACTTTTTAGTAGAGACGGGGTTTCACCGTGTTCGCCAGGATGGTCTCGATCTCCTGATCTCGTGATCCGCCCGTTTCAGCCTCCCAAAGTGCTGGGATTAGAGGCTTGAGCCACCGTGCCTGGCCTTTTTTTTTTTTTTTTAAAGAGATAGGATCTTGCTCTGTCGCCTAGCTGGAGTGCAGTGGTACGATCATAGCTAACTTCAGGCTCAACCTCCTGGGTGCAAGTAATCTCCCACTTCAGCCTCCTCAGTAGCTGGGAATACAGGTGCATGCCACCAGGCCCAACTAATTATTTTTTTAAAGATGAGGCCCTGCTCTGCTGCCCAGACTGGTCTCCAATTCCCATCCTCAAGTGATCCTCCCACCTTGGCCTCCCAAAATGCTGGGATTACAAGCATGAGCCACCCTGTCCTGCCTCTAATGCTGTTTTTTTCTTTATGTAGATCCAAGTTTCTGACTTAAATCATTTTTCTTCTTTGTGAAGAAGTTCTTCTAATATTGCTTGCAAGGCAGGTGTACTTGCAGTAGATTCCCTCAATTTTTGTTTGAGAAAGTGTTTATTTCCTCTTCACTTTTGAAGAATAATTTCTTTTTTTTTTTTTTTTTTTTTTTTTTGAGACAGAGTCTCGCTCTGTCGCCCAGGCTGGAGTGCAGTGGTGCGATCTCGGCTCACTGCAAGCTCTGCCTCCCAGGTTCACGCCATTCTCCTGCCTCAGCCTCCCCAGCAGTTGGGACTACAAGCTCCCGCCACCACGCCCGGCTAATTTTTTTGTATTTTTAGTAGAGACGGGGTTTCACCGTGTTAGCTAGGATGCTCGATCTCCTAACCTAGTGATCCACCCGCCTCAGCCTCCCAAAGTGCTGGGATTACAGACGTGAGCCACCGCGCCCGGCTGGCAAAGAATAATTTCTTAGGATAAATAACAAGCAATTATTTTCTCTGAACACTTAAATAAATTTTTATTTAAGGAAATACATTCAGTCAAAACTTGGTTTTCTTTCCTTCAGTCCCCTCTCCATATTATCAAAGAAATACATCAACAAAACTAGCTAAATAATTAATTACCTGAAACTTTTTTTTTTTGAGACGAAGTCTTGCCCTGTTGCCCAGGCTGGAGTGTAATGGCACGATCTCGGCTCACTACAACCTCTGCCTCCCGGGTTCAGGCGATTCTCCTATCTCAGCCTCCTGAGTAGCTGGGATTACAGGCATGCGCCACCATAGCCGGCTAATTTAGTATTTTTAGTAGAGACGAGGTTTCTCCATGTTGATTAGGCTGGTCTCGAACTCCTGATCTCAGGTGATCCACCCACCGTGGCCTCCCAAAGGTGCTGGGATTACAGGCGTGAGCCACCACGCCCGGCTACCTGAAACATTTTTATAAAGGTTTACTAGCAAGAATAAGCTTTTGTTAATGAAATAATATTTCTTATTTTAGTCTTTCGATTTGCAGATGGTGGTAGACCTATATATAATTTTTTTATAAAGAAAAATCAATACCTTATATTTTATACTAAGTAAAGAAGCAAGTGCATTGTGAATAGGGAAAATAATTGCAAGAGATAATAAGGGTACATCTTTTCAAGATGGCCATGAAAATAACTAGAATGCTGGCAACTATTCTGATTTGTTGTTAAGACTTGATTATACTATAGTTTTGTGATTTAAATGTGATTATATATATTTTAAAGATTTTAAAAATAATGTTTCTGAAATCCCCTTTACAATCTACAGAGAAAGCAACCAGCGAGATGAATACTGCTGAGGACTGGGGCCTCATTTTGGATATCTGTGATAAAGTTGGTCAGTCTCGCACTGGGTGAGTATTTAGCGTTTCAAAGGATTTTTATTCTTACTTTTTAAAAAAACACGAAGGGCCAGGTGCAGTGGCTTGCACCTGTAGGCCCAGCGCCTTGGTAGGATGAGGTGGGAGGATCGCTTGAGCCCAGCAGTTGGAGGCTGCCGTGTGTGATGATTACATGCATGAACAGCCAGTGTACTCCAGTCTGGGCAACATAGTGAGACCCCCGTCTCTTAAAAAAGAAGGATCAGGAGGTAAAGTATATTACCATTAAATTTCGTTTAAAAAGAGAGTATTTTTATTACAAAGATTTGAAGAATCATCCCATTTAGGTTATATACCTTTTAACCAGTTAGGGTAACATGACTGGTAAAAAGTTGATACTTTAATCACCCTCCTTCATATTTCCTTTTGCAGTCTCATTTTTTCCACTGATTTTAGAGTTATTAGTGATTTCTCAGTTACAAAGTTTCATGGTTATTTCTGAGTTCTTTTCTCCTTTGTCAGATTTGCAACATTCCAACTAATGAATCAGTTAGGTGGAATTGAAAAGAAATTTTTTCTTTCTGTTGAAAGATTAGGGGAATAGAATCTTAAACTTTTTGGCATATATTACAGAGTTTTCCAAACAGTACAATAATTGGATTACTTGGTGTGGATATGGGTGATTTCTTCAGCTCCTGGGCTAACTGCATTTAGCCTTTAGCAGTTTCATTTACTGCTTTGTGCCACACAAATTATGTTGTCTTATTTGTGCGCTTTCATGTGAAAAAGATTAGGAAGCACTCACTGCTGCATTATATACCTGATATCTGCAGTGGTAATATTAAGCCTTTGCTAGTGTCTTCTTTGCCTCTTCCTCCTTCACCCCTAAATACAGATGTTCCTAAAACTTTACCTGATTCATTTTTTATTTCTAAAATTTTTTTCTTTTGGTCTCACAACTTCCAGCTGTCTTTATGTAGATGGCATCTGTATTTTCAGCTCTTCTTACTCAAGCACTTGCCTTGTGGACACTGCATTATTTCTGGATATCGTTCTATATAAGCCATCATCTCACCATCTAAAAACCAGAACTCCTCTCTCTTTTTGCTTTAAACCTACTTTCCTTCAGTTTTTCCGTTTCTATTAATGACAAGATGATTCTTTCATTGCACTGAAAACTTGAGTCACGTCCACATTTATTACTTAATTCTATCCATCTACCTTCATAATCTCTCTCAAAATGTTGACATTTTAAAGTCTCCTTAATCAAGTTTTTGAGCAT
Organism: Chlorocebus sabaeus; assembly: GCF_047675955.1. Classification (NCBI taxonomy): domain Eukaryota; kingdom Metazoa; phylum Chordata; class Mammalia; order Primates; family Cercopithecidae; genus Chlorocebus; species Chlorocebus sabaeus. Next base: position 17,782,739 of record NC_132912.1, read on the forward strand.
GGCCAAATGGTACGGAGGCAGTTTTCTTCAGGGGCTGTCTACTGTCCACTCTAGCTTTTTTTGGCCCCTAATGTCCTCCTACTCTGAGTTCCCAAAGAATCTCCCAGATGTGGCCCCATTCATCCGCTTTGTTGTATTTACATTGTAGTATATTCTGGTCTGGTCATTAACTGAAATTTTTTAACTACTGTGTGTTACATGTCGTGTTCCCTTTTCTCCATTTTTATTTGCCCTACATTACTTTGGATATTCCTTACCTTGCCTAGGCTAGCAAATTAACCCACTGACATTTCTTTCCGTTTCCATCTCTTTTCTAATTCTTATATCCAGTTGCCATATAACAACTGTGTTCATGTTACTCCCCTACCTTCCATACTGAGTTCAGTTTAAACTCCTTAGTCTTCTGAATCATTCATTTTCATTTTTTTTTCCCTCCTGTATAACATTCATTTCAGCTCAACTATTTGAGTTCCAGTGCTTTTTTTCTACCTTAGTTTGATGCTTTTGGTCCTTTTGTTTCTTGAGGATGGAATGTTTTCCTCTTTAATTTCCCGTCTCTGTGTCTCATATCCTTTCAGACCCAATGTAGATATCACTTCTTCCACAAAGCCTTTCCTTATCCCCTTTACTGACAATGATGTGATCCTCTGAATCCTGAAAGCACTCTATCAAAACTATTCTTATTTGTGTTTTTTCCTGCATTTTAGTAACTTATATCTAATGAACTTAAGTTGCTTAGATATACACCTAGTAGATTTGTAGAGTGCATGGTCCATGAACTTTTGTTGCACATGGGAAAGAAGCCAGTAGCCTAGTGGTGGAGATCATGTACTCTGGAGGGAGATTGCCTGGGTTCAAATCCGGGCTCTAGCCATTTAGCTGTGTCATGCTGGGTAAGTAACTTACCTTTCCCGGCCTTTCTTTTCCAGTTTGCCACCCGATAATAATAATAGTATCATCTTCATAGGGGAGTTGTTGTGGCTGTGAGATTAGTTTTATCAAGTGTTTATAACAGTATCTGGCACATGGCTGAATGAGTGCAACTCTGCCCGCTTTTGATTGAAGTCATATTTTGTGACAGTTTCTGTCGAAGACTGGATACCAAGCTAGAGCACTTCGTGTGTATTTTGGAGATAAAAATGTTGTCTATCTTTATAACTGCAAAGTCCCTCCTCTCGCTCTTCACTCTGTTGGTTTCCTTTTTATCTTTACTTTGGTGTTTTTCATTTTGTAGACGCTTTCTGTAATAATTGGGTCAATTGCTTGAAGTTGTTTGTCAAAAGGCAAACCCCCTTTTACAACTCTAAAGATTCCATGTTTTTCCAGTTAAAAAATCAATTTGTAATGCATCTGAAATTCTGTATGGTGTAGCACAAAGCTGTAGAGATCAATTTGTTTTTCTTCATGTTTACATTATTATGCCAGAAATGTTTATTAGTTATTCTTTTCCCTATCTTATTTCCTTTCATATTTGAAATTTGCTAATTTATAGCTTTTAAAATATTTTTTGCCTTTTTGTTTTTACCCAGTATCAATAAGTTTAGATACATGCTCTTTTTTTTTTTTTTAGTTTTTCAAATTTATTTTTAAACTGCATACTTTCAGTATATTCCTTAATATTTGAATTGTCAGTTGGGGATTTTAATTGATGTTATACTAAGTCTATTAATTTACTTCAGAAATATTTTCAACTTCAGTGAATTCGGTAATGAAGGTGGCTCTGTTTGTTCTTTTAGTCAGTGTTTTTTCCTTTTCTTCTTCCTTTCCTTCCTTCTTCCTTCCCTCATTTTTTCTTCCCACTTACTCACTTAGTTTTGACTCCTTTAATAGTTATTGCTCTCTGGTTCTTTTAAATCCCCATTAAGTTAATCTTCAAGCATTTATTGTGTGCATAAATGGGATATCTTGTTATATAGCTCTTATTAATAAAGAGTTGTTTGAAAAGGATTAAGCAATAATTGAGATACTATTCTAGCATTACTGAGGTTTTAAAAAGTGCCAGGCCTTCAGTAATTGCTCCTGTATGTAGTTTCTTTCAATAATACTGTTTAACATACATCTCCAGTTGTGTTTTCTGTTTCTTGTTCTCCCTTGATAATCTTGTATTAGGAAATGGTAAACATAAGGGTCATATTAGGACATTCATGGGCCATAGGCACTTTTGACTTCTTGGGCCCCTCTTTCTATTAAAAAAATTGAAACTGTTTTACATTGTTTTAAGGAAAAATTTGTTAGTATTATATATTAAAACATTTTCTTTGAAGCAAAAGTTCACTTTTTTCTTCTTAATTTAAAAGAAATTAAAACATTTTCATGTACTTCTAAAATTACTGTGAGTCGTAGGCACTGTGTCTGCATGCCTAATGCATAAACATTTGCAGAATTGGGTTATATATTCACAAGTCAACTTAGTGATAGCAAATTGTTAGGTTTCTTTCAGGTGAGCACTAAACTGTGGGATACTCATTGTGTCCTTCCTAATATGTCATTTGTTTTTGTTTTTGTGGTAAAAAATACATATAAAATAAAATTAACTATTTTAAAGTGTTCACTTTAGTAGCATTAAGTACACTCACATGTCCACTGTCTGTCTCCAGAACTTATCCATCATCCCAAACTGAAACCCTGTGCCCATTAAACACTAACTCATTCCCCTTTCCTCCGGCTCCTCTGAAACATTTGTAATTTGTCCTTAATATTTTAAATCATTTTATAATGAGTATATATGGACAACTTATAGAAATCTGGTTTATGTTTTGTAGGAACCTGTGATTGGATATGGTAGCATAAGAATGTTGAACAGTATTGTAGGCTGCCATTGAGATATTCTAAATACCTGATGTGCTTTAGAGAAGACTAAGACGTGTAAGTGGGATGAGAGGGGAAAGGGGACATGAGTTTTCCAGAGACAAATTCATATAGAGTCTTTTGAAGTAGAGGGATGTTGTAGATTGGAATGCAGTTCGGAAGTGATTTGTGTATCAGGCAACAATCTAGGTTTAGAAAAATAATTATTATTTCCATTTGGTGCTAGCCTGAAACTTTATAAAGTGCAGCGATCTTTTTAAGAGGACAGATTCAGAGATGGTAGAAGGACTTTAGGAGGAGGATTTCACTTTCAGTAATATTGTATTTTTTACATCAAAATGATTTGTAGCTAGTAATATATGTAGAATTATTTAGAGGATAAATAAAATGAAATAGTTCTTATTTAACCTTTTTTTTTCTCTTTTGGCTTCTTTTTAAAAAGTCATCTGTCTTAGAATTATGGTAGTTTGAAAAATATTCTTAGGTTTTAAAGGGGGAGAAAAGAGCTATTATTGTGAAGTTTCATTTAGTCACAACTGTGACCTGGAAACGTGGCTCTCAGTGGCGTTGTGAAAATTTTTTCTTAATTCCTTCTCTTAAAAAGAAAGCCAGATAAACCCATTTTCTGTTCTTTAAACTACACATACACATATGTGTATGTATTTATGTTTGTTGATTTAAAGAGATACACATGCTTATATAAAGTATTTACTTCTTTTAAAAATAGGTATATATTCACATGGCTCAAATATTAAAACAGTTTAAAAAGGTGGACATTGTGACAGGTCTAATTCCTCTCCCTGTTTTGCTGCTCTTATCTTCTATAGGCTACCACTTCTGTATATTTTGTATCTTTCCATTATTTTACACAAATGTGAATATATTTTCCTCCATTTACATGTAGTAAGCATATTGTATATACTCTTCTGCATTTATTAATTACTTATCATCACTTATTGACTACTTATTGTATCCTGTCAGTCTTAGAAATGTATTTTTTTTAAGTCTATTAGTATTGGACAAATTTAGAAATTATTTTGTAGTTTAACATTAATTTTTGGTTAGTGGCATGTAGAATATCTAATACATACACATAATTACTGAATAAAAATTAATAATTTTTAGTAATCATCTCAATTTCAGAAAACCTACTAGATGTAATCCCTGTTTACTTCATTTAGGTTGTAGTTTTGTTTTTTTTTTTTTTAAGCTTGAAGTACTTGATTATGCCAAACCTAAAACTTTAACAAACATTCTAAAATTTTTTTCTGACGTCTCAAGATATTCACATGATTTTTAGTGTGCAATTTCCAGTGTATGAGTAACTAGTGAAGAATGCCCAGCCAATTAGGTCATATGATGGGCTGAACAGCCTTCATTTGTTTAGAAATCAAGAGAACTTTCACAATGATAATAGCAGTTTTCTTTAACATGTTTTCACATAAATAATTTTTCTGTGTTAGTGTTGACTGTTTATATTATGATATGTAAACATAGATGTGAGGATAGATACTGATTATCTGCAATAACAAGTTAAAATTAAAGTTCTGTAATTGACCTCTAGATTAATTTTTGCTATTATTTTATATGTTAATTGTCTTTTCTTAGCTTTAGCCAAAGATATAGTTGATTGAAGGTGGAAAACGTCATGTAACTTTTTCTTTACCTGACTAATGGATATATTTTGGTACTAAATTTATTCTAACAGAATGAGAAAGATCATATGATAGTCATTACTGGTATTTTGTGAAAAATACAAATGTAAGCCTTTGGGAAGGAGTTTGTTAAAAGTAGTTTTCCTTGGCTTTGTATTATTTTGTCCTGGACTGGATTGTGACTATTTCTGACCTTTAGTAGGAAGGTGAAAGAATATTTCCTGATTTTTGTAAGGGAAAAATAATCTCTGACCCCGATATCCTAGAGTTGAAAGGGCAGCATCAGTAGAGAAACAGACCCCTTTCAAATCTTTTTTCTCTTCCTGTAATCATATCCTTATTTTACAGGACTTTGTCTTCAAAGTCTTTTAAATGCTCTTTTAAGAATAGTCGCCACTTATTGACTATTTATTATTTGCCAGACCCTGTTAAAATGCCCTATGAACATTTTGTGTGATCATCACAGCAGTTCTAGGTACTGTAGATTCTCCCAGCTTTCAAGTGAGAAATCTAATTCATATTTAGGATTCTTTTGTATAACTTAAAATAGGGGAAGGGTTCCAGCAGAATTAAATAATTTTTTTATTTTTTTGAGATAGAGTTTCACGCTTGTTGCCTAGGCTGGAGTGCAATGGCACGATCTCAGCTCACTGCAACTTCTGACTCCCGAGTTCAAGCGATTCTTCTGCTTCAGCCTCCTGAGTAGCTGGGATTACAGGTGCATGCCACGATGCCTGGCTATTTTGTATTTTTAGTAGACATGGGGTTTCAACGTATTGGCCAGGCTGAACACCTGACCTTGTGATCTGCCCACCTCGGCCTCCCAAAGTCCTGGGATTACAGGCGTGAACCACCTCTTCCAGCCCACAGAATTTGTTTTTAAAACATGATCTCGATTTCCATGTTTCGTTCAGTTTTGTAACATGGCAGAAATTCTTTAATTCATTTCCTTTTCTTTGCATTAGTCATTTTTTCTTTTATTTGTCAAACACTGAATACCAAGTATCATGCTTTGGCTATACAGTGGTGAATAAAGCAGGCATAGCCTTTGCCATCAATGGTGCTGATATTCTAATGGTGGAAGATGTGAAATAAACAGATAAACAGATGATGGTCAATAGCTAAGAAGTTAGTAACCAGAGTCCTTTAATGGAAAACAAAGGGTAGACTGGTATGAAGGGATTACATTTATGCTATAATTTTAATGTTGAGAAGAGACAAAGAGTTCAAAGCACTGCAACCCAGAAAGAAGAATAGCCTGTGGGTGAATGCTGAATGCTGCAAGGTAGAGAAAACTTGATGCCTTTTAAGAACTTGCAAGTTACAGAGTAGATGGAACAGAAATCAGTTGCCCTGAATGAGTGCAGAATTGGGTTTCAGAGTGAGTTAGAAAAATGGAAGATGATTGTTGGAATGTAGGATGCTTTAAATTAATACTATAGAGAGTTTTCAATTACTGGTAATGACAAGGTCTAATGACTCCAAGGTCCATCGGAGTTAACAAGATGTGATAGAAGTTGAAAAGCCACGGTGTTGGAAGCATCACTTACACTGTTATTAAAAGCTCCAAGAACTAGGCCAGGAGTAATGTTGGAGAGAGAGGCAGTGATCCAGCAGCTAAAATAATTGACAGGTGAAGGGGCATTTGAGATTTTTAAATTAACTGCAACATGAGGGGACTGACATGATTAGAGCTGGGCAGTTTTAGGAAAGAGGGAGAATGGTTTTGAAGAGGCAAGGAAAACGAATGCACATTGCTTAGTATAATGCATATTGAACAGATAGTACAGAGGTCAACCTAGGCACAGTTTCCCCCATTATTCACATTTTTCATTCGTGTATACATTTGTTACAAGATATGAACCAATATTGATACATTACTATTAACTAAAATGACACGTGTCTATCATTACAGTATCATGCCAGAATAGTTTTATCACCTTAAAATGACCTATGCTCTATCTGTTCATTCCTTTCCTTCCTCTTTTTGGACTGTAAACAGCCGCTGATCTTTTTACTGTTTACAACTTTATCTTTTCCAAATGTTGTATAGTTGGGATCATAGACTATATAGCCTTTTCAGACTGGCATCTTTCCCTTACCAATATGCATTTAAGGTTCCTATGTGCCTTTTCGTGGCTCAATAGTTCATTTCTTCTTATTGCTGAATACTCTTTAATTATATGGATGTTCTACAGTTTATTTATTAATCTACTGAAGGACATCTTGATGGCTCCCAGTTTTTGGTGACTTTTTTTTTTTTTTTTTTTTTGAGGCGGAGTCTCGCTCTGTCGCCCAGGCTGGAGTGCAGTGGCCGGATCTCAGCTCACTGCAAGCTCCGCCTCCCGGGTTCACGCCATTCTCCTGCCTCAGCCTCCTGAGTAGCTGGGACTATAGGCGCCCGCCACCTCGCCCGGCTAGTTTTTTGTATTTTTTAGTAGAGACGGGTTTCACCGGGTTAGCCAGGATGGTCTTGATCTCCTGACCTCGTGATCCACCCGTCTCGGCCTCCCAAAGTGCTGGGATTACAGGCTTGAGCCACCGCGCCCGGCCCTTGGTGACTTTTAGTAAAGCTGCTATAAACATTAATTTGCAGGCTTTTGTGTTGACGTAGTTTTCAGTTCAGTTGGATAAATATGTGAGAACGTGATTGCTGGATCATATGGTAAGACTGTTTATCTTTGTTAGAAGCCACCAGACTGTCCCCAGAGTCTCAGTATGGTTTTAGTTTTTACATTCAAGTCTTTGATCTATTTGGAATTTATCCTGTTAGGCAGTATGAAGTATGGTTCTAACTTTATTCTTTTTTTATATGGCTACCAGATATCCCAACACCATTTACTGAATAGTCCATCTTTTTTTTCTTCTGATTTGAAATACTTCTTTTATATATTATACTTGCATATGTATTTAAGTCTGTTTTTCTCTTTTGACCCATTGGTATGTGTTTAAACACATTCTGCTACTACATGGTTTTAATTATTAAAATGTTTTGACATTTGGTGGGACATGGTCTTGAGGTTTTTTTTTTTTTTCCTGAAGTGTTTTTTTAGATATTCTTTCCCCTTCCTACACTCCTTAGATAAACTTTCAAATTGGGTTGACTGGTTTAAAAACAAAACTTTCTTTTTAAATTGGCCTAGTTTCAAATTAACAAATTTATGTCTTTGTGATATTAAATCTTCCTATCCAAGAACATAGCATCTCTTTTTGTTTATAAACTTTAGTAGTGTTTTTAAGTTTTCCTCTTAAAAGTCTTGTACATTTTTTGTAATGTTTCTTATGAGGTATTTTGTCCTTTTTGCTGCTATTTCAGTGGGGTTTTTCTTTCACTGATTGGGCATTTCCGTTCTTTTTTTTTTTTTTTTTTTTTTTTTCTTGTGACGGAGTCTGGCTCTGTTGCCGGGGCTGAAGCGCAGTGGCGCGATCTCAGCTCACTGCAAGCTCCGCCTCCCAGGTTCACGCCGTTCTACTTTCTCAGCCTCCCGAGTACCTGGGACTACAGGCGCCCGCCCCGACGCCCGGCTAATTCTTTTTTTTTGTATTTTTAGTGGAGACGGGGTTTCACGGTGTTAGCCAGGATGGTCTTGATCTGCTGACCTCGTGATCCGCCCGTCTCGGCCTCCCAAAGTGCTGGGATTACAGGCGTGAGCCACCGCGCTCAGCGGGGAATTTCCCTTCTTAAAGGGTAGACTGAGATTGTAGCATCCGTGTATCTGGAAGAGAATGATGTGAGGAGCACTGTGAGGAGGAAATTGAGATGATGATTCAGGAGAGAATCGGGATAACAATGGAAGTCAAGTTGTTGACTAGGCAGTAGGGAATGGGATCCAATGCGAGCTGATTTTTCTATCTTTACTTGCCTCGACAATGATTTTACTTTATTGTTTTACTAAGTCTTAAAAACACCATATATTTTACAGAATGAGACCTGTAGAGTTCTAATGACTGTTGAGCTTGTTTTGCAGATGAGAAAACTAAAGCCCTGAGATTTTAATGTGACTTGTCTGAAAGGAGTGAGCAGAGGCAAAATTAGAAGTCAGAGTTCTTTACTTCCCATTTTATGTTTTTTTCTACCTTCACTGTGCTGTGTGCTTAAGTGCTTGTATGAGCGGTTATATTTGAAGGTTAAAATTACGAATCAAGACATACCAATCTTATATTAAAGTTTTTGGTGATTCCTCTCTCCCCCATACATTATGTTACATTGTGTTTTGTTTGAAATATACCTTAGTGTTATATGGTCTGGGAAACTGAAAATATTATACTGAATTTAATCCTCAATATTTTAGTTTGGTATGTAGAAGTTTAGTTTACCTCCTTTTCTAATGAAGTCCTTTGGGACTCACATGAACGTGTTTGTTAAATAGTCAAACAACATCCCTGTGTATATTTATCTATATTCATGTTCCATTATCTCATTAAGAAATGCCTACTTAATAAGCTTAACATTAAGGGAAGAATTTGATATTTGTACTCTATATTTTGCCCCTTTTTATATGTTGTGTGGATTATGTTTTACGTAATGTGTGTTACAAATCAAATTTGCATTTTGAATGTGTTCGTATATAAGGATTGCATTATTTCTGTTGTGATTTCTTTTGTATTTTTATATTAGAATTCTCTTACGTCTGTGACATGCCTTCACACTCATGAAAGGCATCTAAATAAGGCTTAATGTTCAAGGAGCGTTTATATTATCTGTTAATTTCTAAAAATATTTAGTTCATTCAGCAAAGATTTCAGTTCCCATGTCTTTTAGCTCCTACGTGCCCGCTAGGTCCTAGTTTACTAAGACCTATAAAAGCTATGCATGCACATACTCCTTCTTCCTCCAGTATAGAAATACATATGTCCTTGAATGGTCAACCACAGTAAAGCTTTTTTCATAGCATTTTAGATGAAGATGTAAAGTTTAAATCACTCTAAAATAACTTTGAAAGCTACAGTTGTAAAAGTAAAGAAAGAATGAGACATTTTTGTGCTTTCAAGAGCTAACATTGTTGAGAGTCTTTCAATCCCTGGCATGAGTCTAGGAGTTTTGTATTAACATTCTGATAAGGAGGTATTAGACATTTCCTCTTTTACAGAAGAGGTCTGTCAAAGCTTCAAATCCTTTTTCTACTGTATCACAATGCTTCTTTTGTTTAGTGATGGTTTTCAACCTGGGTGGTATTGCTCCATTAGGGATGGTTTCAGGTGTCCCATGACAGGGGGGTTACTACTGATGTTGATCAGTAGCAACTAGCAGGGATCAGGGATGCAACGTGCCAGATAGTCTTTCACTAGTGTTCTTGTACTTTTCTAGTCCGACTTCATAGGTTATTAGAGGTTAACCATGCAAACATATTTGTTAACTATGTTGTTTATTATTTTTGCTATTGATAATTTTTGTTTTGATCACTTTTCTTTTACATTTGCAATACTTTTAGGCAAATACCCTGTTATTTTGTTATGCCCTGAGAGAGGGATAATGAAGAGGTGATATCCTCATTTTGAAAAGTTGATTGGTCTAAAAATCATTGATTAATTTAGTAATATATACAGGAATTATTTAAATTTACTGTCTTTTCAATGACAATAATTTCCTTAAGAGTATAAAATCTTCCTGTCACTGCTCAGCATATGGTTTTTATGATACTAAAAAGTAATTTTCAACCGAAATATAGAGCTATTTGAAATAAGAGACTTTTCAAAAGTTTTATACAGCATAGGATGTCACAAATCTTGACTCCTTTTTCCAATAATAGCTTTAAATATTCTTGGCTTCCTCCTATGTAGTAATGGAAATACCTTTTCAGGTAATCTCACTAACTGGTGACTGTGTTTAACGTTGAGCTATAGATCTCTCATAACTGTACAACAGTATACCTCTAGGTAGATAGACATTTATAAATAATATAGTGACATTGTTGAAAACTTACTGAGGGCCATTCAAAGACATTTGAAATTTCACTTTTTTTGGAAAAGAGAATTGCAGGAATGCAAAATTGCTTTTAGTTTTCCTTGATCCTCTGACGGTAGAATTGAGCTGTATCATATACATGTTTAACCTACTGAATTTAACTATATTCTTTTCCAGCCTCCTCAGGTTTTTTTCCCCAAAAAATTTGTGCCTGCCAATTCATTTAGTGAGCTTACATGCACTGTCTCACAATTACAATTCCCACTTTTCTCATAGCGGCAGTACCTTGCTGTGCCGAGGGCCATTCTTGCTCGGAGCATGCATATTTTATCTAACACAGTCCTATATGCAAGCCAGCTTCTTCAGCTGTTGCTCAAAGTAACAGTTTTGCTTTAATAATTGAGGAAAAGTTGGCTATATTGGACACATTTGAGAGACGGTTCATAAGTTCTCCAATAGGTAAATCCCTAATCAAAGAACATGGATTAACTACAGTTTTGGCCTTACACCTTGACTTTGGAAACTGACCTTCAGAAATGTTGCTCTTCTGTGACATCTTACAGCAGTGTGATTTGTGTTATGGTCATTTATCAAATAATAAGAGAAGTAGGTATTTTTAGGTGGAAAACTGGGAAAGGTGAGAGATGATTCTCCTTTCCCTGTTCTTTGTCCCTGTCCCTGACCCCTATCTTTTTCTTTTCCCATCTCAAGATAAGGAAAAGAGAGGATGTGTCTTACAAAAAGTTTTAAAATACCAAAATGGGGTTTTAAGAAGCTTTTTGAGAGAGATGAGGATTTGCCCACCCCTTAAACAGGTAGGTGATGGAAACCTTTGGTAGACTCTTCTAAGTGCACGTGCAGATTTTCTCTTACCATGTATTTTTGCAAAATATTTTATTTGTGTTTATTGCCACCTGTCTCTTTTTCTCACATCCTCTGTTTCTCCCAGCACTATTTATTGTGCGTTTTCCCCCCTTATCATGGTTTTATTATAGTTTTATTAACTACATTTTATGAAAGGATGTGCGTTTTCCACTTAGCGAACTCAGTGGAAGATATGCAGAACTTGGTAATAAACAGAGCTTTATAAGGAAGATGAGTTATTCTAAATATTAGTTGTACAGTAGTGAAAAGTAGTATTTTTTGTGTTTTGCTCAGTGACTTTTTTTTGAGCATCAGCCATGTTGAAGGCACAATTCTAGGCCCCATTCACAATGATGGTGTTTTAAATTCAGTCATGGGAGAGCAACAGCAGTTGCTAAATAATTCTTATTTTCGTTTTCTCAAATTTCAATTGAGAGTTTATTATGTGCCAGAGGGCATAGTTAAGGAGTGGCATGTCAAGGATGAGCTGTGTAACCCTGGGCCCTGCCTTCAGCAGCCCTCATGATGGGGAGATAAATAGTTAAGGAGAAAAACCCCACAAACCAACCCAACAAAAGAGAGGTGTTAAATGCCAAAGCTTTATCACGTGGTGATGAAGAGTGGGATTGTCTGCTTGTAAGGTTCTTAGCACGGCATCTAACACAAAGCAGGCACTCCCTAAGTGTTAACTATTAGTGTTACAACTATTATCTGACACATTTAGTTCAATATGTGAGTTTGCAGGTGGAATACCTAACATTCCAGGCACAGCTTGATGTGGGGAGCTGTCAAGGGCCTAAGTTCCTCAGTTTAAGAGATGTGTAAGCTCTGATCTGTAGGATGAGTAAGCATTGACTAAGAACAGCTGGGCGGGAGAGTCCTAGCGAGGGACTGGAGGTCCCAGAGAGCAGGGTGCTTTTGAGAAGTGATCCAGAGATGAGATTCATGGCTGGATTTTGTAAGCCTGACCTAATTTGGGTTTTATAAACTTGAAGTGAATTTATTTGAGTGTATATTATGCTTAAGTCATGTTTTAAACAAAGATTAAAAGAAGACCCAAACAATTCTAAATAATATGACTTAGTGCTATTCAAACCTACCAGCTGTCAGCTTTCTTTGTTAGAGGCTGTTCTAGTTATCTCTTACTACACACCTCTTAGTAGTAACCATCCTAACACTTAGCTTAAAAGAGCAGTTTATTATATCTCAAAGTTATGTGGGTTAACAGCTGGGCAGTTATTGCATGGGGTCTCTCTTGAAGTTGTAGTTACATAGTGCCTGGGACTAGGGTCATCTGAAGGCTTCACTGGGATGGATGCTTAGTATGGCGAGCAGTGATGGTTGGCCATTACCTGGGACCTCACCTGGGCTATCAGTTGAAACTCTTACCCAAGGCCTCTGCTTGTGGCTTGAGTTTCTCACAGAATGGTGGCTGGGTTCCCAGAGGGAGCATCCTAAGAGCCAGTGCTCCAGGAGACCCAAGTGTACTCCACATGGCTTCTTGTAAACTGAGTCTCAGAATGTCACTTCCACTACACACACACACACACACACACACACACACATACATATATGTATATATATACACTTTTTTTTTTTGAGATGGAGTCTCGCTAGTGGCGTGATCTTGGCTCACTGCAAGCTCCGCCTCCCGGGTTCACGCCATTCTCCTGCCTTAGCCTCCCGAGTAGCTGGGACTACAGGTGCCTACCACCACGCCTGGCTAATTTTTTGTAGTTTTAGTAGAGATGGGGTTTCACCGTGTTAGCCAGGATGGTCTCGATCTCCTGACCTCGGTCAAGGAAGTCACTGAAGTCAGTCCAGATTCAAGGGGAGGGTTGTTAGATGTCACCTCTTGATGGGAAATGCTAAGGTCATATTGTAGAAGAGCATGTGGGAAGGGAATTATTACCATAGTTATCTTTGGAATACATAATTTGCCTGAGGCCTATTGGTTCCATAAGTGTTGAATCAGAACTTTGAACTTAACAAAACAATGAAATATACCATTAGAAAAAAATAATTCTAATAGACAAAATTATAAATTCCACTTTTGATACTTTGAGACACTCAATCCTTAAGAACTGGAATGACAAAATGTGATACAAGAGTTACTTCATTTTTTTTTTTTTTTTTGAGACGGAGTCTCGCTCTGTCGCCCAGGCTAGAGTGCAGTGGCACGATTTTGGCTCACTGCAAGCTCCTCCTCCCGGGTTTACGCCGTTCTCCCGCCTCAGCCTCCCGAGTAACTGGGACTACAGGTGCCCGCCACCTCGCCCGGCTAGTTTTTTTGTATTTTTTAGTAGAGACGGGGTTTCACCCTGTTAGCCAGTATAGTCTCGATCTCCTGACCTCATGATCCGCCCGTCTTGGCCTCCCAAAGTGCTGGGATTACAGGCTTGAGCCACCGCGCCCGGCCGAGTTACTTCATTTTTTAATCTAACATTTAATTATGACTTTTGACATGGAAAAAAACTGTTCTGTGTTGAAAGATGTACCCATTTGTGGGTGTTTATAAATATGAACAGCTGACAGATACGGAATCTTAACTGACTAGGTAGTCATGAAGATTTTCTTTCATGGTGCCTTTTCATGGCTTGGTTTTAGACACATGGCCTGATAAAGCTTTTAGTTTATGAAAATTCATAAAAGCCAAGTTAAAAACAATAGCATTTTCTGGCTGGGCGCGGTGGCTTACACCTGTAATTCCAGCACTTTGGGAGGCCAAAGTGGGTGGATCACCTGAGGTCACGAGTTCAAGACCAGCCTGGCCAATGTGGTGAAACCCTGTCTCCACTAAAAATAAAAAAATTAGCTTTGTATGGTAGTGCCCGCCTGTTATCTCAGCCTCTTGGGAGGCTGAGGTGGGAGAATTTCTTGAACCTGGGAAGTGGAGGTTACAGTGAACTGAGATCGCACCACTGCGTTCCAGCCTGGGAGACAGAGTGAGATTGTCTCAAAAAAAAAAAAAAAAAAAAAAAGATGGTAGCATTTTCTGAAATTGATGGTTTTAAACATGATATTGTAGTTTATATAAAGTTTGGACAACTATGTTTATGTCACAGTTTTAACTTATACAGGGATTCACTTAAGTTTTAGAAAAAGGCACTAGGCTAGACTATGAACTTCATGAAGCAAGGTCAGTCTCCTCTTGTTCACTGCTTTATTTCTAAAGCCTTGCATAATACTTGTCACCTAGAAGGTAATTAATGAACATTAGTTATGGAAAGTATTATGAACAGAGTTCTTTGGTACCTATTGAATTTTTTTTTTTTTTACCAGTGCCACTCTAATTTTTATGGAGGTGATTCACCCTGAAAGTCTTGCTTACCTAATTAGATTAATCAAAAGGGTTGGTATCCTTTAGCACTGATATATACAAATAGCACTCTATGTGGTGGAATCAAATTATCTGAGTACTTCCAACAAGATGAATGAGCAAAAATGAGAAGTTTTCTTAATGTACCATTAGATCAGAGAAGTGACTGCTGATAGAATTCATTAAAAAAAAAAATCCATCCTTTGCACATTTGCCTTAAGAGCTTCAAGTTCTGCAGAGTTTGTGTTTTGTTTCAGAAATTAGAAAGGTCTATTGCAAAAGAAAGCACAGTTTGGATATTTCTGTCTGAAGATTGATTGATTAATTTTAATTTACTTCCAGGCATGAGCTGACTTGTTTTTAAGAGTTACGACTTCACATAGAAACTGAATGGTTGAGAGTGGTATGATGGGTCGGGGGTAGGTGTAGGGAGGATGTTACAGAGAGGAGCTCCATCTTAAATCTGCTTTCTTTGAATCTGAGAGTGCAGTTTGTTGAGGCAGGTTGGAATAATACTAGTAAATAATGAAACTGAATTTGATGCTTCCAGTTCATCAGCTGACATATGCTGTGTAGGTAGTTATGTACATTCCTGCAAAGTCTGTTTTCTGTCTGGTCTGTGATTTGAGAAGACGACTTTGGAAGCTGTTATCAGTATAGAAATACTGCCCCCTTTTCCTTTACCCTCTTACAAACTATATGACCCAGATCTATTCATAAAAAGATGGTTTTGTGGATGAACATAGTTTTGACTGTTGTGACCATAACATCCAGTTTGCCTTGGACAATTGTAGTTTGTGCCTGCTGTTCCTCTGTTATGTCCAGTTAGCACCCCTTTTCACTCTCAAAAGGGTGCTTGTGTAGAGGATGAATTACATAGACACTATGTTGTAATCAACTTTCATTTGTCATTGGAAGGATAATAGCCATAAGTATACTTACATTAAATTCACTTATAATCACCATACCTTTTAAAAAATAGTATTTTAACCATACTTTTAATTGCATGGTAAGATTTAATAATTTTATATATATATATGTGTGTGTATATATATGTATGTTCAGTATTACCCATCTGGTGGACATACTGAAAACTGAATTAAAAATGCATAGGACAGAATGAAATAGTTCAAAATAGTGGGTAAGTTCTGTTTTGTAGACAATTCTGAAGGGATTTTTACGCTAGTATCTAAAAAGATACTGCTGTGTTTGCACAAACAAGGTGTTCATCAGCACTTAGGAGCATTCTTACTGGCTTTGCAGCTCTGTCCTTTTAATGGTTCAGTAACCGATTTTATTTTGGTGCCAAAGATATCTTTGCCTTGGTTTTTACAATTGGCTGTGGTAAAACAACATTGGAATGTCTAAAATAAAAAGGAATAGTTGCATTTCACCACTCCTTTCCCCATCATCCTTTCCAAAAGTCACAGGTTTCTTACCTTAAAAAAAAAAAAAAAAAGTGATTTGTAAACAAAATACATAATCAATTTTATTTAAAATTTGGTGAATAAAGTATACAGGATTATTTTCAAAAATGTTTATTCAGCTGAATCATCTCTGGATCATTTTTTACTGATTTTAATTTTAGTATTCAAGTAATTCTTTTTATCTGGCCTTTACCATGCCTTGAAGTGATTGTTTTGTGTTTTTATGTCAGCATGGTAGTCACAACTGGAAGTTAGTATGAGATCGCAGACCCTGGCTCCTAAAATAAGTCCAACTGTAAAAAAGGCCAAATCTAAATAATAGTGTTAAAGTACATAGTTTCTTCAGTCTAATGATGCTGCTATCCCAAAATTTTAATATCTTACAAAATCAGTAAAGTAGAAGAAAAAAGTTTTAGAATAAAAAAATCGAATGCTTGACACATAATAGACATTCAACAAATATTACTTCTTTTGTGTGTTGTTTCTCCCTTCACCGTGCTCTTTAGGTGGAATCAGCCTCACAGGCAGTTGAGAATCCTTAAAATCAGGAATCCTACCTTGTATCCTAATTTTTCTACATAATTATTAAAAAAGATTTTTTGTATATATTACAGTGCTAATTACACTTAAGCATATTGCTTTGCTTTCCAGGGCTCGTTGGAATTCAAATTGCTCGATAAATGTTTTTACTTTTATAAATATATATATATTTCACATACCATCAAATTTACCATTTTAGAATATGCAATTCAGTAGGTTTTAATATGTTCATAAGTTTGTGCAACAGTATCTAATTACTGAACAATCATCATCCCAAAAAGAAACCTGTACTCATTAGCAGACACTTCCATTGCCACCTCTCCTCATTCCTGGAAACCACTAATCTACTTTGTATCTGTATGGATTTGCCTATTACAGACATTTCATATAAATGGAGCTATGCAATATGTGTTCTTTTGTGACCAGCTTTCTTCATCTGGTGTACTTTTTTTGTTGTTGTTTTTTGGTGGGGGGGGACAGAGTCTTGCTCTGTCACCCAGGCTGGAGTGCAGTGGCACAATCTGAACTCACTGCAACCTCCACCTCCCGGGTTCAAGTGATTCTCTTGCCTCAGCCTCCCGAGTAGCTGGGATTATAGGCACATGCCACTGTGCCTGGCTAAGTTTTTGTATTTTTAGTAGAGATGAGGTTTCACCATGTTGTCCAGGCTGGTCTCGAACTCCTGACCTCAGGTGACCCGCCTGCCTCGGCTTCCCAAGGTGCTGGGATTATAGATGTGAGTCATTGTGCCCAGTCTCATGTTGTATAATTTTTTGGAGGTTCATTTATATTGTAGCTGGTATTAGTACTTCATTTATTTTATTGTGGTAAAATATATTTAACATAAAATTTACCATTTAAATCATTTTTAAGTGCATAATTCATTGGCATATAGTACATTCACAGTATTATTCAACTAACACCACTGTCCATTTTCAGAACTTTTTCATCATCCCAAGTAGAAACTCTATACCTTTGAAATAATAGCTCTCCATTTCCCCTCCTAGCCACTAGTTACTTTTTTCTATGTTCTATCTTTATGAATTTGTCTATTCTAGGTACCTCATGTAAGTGGAAACAGAATTATTTGTGCTTTTGTGTCTGGCTTATTTCACTTAGCATAATGTTTTCAAGGTCCATCCATGTTGTGTATATAGTGTGTGTCAGAATTTCCTTAAGGCGGAATACCATTCCATTGTATATCACATTTTGTTTATCCATTCTTTTGTTGATGGACATTTGGCTGTTGTGAATACTATTACTACTACTCTGAACATGGGTGTACAGATATTGGTTAGAGTCCCAGCTGGATTATGTGTGGTTGTGCTTAATTTTTTGAGGAACCACCACACGTTTCACAGTAGCTACACCATTTTACATTCCCACTGGCGATGTACGAGGGTTCTAATTTCACTACATCCCCTCCAATACTTGGTATCTTTCCTCTCTTAAAAACATAGCCAGCCTAGTGAGTGTGAAGTGGCATCTCAATGTGGTTTTGATTTGCATTTCCCTATAGACTAGTGACGTTGAGCATCTTTTTATGTGCTTATTGGCCATTTGTGTATCTTCTTTGGAGAAATGTCTATTCAAGTCCTTTGCCCATTTTTGAATTGGGTTGTTGTTTGTTGTTGAGATGTAGGAATTCTTTATATATTCTGGCTGTTAATCTCTTGTCATATATATGATTTGGACATACTTTCTGCCATTCTGTGGGTTTACTTTTCTTCATTGATGGTGTCTCTTAATGCACAAAAGCTTTTAATTTTGATGTTTAATTTATGTATTTTTTTAAATGAAGAGTTGATGTTAATTTGTAAACATTTAGTAGAATTCACCAGTGAAGCTTTCTGTTTCTGAGATTTTCATTGTGGGAGGTTTTCTTAATCAGCAATTTAGTCTTTTTACTTGTTACATAACTCTATTCAGATTTTCTGTTTCTTCTTAAGTCAGTTTCTTTTAGTTTTTCTTTTTTTCTTTCAACACCTAAGCATACCATAGTTTCAGTAGTTTCCTGTCTTTGTAGGGATTTGTCCATTTTAACTAGGTTATCCAATTCGTTGGCGTAAAGTTGTTCATAGTATTTTTTAAAATCCTTTTTATTTCAGTAAGGTTGAGAGTAATGTTCCCTCTTTGTTTTCTAATTCTAATAAATTGAGTCACCTTTCTTTCTTGGCCAGTCTAACCAAAGGTTTTTCAGTTTTGTTGATCCTTAAAAAAAAAACGAAAAAACAAAAAACTTCTGTTTTCATTGGCTTTTCTCTATTGTGTTTCTGTTGTCTGTTTCATTGATTGCCTCTCTTTATTGTTTCCCTCCTTCTGCTTTGCTTGTTTTGGGTTTAGTTGCTCTTTTTCCTGGTTTCTTAAGGTATGATCTTAGGTTACTGATTTGAGATCTTTTTCCTCAGTTCTTTAGATTGTAGCAAAATAAACATAGCATAAAATTTGCCGTCTTAATGGTGTCGAATGGCATTATGTTGTGAACTATAGTCACCATCTACCTCTAGAACTTTTTTTTTTTTTTTTTTTTTTTGAGACGGAGTCTCGCTCTGTCACCCAGGCTGGAGTGCAGTGGTGCGATCTCAGTGCACTGCAAACTCCGCCTCCCGAGTTCACGCCATTCTCCTGCCTCAGCCTCCCGAGTAGCAGAACTGTTTAAAACTGAAACTGTATACCCATTAAACAATTGAACAATAACTCCCCATTCCCTGCTCCCCAGGCCCCCTGGCAACCACTTTCTGTGTATGATTTTGACTACTCTTCTTTTTTTTTTTTTTTCTTTGTTTTGCAGATACGGTCTCACTCTGCCACTGAGGCTGGAGTGCAGTGGCACAATCATGGCTCACTGCAGCAAGTGATCTGCCCACCTCAGCCTCTGTAGCTACAAGTGTGTGCCACCATGTCCGGCTCATTTTTAAAATTTCTTGTAGAGGCAGGGTCCCACTATATTGCCCAGGCTGGTCTCACACACCTGGGCTGGAGCAATCCTTCCACCTTCATCTCCCAAAGTGCTGGAATTATAGGTACAAGCCACTGTGCCTGGCCTTGATTTTGACTACTCTCAGTACCTCATCTAAGGGGCATTATACAGCATTTGTCCTGTTGTGACCAGCTTCTTTCATTTAGCATAATAGCTTTAAGATTCATCCCTGTTGTAGCATATGTCAGAATTTCCTTTTTATAAAGGCTGAATAGTATTCCGTGTATGTATATTCCACATTTTGCTTATCCATTTATGTGTCTGTGGACACTTGGGTTGCTTCCACCTTTTAGCTATTGCGAATAATACTGCTGTGAACACCAGTGTACCACTATCTCCTCCAGACCCTGCCTGCTTTCAGTCCTTTGGGGTATATACCCGGAAGTGGAATTGCTGGAGCATATAGTAATTCTATTTTTAATTATTCAAGGAACCATTATACTGTTTTACACGGCACCTGTAGCATTTTACATTCCTACCAACAGTGCACAAGTGTTTCAATTTCTCCACATTTTTATCAACACTTAGATTTTTTCTGTTTTTCTTTGTAGTAGCCATCCTGATGCGTGTGAGGTAGTATTAAGATCTTTTTTTTTTTTTTTTAAATGTAGGTGCTTATAGGTATAAATTTCCTTCTGAGCACTGTCTTTACTGTACCCTTAAGTTTTCTTGGGTTACGTTTTCCTTTTCATTAATCTCAAAGTATTTTCTGATTTCTCCTGTGATTTTTTTCTTTGACCCATTGGCTATTTAGGAGGATGTTGATTTTCACATATTTTAATTTTCTACATTTCTTTGTTCTTTCAAATTTTATTCTACTGTCTTTGGAGAACATGCTTTCTATGATTTTTTATCTTTTTAAATCTGTAGAGACTTGTTTTGTGACTTAACATTGTTTATCCTGTGTAGTGTCCGTATGCCCTTGAGAATAATATATTGTATTATTTTTAGTTGAAATAATTTATAAATGTTGACAATATGTTATTAGAGGAAAATATATGTCATTTTAATCTGATGATTTTAATATTTTGAGGCTATCCTTTTGACTTATATAAAGACTCCCTGTTTATGTTATCTTAATTTATTGGGAGGCACATCTGTGGCCAAACATAGCATGTTTAAGAGTGACAGGTATGAATCTCGGTAGTGCCTATTACTGCCTGGTAACTGGCATCATAGGCAAGGAACTGAACTTCAGTAAATGGAGGACTTGGTTTGCTGTGAATGTTTTGAACACTGAGTGAGTCCTTTGCTTATTATATAATTTTTGAGAGCCTAAACACATGATGTTTCATAGGTTATATGAATGGTTACTCTGCTTTACTTTTATCACTAATTACCATAAAGCATCCCCATGAAATGCATGTTTGCTACATGCTTGACCTGTCATTTAAATAGATCTGTTTTTACTGAGCTATGATTTATCTACAACAAAAAATGCATCCCTTGTACATGTATGGTTTGATAGTTTGATGCGTTTTGACAAATATATACACCTATATAAGTATCACCCCAACCAAGATAGCATTTAATCACTCCCAAAAGTTCCTTCTACTTTATGCAATTACTAATATGCATTGTCACTATAGATTAAATTTCCTTTTCTAGAATTTCATAAAATGAAATGGCATTGTTAGTATTCCTGTGTCTAGCACTAAATATGTTTTTTAAGATGAATTCATATTTTTGTGTGTATCAATATTCCTGTTTTTTTGGGAAGAGGTATTACATTGTGTTAATATATTGCAGTTTATCCTTTCATCTGTTGATGAACATTTGGATTGTATCCAGGTTTTGACTCTATGAGCAGAGCCTCTGTGAACATTCTTATACAGAATACTGGATAGTGTGCTTTCATTTTCATGTCTTTAAGGGAAATTATGGTTCTGTGATTTCATTTGATGTAAGCGTTAGATATATGTTATTTGATTTCCAAATATTTGGATATTTTTATGCTATCATTTTGTTATCAATTTGTAGTTTAATTTTGTTATGGTCGAAGAATGTACTTTGACTTTAGTCTTTTTAAATTTATTGGTGTTTGTTTTATAGGACAGAATGTAGTCCATTTTGTTGAATTTTCCATGCACATGGAAAAAAATGGGTATAGTGCCGTGCGTGGGTGGATTGTTGTGGAATGCCAGTCAGGTCACGTTGTATGATAGTGCCATTCAAGTATTCCATATCAGTGATTTTTTTTCTTGTGTTATCAAGTCATTGAGGGGGCATGTTGAAGTTTCCAGTAGATTTGTCTGTTTTTCCTTTCAGCTCTATCGATGTTTCCTTTATATATTTTGAAGTTCTATTATTGTGTTCATACACATTTAGAATTATGTTTTCTTGGGGGACTTAACCATTTTATTATTATGTACTGTCTCTCTTTATCCCTGTTAGTATTCCTTGTTGTGAAAACTGCTAATGGTAGTGAATTGATACAAGTATAGTTGGATTACAGTCTTAATCTGCCATCTTTCTAGATGATTGGTTATGTTTCTTCTGTTTTCTCTTTCTGTCTTTTGTGTATCAACCAAATAGTTTTTATGGTTTTTTTTTTTTTTAATTTAAAACTTTTTTTTGAGACAGGGTCTCACTCTGTCTCTCAGGATGGAGTACGGTGGTCTCTCAGGATGGAGTACGGTGGTGCCATCACAGCTCACTGCTTCCTCGACCTCTGGGGCTCAAGTGAACCTCCCACCTTAGGCCATTCCCTGCACCCCTAGGAGTTGGTACCATTTCTGGCTAATTTTTGTATTTGTATTTTTTTTTTTTTTTTATAGAGATGGGGTTTCACAATGTTGCCCAGGCTGGTCTCGAACTTCCGGGCTCAGGCCATCTGCCCACCTCAGCCTTCCAAAGTGCTGGGATTATAGGTGTGAGCCACTGCACCCAAGCTATTTTGTTTTCATTTCTCTCTTAAAAGTATTTGTAATGGTGGCTCTCTTTAAATTATTTCATTTTTTTCTCTCTGTACTTCGGTTTAGATACTTTCAGCATCTTTTCAAATTTACTGATCTTTCATTCTTACCTGATTAATTCCATCCATTTTTCAACTTTACATATTTTTTGTCTCTAGAATTTTATCTGGGCCCTTTTTAATATATCATTTCTTCATCATTATGTGGATGATTTCCAGCATACTTATAATAGCTTATATAAAGTCCTTGACTGCTAATTTCATCATCTTTGTTATTTCTGCATTCTCAGTTGACTGAATTTTCTGCTAGTTGTGTATGATAGTGTTCTTCTTCATATCATGTCTTCATATCATTTTATTGAATGCTTAGTATTTTGAATTTTACATTGTTGAGCATCAGGTGTTGTATTCCTGTTAAGGAGTATTGGACTTTATTTTTCAGAAGTTGTTACATTTGTCTGTGGCTTATATTGTTAGGCCATGTGTAGGTATGGTTGAGCTGCGTTGCTAGGGTCTAAACTCCCCTGTATATCCACTGAATGCTCTGGATTTTCAATAGATGCTTCACTGTGGTCTCATCTCTGACAACTGTGTGAACTTTGGATCTCTTTAGCATATTGCCCTGGTCACTTTTTGACCAGTTTCATGGAGTTTTTCACCTGTGCATGCGTGGGCTTTTCAGAAAGTTCACTGATACTTGGAAACTGCCTCTAGGCAGGAAGTTGAGGCAAGCTTCTGGCTTATCTAATTAATTTTCCTTATTGTGGATTATCATACAGTACTGCCTGTGACCTCATGTCTTTAAAAAGTTAACCTCAGTGTGTATTTTCAATCTATTTTTCCAGTTTTCTAATTGTTTGCAATGGGAGTGTAAGTCTGGTCTGTTTTTTCCACCCTGGCTAGAAGTGGAAGTCATGGCCTACCATTTTATTTTCAAAGCTTTGTTTTTTTTTTCCTACCCAGAATTAGCCTGAAATGCCTCATCTGTGATTACTAATAAGAGAGCCTGTTAATTTTGTTTGAAAAATTTAAAGGAGCTAATTTACAGGTTTTCAACTATGTTATTAATAAAAATTAAATTTCCCTACTTTATCATAGTCTCCCTTTTTATCATAGTCTTTTGTCTATAACAGTTAAGGGGCAGGGGGAAACTAGATGTATTATTAAGTAATTTTTACTTTTCTCGTTTTTTAGACCTAAGGATTGTCTTCGGTCTATTATGAGAAGAGTGAACCACAAAGATCCTCACGTTGCTATGCAGGCTTTGACTGTGAGTGGTTTCGTTTTAACCTGTACCACAAAATTATCTGCCACAATGGAGCCCCTTTAACTTCTGATTTTGTGCTTTTAGCTTCTAGGAGCATGTGTATCAAACTGTGGCAAAATTTTTCATTTAGAAGTATGTTCAAGAGATTTTGCTAGTGAAGTAAGCAACGTATTAAATAAGGTAAGGAGCATTATTTCCAGAAATTAATTAAGGCAGTCTTCTTTCTTCACATATTTTATTGTTTAAATCTTCACAAAGGACTATTCTGTACTTTTTAAGAAATCCTTTCTAGGATGTGTCTATCCAGTATATAAATAAATATTATATTTTGCTGAAGAGACTGCAGATTCATGTAACTTTGAGTTAGTTTTTTCAAGCCATATTAGAGTATTTTTAACCTGTTCTTTTCCATCATACTTTCATCGGATAAGAAAACAGGTATTTCTATATCTAATTAAATAATATCAGTCTATTTTAGGTACCGTTTTTGTAGGCACAAGGTATTTTCCTAATGGAAAACCTTTCAGAAATACTGCCAAAAGCCTGTGGCACCGTTGAGTTTTTATCTTTGTCAATAAGGCCACTTCCTGGCCATCACAGGATGTTAATACTATACTGCTGTTCTTACTGGCCGAACCCACAGCTGGAGTTGCCTCAAAAGTGGTGGCGGGAGAGTTCCCACAGGGGACTGCCCCAAACTGTTCCAGATAGGGCCAGATAAGAGTCCAAAAAAAGAGGCACTAAATGCCAGGGTGATCAGTCTAAAGCATTTATTAGGGAAACTTATGAGGGCTGCAAATTTATAGGAGGATTTAAGGAATTTGACTCAAGGTCGGGGCTGGTTTCTATGTTTTTAGCAACACATTTGATCTTTTAGTGTTTTGAGCCACAACCTGAACAACTTTATCAGTGCCTGAAAATGTTCAAGGCCCCAGTTTGGGTCCAAACCTATGGTGGAAAACTTGCAGCTGGCTGGGTCACAGAGCGGGACAAGGCACTCTGCTTTTCTGTTGGGACACAGAAAAAAGCAGGGAGAACGGGTGACCCTACAGCTGCTCACTCAACTGCGTGTAGAATTCCAGTCACACAATTCAGGAAAGTTTTAAATTTTCAATTAGTAATAGGTGAGTTTTCCCAGTAAAAATTTGTGCATTCTAAAGGTAATTATTTTTAGCTTTTCTAGGGGGAGTATTATAAATCAAGAGAAAGTTTTTGTTTGTTAAAAGGGAAAATGCCTCATGTTTTTGGGAAAAATGAGTAGTTCCAAGTTACAGTAGAAAAAAGCTGTATAGAAATATAGTAAGAATTTAAAATTCTGTACTTTTTGAACATCATGGTTAAGTGATAATTCTTTCCCTTGCCTGCTTTATGCATTAATATTTAGTTGTTTTCTACTAATTAATAAACATTGTCTTTTAATGTCCTGAATGTCCGTCGAGATGTACAACTGTTTATGAAGAGATTCTAAAACCATGTTTTTTGTAATGTAGGTGAAAAATGTGGTATACAAACCTGTGTATAATAGTGCAAACAGCCATTTCAAAAAACAACTACCTATAGGCAAGAGGACTGCTCTTTATTTTCTGAATGTTTTACAATGAACATATTGGTTTTGTACTTAATAACGTCCCACCTTTTTTTTTTTTTCCCCCCGAGACTGCATCTCGGTTTGTCACCCAGGCTGAAGTACAGTGGCGTGATCTCAGCTCACTGCAACCTCCGCCTTCTGGGTTCAAGCGATTCTCCTGCCTCAGCCTCCTGAGTAGCTGGGATTACAGGCATGCGCCACACCGCTCCTGGCTGGTTTTTGTAAGTTTTAGTAGAGACGGGGTTTTGCCATGTTGGTCAGGCTGGTCTCGAACTCCTGACCTCGTGATTGCCCGCCTCGGCCTCCCAAAGTGCTGGGATTACAGGTGTGAGCCACCACGCCCAGCCAACATCTTGCCCTTTTTAAAAATTTCCTTTTATTAAACAAATTAAGTTCATGTATAGTCTCAATAAAGCATTTACAAATTCATTATATGCTCACTGGCCAAAATACAGATTATGTGCACTTAGGAAGAATTCTTTTTCTTCTAATAGAGTTATCTAAAAGTCTAACCTTCTCTACTTTTAAAAGCTTTAGCTAATTATTTAGTAAACATTAATTTGAAATACATTTATGACATTTCATAGAGGAGTTATCTTCACTTTTCTCTGCTATCTGTGAAGGTTTCTTTATATCTGTTACATCGAATAATAAGACTTTAGATTATTGCCACTATGAAGATACATCAGTATTTTAATGAACTGGCCAGATTTTTTTCCATAATCAGCAATGAGTAAAATAATTTATTTTGAAAACTCACTACATTTATCTCTTTCTTTAATACAGAAGAATAGTGCCCTGCACACCTGCCTTAGACTAACCTGAATCAGTGTTGTACATCAACCATAAAGAGTTAACGTTATTTTGAGCTACATGCGGTGGCTCATGCCTGTAATCGCAGCACTTTGGGAGGCTGAGGTGGACGAATCACTTGAGGTCAGGAGTTCAAGACCAGCCTGGCCAAAATGGTGAAACCCTGCCTCTACTAAAAGTACAAAAATTAGCTGGGCATTGTGGTGCGTGCCTGTAATCCTACTCGGGAGGTTGAGACAGGAGAATCGCTTGAACTCCTCCCACTCCTGGGAGGTGGAGGTTGCAGTGAGCTGAGGTCGAGCTACTGCACTCCAGCCTGGGCCACGGGGTGAGACTCTGTCTCAGGAAAAAAAAAAAAAGGAAAAAAATAGTTATGTTATTTTGAAGAAATTCAATTTTCAAGATGATTAACATGCAATGTATCTCAAACCAGGCCCCAGATAATTAAGCATCATGGAAAAAATGCGTAGTCATGGACATTAAGAAGTCAGGAATTCGGAATAAAGGAACTGTATCATTTATTCTCACCTTCCAACTTTCGTATTGCTTTGCAAAAAGCAAACAGACACTTCCTTGTCTTACTGATGTACAAACCTTGCTTCATTGCAAAATATTCTGAAGTCCTTTCAGATCTCCAAAATGTTATTACCTATTTAATGCTTTAATTTTGAAGTGAGATATATATTATGGGTTTTTTTCATAGTGTGAACATTTGTTTTATTTCTAATAACTATATTTTCTTATTTGTCTATAGCTATGCATAATTTGTGATTCAAAAAATATCTATAACTTTATAATTTTATATTTAAAATGTCTGTATTAAATCATTGGCTAGGAAATTGGTGCTCTTTTATTTCTTTTTCTATTTTACAGGGTCATCCTAAAGTATGTGAAAAATTAAAGGCTCTTATGGTTGAATGGACAGATGAATTTAAGAATGACCCACAGCTTAGTCTAATATCAGCAATGATTAAGAATCTTAAGGAGCAAGGAGTTACGTTCCCAGCTATTGGCTCTCAGGTATTTTGGGAATGAAGCTGTGTGTGTGCTGCAGTTTGTTTCTCTTAAATAGCTATGTTTATTTGAATTTTTTTCTTCATTCCCTGGTAATTTTTTACTACTTCAGAGGAATTTTCATTAGTAATACTAATTGTATTAGTAACTAGTTGTATTGGTAGTTAGTAATACTAGTTTTCTGGCATTCAGAGGTGCCAGAAAAGTATTACAATGGAATATTAATGTGCTCCAACCTCTCTCCTTCTTTATAAATGAATTGGTTTAACAATTTGCAGTTTTTGAAATGTTTTGGTATAGTTTTTGTTTGTTTGTTTTTGAGATGGAGTCTAACTCTGTCACCCAGGATGGAGTGCAGGGACGTGATCGTGGCTCACTGCAACCTCTGCCTCCTGGGTTCAAGCGATTCTCCTGCCTCAGCCTCCTGAGTAGCTGGGACTACAGGCACGCAAGGCCACACCTGGAATTTTTTTTTTTTTTAATAGAGATGGGTTTCACCTCGTTGGCCAGACTGGTTTCAAACTCCTGACCTCAGGTGATCTGCCTGTCTTGGCCTCCCAAAGTGCTGGGATTACAGGTGTGAGCCACCAGCCCGGCCAGTACAGTTTTAATAATAGACACAAAATAGCTTTATTAATTAGGTAACACTGTCTTGTTAAATGCTCTTAATGCTATAATTGTCTACAAAGAATGACAGCTCAAAAATCAGGATATCCTTAGAAGTTAGGGATGACTTGAGAGATTCTTTTGATGAGGAAATTTATGAATTCCTGTATTAACAATGAGAGGACTCTAGAAGGAGTAAATGAGAAGAGAAGCACCTGAAGCATTTTTTCCTTAGTAAGAGCCGACCAGTGCAGAAGTCTTCCTTTCCCCAGTGGATATGAATAAATAGCTTAACTTTCCTCTCCTGTCTGCCCTTGTGCCAAAAAAATTCACTCTTTAGTTTATGTCATATAGAAAAAAAATCAAGAAATGTCTTTTTTATTCCTATTTCTATTTTGGGTAACCTTCCTTTAGGATGCCCAACTAATCAAGAGGCTTAAAATATGTGCTGATTTACTACACTGTCTTTCCCCGGTTTATTGATTGGGACAGACTATAATGAGTGACATAAAACCATGAACGGAAATCTGTGAGTGTGGAGGGCTTACATTTTGTCCACTTCAGGGAGTCATGTAGCTTATCTACATTCATCCAGACCTACATGTGCTTTGTTCCCAAGGCATTTCCAGTTTATCTGAGCGCTCTTGAGAGGTGAAGACTCAAAAATGTATTTGGGAGAGGAAGGAAGCAAAGGACATTTTTCTTCTTAAAAAAATTTTTAATTTTTGATTGGCTTTACAATGATAAATTATGTCTTTGAAAATTCATTCATTCATAATTGATAGCTGGTTGTTACTACTCAGTCTAGTTTCTAGAATCTGTATAATTAAGGAATAATCTTAAGCAGAATAATCCAAGACATTATACATTCGTTGACAACAGAAACAATGTTTATTATCAAAGAGTAGACTCACTGCAGAGAACCCACCTAGAGTAGGTAGAGAAAAGGCAAGCCCACTAAATATCTAGAGTCTTTGGTTCTTGTTAACTCAGAACGTGGTTTGACTAGCATCACTGGCATGAACTGGAAGCTTGTTAGAAATGCAGCATGGTTGAACCCACTCCAGACCTATGGGTTCATTATCTCCATTTTAACAAAATCTTCAGAAGATTTATATGCACGTTGAGGTTTGAGAGGCACTGCTGCTCTAGAGGACAGCCTTCAGTCCAAGTGAAAAGCACATTTCAGTCCACAAAGGGACTTACTCTTGTAAGAAAAGGAAGAACTAATGATTGTGCCATATGTACCCTTGTTTGGTTAATCTAGAATCTTAGCCACGGAAACAGTTTTAGGGAGCCTCTAATCTAATCCGCTCATTTTTACAGATGAGGAAACTGAGACTCAGAGTGGTTAAGTGACTTGCCCAGGGCCACAGCTCATAGTTGACAGCTGGAACTAGAACACAGGCGTGCTGATTCTCAGTTCAGTGTTCTTTTCACTGCCCAAGTCTGCCTTCTTTGATAGAGAGGTTAGTGAGTATGTGTCTGTCCAGACCAGGCTTCCAGTGGAGTGAACACTGGCAAGAGCATTATGTCTTGATTGGTAGAGAAACTAGCTTATTCTCTTGTTCAAGAGATTCAGGACATAGAGGAGCAGTAGTAAAGACAGGACTTACTTTTCATCCTTTGATCTAGATGTTATAAAGTATGTAACAGCTAATCTTGTCGTAGTAGCTATATTTCACCTACAAGAAATATATATATAAAGTAAAATATGATGAAGTAGAATGATTTTTTTAGTGGTTTCTGAAAAGCTTATTAGAAACCCTACATGTAAAGAGCTTCACATTAAATTAAAATAAATCATCTAAGTTCAATTGCAGAACTCCCTGTAGATTTTAAAGCCACTTAGTTACTTAAGTTATTACTATGTTTTCATCAGACTAGATTTTTGTTAGGGCATGCTTAACAAAAACCTCTGAAGATCTATTTTTCTTTTCTTTTTTTTAGCCTGGCTAATTTTTTTGTATTTTTGGTAGAGACGGAGTTTCACCGTGTTAGCCAGGATGATCTTGATCTCCTGACCTCGTGATCTGCCCGCCTCGGCCTCCCAAAATGCTGGAATTACAGGCGTGAGCCACCGGGTCTGGCCAGGCATTTATTTTTAGAAGAGCTGAGAAGAAAAAAACTTTTTGAGGTTCACGGAATACAACCTTAAACACTCTCAATTCTGACCTATCTCTATTTTCAATTTTCTTTAGATAATGTTTTAATTATCAGACACTTTTGAAAACTAAAGGTATGCCTGGTCAGAAATAACTTTTGTGGTTTACATAAATTTTTGTTCACAATTTGGCAAACTTCACAATTAGACAGATTTGAACTTTTATGGTGTGTGAAGAAATCTCTACCAGTCGAGAAGTTCAGAAACAAACTGTGATATGTGAAGCCGTATGTTCCTGAACTGCACTTTTCATTCAAAGTTCCTTTCTTTCATCAGGTTCCAAATGTAACAATAACACTTGCCTTATTTAGTAGCCGACTACAGTAGCAATGCTGCTAGCCTACTTTTCTATCTTTACATCAAAAGTTAGTGCTAGCAAAACTGCATCAGCATGAGTCAGGTGATTTTATCACTTTTCTTAATATTTTTACATTATTTTCTTCTGTACTCAGATTTTAAAAATATACTTAGAAAAACATATCTTAGCCAGGCGTGGTGGCGGGCGCCTGTAGTCCCATCTATTTGGGAGGCTGAGGCAGGAGAATGGCGTGAACCCGGGAGGCGGAGCTTGCAGTGAGCTGAGATCGTGCCACTGCACTTCAGCCTGGGCGACAGAGCAGGACTCTGTCTCATAAATAGATAAATAAATAAATGCCTGTGTGTTTGTTTGACAATACGAAATCCAGTAAGTGAGGAGTGTAGAACTGTATTTTACTATAATGTCGAATATTTCTCCTTTCATACCCTCAACAAACATTTATTGATTGCTTGTAATATTTAGGCACATTCCCTCAGGGAACATACAGTCTGGTTGTGGAGACAGACATGTAATCAGACAATTATAACAGAAGCTAAGATTATTGCCTGTTATGATGTTCCAGTCACTGTTCTAAGTGCTATATATGTGGCAATTTGAATGTTTTTTAGAATTCCATTTTTAAGTTGTTTGCCCTGAGAATGACAATATACATTCATAACTTTTCATGATCTACTTTGAGTTAATATTTGATGTAAAATATAGAAACTCTGCATCTGTAGAGGTCCATTTACGCTGTAGTTGTCATGTGTATTACCTCTACATACATTATAAGCCCTGGAGGTAATGTTACATACTTTTTGTTTTAAACCCTGAATGAGCCCATCTCATCTAATGTTGGAATCACATGTGTTAATTTAATATTCTAAATAGGCTGTGAGGTGCCCATGAGGTGTAGGTGCTATTATTGTACTCATTTTATTGATGAGGAATTTGAGGCACCAAGGCTAATTTGCCCAGTGTCATCCAGCTAGAAAGTGGTAGATCTGGGATTTGAACTCATGTCTGCCTGACTCCATAACTTACATTCTTAACCACTCATATCACAGTACCTTGTTTAAAGGTGTTATCATAAGAACAAACAAGAGAATATGTAATTAACAGGTTTAGGGATGCCTCATTGAGAGTGATATTTTAGCTGATTACTGACTGATGTGTTCAAACTCAAAAGGGAAAAAGTGAATGCAGCAAAAGGAGCCATAGTGGGAGAACGTTGTGAGGAGAAGCAAATGAGTGTCAGACTTGTAAAGTACTGGTATATAGACTGCCCAGGAACTGCTGGCAGTTTCTGGTAACTGGTAGAATGATTGGAAATGAGGTTGGTAAGATAGGCGAAATTCTGATTTGCCTTGAATGCTTTGCAAAAACTGAGAGGCCATGGAGCCCATAGGCTTAGAAACTTATAATTCCAGAAGTGTGAATTGATTTATATGTTTGTTTGTTGTGCATTCCCTTATTTACACAATTTAATAGAGGCAGTGATATACTGTCAGAATTAGCTACTTGTAATTTGGTTTACAAAATATAATTTTTGAGCATTTATATCGTTATATATATTTATATGTATATGAGTTCCTGAAGATAACATCCTGACCCTTGATCCAAAAGGAAATGATAAATATAACTATTAATAGATATTAAAAATTTTTTAACTATTTGTGTTTAAAGTAATTCTCTTTCTGTCTTCCAGCCCCTTTTCTGGTTTTGGAGTTTTTTTAACACATTGAAATCTTCTGTAGTCTGTCTTCTCTGATTTGTGTACCATATGCTTTTAGTTGAACCTCTTGACACAAACCTGGGAGGGTATGCCTAGGCTGCTGCCTCTAAGTGTCTGGTTGCTCTCTGTGTCCTCCAATTCGGATTCTTTTCCCTCTCCCTTTAAGGTGGAAGCTGCTGCACTTTGGATTTCTTTTTTCAGAAATCTGTGCTAGATTGATGAGAAAGGTTTTGCAAATTCTTGGGGGTAGGTAAGAGGAGGAGAATTTGATAACAACCGTCAAATACTGTGTTCCTCTTTTTTGTCAGGCTGCAGAACAAGCAAAAGCAAGCCCAGCTCTTGCAGCCAAGGATCCTGGTACTGTGGCTAACAAAAAAGAAGAAGAAGATTTAGCAAAAGGTGCGTTTTTAAGTCCCTAATGTTGGGAAGAAGATAAGCCTCTGTTTTTTTCTCTGAGATATTTAAAGATAAAATAAATAGAACTTTATAGCAAAAGCTGAAATGTACTTTGTCGCCCTCCTCAGTATTCTTTCCTTTCCTCTTGAGAGACAATTACTGTTACATGTGTCCTTTCAGTCTATGTTTTTATGACAGTTTTTTCTACACTGTGTATCCAAAAACAGTATCAAGTGCTTTTTTGTATCTAACAAATTTGTTTTTCATAGGTAGTACACTTGAAGTGCCATTTGCCACTTGCTTTTCTCATGCAACATTATGTTTAAGATCTATTCATGTGACATATCCATTAACTGTTGTGTAATATTCCATTGTACTAATGAGTATACCACATTTTTCTATCTTTCTACTGATGGATGTGTGGATTCTTTCTGATTATTATTATTATTTTTTACTAAAATTAAGCTGCAGTGAGTATTCTTGTACATATTCTCTGTGCACATATATGTGGCTGTCTCTATTTGTGACTAAAAGCAGTATTGTTGGATCATGGCATTGGTACATCTTCAGTTTTGCTAAATGGTTCTATGATTTCCTTTTCCATTAGCAGTGTATGAAAGCTATTATTAATCTCTGACAACACTTAGTAATCTTAAGGGTTTAACTTTTGTGAATCTGGTAGGTTTAAAATGATGTCCTGTTATTTTAATTTTAATTTTTTTGATTGCTAGTGAGACTGAGTTCTTTTTTGTGTATTCACTGGTCATTATGATTTTCTCTTGGGTAAATTGTCTTTTGTTAAATAAAATAATGATATGTAGAAGTCTTTATTTGAAATATTAATTTGTTATCTAATTATTGTACATATCTACTCCTGGTTTTTGACCTTAACTTTGATAATGGTGTATTTTATCAAGTAGAAATTTTAAGTTTTGAGAAGGCCAGAGCTGTTTGCTCTTTTGTTATGATTTTTACTTTTTAGTGGCTTTTAAAAAATATTGTTCTCTACCTCAGGGTCCTAAAATATAGTTTTCTATATTGACTTTTAGTAGCTTTAAAGTTTTGTTTTCATATTGGTTCTTTTATTAATCTAAAACAAGAGTGGAGGAGCAGAAAGGGCTCTGGGTTGAGTTGGAAGCAGGATAATCAATGCACTGAGATTACATTTCAGACCCTGAATGACATATGGTGATGGTCTGCACTAGGGGAGTAGTGGTGGAGATAGAGGAGACACATTTGAGATCTATTTTGGTGAATTTGTTACATTGAGTCTTTAGACTGATAAGAATTACCCTTGGAGCAATAAAATCCTGATTCTCCAAGATTAAGGCTTTGATTTAGTAAGTCAGCAGTGAAGCTTGATACTCTTGACTTTCCAGGCAATTTTGATGATTATTTTGAAAACTTAAGCAATAGGAATACATTTAAAAGGTCAAGGAAAATGCAAAATATCTGCAGCTGAAAAAGAAAAGTAGATCTAAGAGTTTGTATTTTTTATTACCCGGAATAATTTACATTGTATTTGTTCAGTAAAAATAGGAGTTACCATGCTGTTCCAATTTTGTTAATTTATTTTTAAACTTTCAGTTGTGAATGAATGAATAAAACTGACAAAATGATTTTTGTTCAATATATCAGGATATGTTCTAGTTTCTAACTATGCTGTTGAAGAAAGAATACCTTTTACCTTGATGTCTTTTTCTACTTCTTCAGATTGTTGGATATAATAACATTTTGGATTTTTAAAAACTCATTGTTTTCTAGCCATTGAGTTGTCTCTCAAGGAACAAAGGCAACAGTCAACCACCCTTTCCACTTTGTATCCAAGCACATCCAACCTCTTAACTAACCACCAACATGAAGGCCGAAAAGTTCGTGCTATATATGACTTTGAAGCTGCTGAAGATAATGAACTTACTTTTAAAGCTGGAGAAATTATTACAGTTCTTGATGACAGGTAATGTTAATACTACATTTAAAATTTGTGTGAACGTATGTGTGGCTTTGGTGTTTCATGTTATTCCTGTTGATTGCAGTTACCAAATATAATAATAAATATTGACCCAGATGCTTCTCTGTATGGCAGACAGTTGGCTGATTTGCTTGTGTTATACTCAGTGGATTCTTATTTTGTTGTTTTTTTCTTATTTATTTCTTAGTTTTTAATTTGTTTTGGTGGCCTAGTTTAATCTATTCATTTTTGGTTCTACCTAATAATATAGATTGTTACATTATTTAAAAAGGTACAGTTCTGGAAAAACACTGAGTATGTATATGTACTTAATGGAATTTGTAAGAAATATATGATCTATTGAGTTTTTTTACACAGAACAGTATATCCATATGGAACAACTTTATTTTATATGGAATTATACATTTATTCAGGAGGTGATGCAGTGCATCAGTTTTTTTACTATAGCTTTGTGATGTTTTACTTGAAAATGAATTGTTACTGATACTTGTTACTGATAATGAAGTATTGAAATTTGCAGGTGTTTTTTAAAAATCAGCTCAAATTGATTTAAAGTTCTTCCTGTAGTGTCTCTCTTACTTACTACCTTAGTCCATTTGGGCTGCCATAACAAACTACCATAGACTAACTGGTTTAAAAACAACAGGAATTTATTCCTCACAGTTCTGGAGTTTAAGTCCATGGTCAAGGACCCGACAGATTCGCTGTATGTGGAAGGCCCACTTTCTGGTTTGTAGAAGGCGGTCATTTTGCTGTGTCCTCCCGTGGCAGCAGGGGCAATGAGCTTTCTGGTTGCTAATCCCGTTCATGACCTAATCATTTTCCAAAGGCCCCCCCTTCTGATACCATTGCTTTGGGGGTTAGGATTTCAACCTGTGAATTTTGGGAAGACACAAACATTCAGACATATTTTAACATGGGGTTTTTTTTTTTTTTATTTGTTTGGTTTTTTGAGTGGAAGAAAATGAAGTAAAATTTGAGCTGGTTGGCTGGAAATTGCAC
This sequence comes from Chlorocebus sabaeus, assembly GCF_047675955.1. Lineage (NCBI taxonomy): Eukaryota > Metazoa > Chordata > Mammalia > Primates > Cercopithecidae > Chlorocebus > Chlorocebus sabaeus. Next base: position 17,818,006 of record NC_132912.1, read on the forward strand.
AAAACCTTGCATCTGTTCTTTCAAAAACATTTATTGAGTGCTTGCTAGCTTTCCATATACTAGAGTTTACACCTAGGAGTGTACTCTTTGTGAATGTTTTACACTGTGAACAGTGTCATCTTTCATATTTGTTCTGTTGGGAGAAAAAAGAAAAACCTTGCTGATGTGTACTGGAAAGAGCAATGATTTAGGAATGGAGACTGAAATTGAGAGCCTGTCTTTATATCTCATTACAAAGACTTCTTACTCTGGAGCCTGTGAACCACCTGAAGCTGACAATTTTTTCATATGGGTACCTCTTTTTTGGGAGAGAGTTCATAACTGCAAAGCATGCATCGACAATCAAAAGGATAAATAACCCTGTGTTTAATAGCTTCTTACCTTTTCTGAGTCTTCTTCTTTTGTAATAAAGGAAGATTCATTGGCCTTTTCAGTAGGCTACTGTGAGATTCAAATTTTGTAATAGTGTAAGTTAAATACTACAAAAGAGAAAGATTTATAGAAATAAAAATGTTGTAGTAAAGCATTGTTTTCTGTTTGTCATAGTGATCCTAACTGGTGGAAAGGTGAAACCCATCAAGGCATAGGGTTATTTCCGTCTAATTTTGTGACAGCAGATCTCACTGCTGAACCAGAAATGAGTAAGTATTTTCCAGCCTGCCAATAAATGATGTTTTCTAATTCTTTTCTTAATGGAAGTTGAGTAAACTGAACTTTTTAGAGCAGTGTTGCCCAGGCTGGAGTGCAATGATGCGATCTGGGATCATTGCAACCTCCACCTCCCAGGTTCAGACGAGTCTCCTGCTTCAGCCTCCCGAGTAGCTGGGATTACAGGTGCCCGCCGCCACTTCCAGCTATTTGTGTGTGTGTGTGTATTTTTAGTAGAGACGGGGTTTCACCATGTTGGCCAGGCTGATCTTGAACTCCTGACCTCAGGTGATCCACCCACTTCAGTTTCCCAAAGTGCTGGGATTACAGGCGTGAGCCATCGTGCCTGGCCTAACTTTTTTTTCATATGTATCTATGTAGAGGTTGTTGTTAAAATGCAAATTCATTAAGAAGTTTTACAGAATTTATACATTTAGTGTTTTTCTTACCAATTGATTACAGTGTGACAAGTACAGTATAACCTCAGGGAGAATTTTTCCTGTTCAAAGGTTGGGACCGTTTCTCTAGTGTGTAGTCCCAGACTTGAAAACAGTGGTCTCCAAGCAACATGTCAGATATTCAGAAGGAACCATTTTTACTAATCATATAAAAGTTTGTTTGATTTACAAACCCTGCTGACTAGGATAATAAACTAGAAAGTGGGGCCATGGAGAAAAAGTGATACCAGTGGCAGGCTTAACAGTTTCAGGAGACATAGCTACATAGTCGGTCAAAGTAGTGAGAGACAGTTTACTGTATTTCTACATAATACTGTGCTTTAATGAATCTTCATAATGTTGAGTTTAGTCATCAAGCAAAGTTTAAGTCATAATCTCCCTCTATTTAGGAAAACAGAAAAATAGATCTGTGTTGGTTAAATGGCATTGCGTAGTGTGCTGACTCTTTAACATTTTTAAACAGCTTCTATGTATAGGTTGATATGCTATAGTTATTTGGCCGAATAGCTCATATTATCTTATTTTAATGCTAGATAGAAGGGATCAAAGAAAATTACAAACCACAGGATGCTTAGGTGTTTTTTAGTTTATAAGAACTTTAAGAAAAAAATTCTTTGTCCTGGTCATCTTTTTATTTCTAGTAGCTCCTAATAGTGAATCTTAAATACATGCTGCATAAATACTTATAGAATAAATGATACAGAAATATATATGTTAACAATAAAGAGACACTTCACTTCTCTTTCAAGAGAAGGCTTGAACAGCAAACCAGGAATTACAGATCTTTAAGAAAATGATGCACTCTCACAGTACTGCCAGGGTGTCTGGTGTCATGTTTATAGAGACACATTGGTGAGACCCAGTCTTTCAATGATGTTTTCTATGTCTGTGAGAGTTCAAAAACACGCCAGCCTTATTTAAATGGCATTGCGTAGTATGCTGACTTTTTAATAACCTGGGCTAGTAATGATGTTTTGTTTGTTTTTGGACTTTTTTTTTTTTTTTTTTTTTTTTGTCCTGAATCAGTCCCTGGAGAGGATAGAATTGCTTAGAGTTCTGTTCAAGATAAGGTCCAGGATCTCATGTAGATCCTGGAGCCATTTCATCTTTTTTTTTTTTTTTTTTTTCAGTCATATAGCAATGCAGCTTCAATATGAGTTCTCTAGTTTTTCTCATGTTTTTCACTCTGAACAATCTAAAAGAGAAACTGAAGCATCAGAGCTCATGTAATGGGGTTGTAGTTCTCAAGCGTGGAGAGCAGGTGCTAGCATGATCCCCAGAGCATCATTCTTTTGAGGAAATAGAAGCCCACTTCACTTAGCCTGTCAAATAGAAATGGCTGCCCTATTTAGCTTGCTTTTGGTTTGGAGATACAGTAAAATATTGTGAAATCTTTTTGTTATATATTGTATATAAATAATATTTTTTTACACACACATAGTATTAGTTCCTGTGAGAAAAGGGGCTGCAAACTTGTGCATCAAGAGCTGTTAGAATGTGAAGTCTGCCATGTGTTTTCTTGTGGGTAATGGCCAATGCAGTGCTATCCCAGCTTTCTACTTGTAATAGCTCAAGATATAAAAAGCAAAAATGTCTGCAGCAGATGTTTCTTTTCCTTTATAGGAAACTGAATCAGCTGAAACTTTTTTTTGTATGTAGAATTCTGCTTTTGGTGACTTGAATGAAATGATTATATTTCTTAGGTTGGAAATTAAGCTATTTCTGTGTTATACAGACGCACACAACACAGAGTACCCAAGTGATTGGACTTCATGTTCTTAGGGTAAAATCACAGGCACAGGCCAGATTCCAGTAGTATGGGCTAGTAGAGCAAGATTGATTGGCATTCAGATCCAGGCTTTGTCATTTATTAGCTTTCTCTTTTACAAGAGTTTTTCATCTTTCCAAACTACCTTATTTATAAAAAGGGCATATCTCATAGGATTGTTTTGGAGATTCACTGGAGGAAATGTAATATTCCATCAAGCATATTCAATAGTTTAATAAACATTATTTCCCTTCCTTAAATTGCCCCCTCCCATCTCCCTTTCCATCATGATTCCTAATATTTTTATGAATTGATCGACCACATTGATGCAAGGGTTAAAAAGAATAGAAAGGAATTTTGCTTAGTAGAGTTGTATGTGCCTTTCAGTAGTGTTTGGAGTTTGTTATATAGCTATCGTTAATGTTAAATTGTTTTTAAAGATTGCTTTGGTGAGTAGGAGAACTATGTGCTTCTGGTCAATGGATTGTTGATCTCTCAATGACCACTTTTTATTGTCAAATGATAATATTACATAACTAGAAAGTACAGGCTGATTTGTTGGAAAACTGAGGTCCCTGCCAAGGCCACTTGCAAAGTTCTCCATTGGCATGGACGTCATTCCCTAAAAGCCTAAGTGGCATGCCAGAGAATATATAGCTGATTTTTCCCATTCATTACATTGGAGTAGTGTGGATTTTCTATCAAACCAGATTTTTTTTTTCTATCAAATGAGATTTTTTTCTTGAAGAATTGGTAATTTAAAAGGGTTTATTTTAAATTGCAGAATTCATTTAGGCCATTGTAAAACTTTGCTTTTGTCCTCCAGCTTACTAAACTCTGATATGTAGTAGGTGATTAATTTTTTTTCAGAAATACAACTCTTATTATTAGTGAAATTTCTTTTTATGGAAAATGTAAAATGTTTACAAGAGAAAATTAAGAAATCCAATTTCATAAAGTAATGTTCTGTTATTACTGCCAAAATCTGCAACTCAGTTATTTCCTAAATTGTGCCTTTTAGCTTGCTGGGAATATAAGAAAAATCCCCAAATCTCTCTTGGAAGTTAAAGTGCTTTAAAGTAGAATTTTAAATGTATTATAAAAACAGATAACTTTTACGTATCTTACAGTTAAAACAGAGAAGAAGACGGTACAATTTAGTGATGATGTTCAGGTAGAGACAATAGAACCAGAGCCGGAGCCAGCCTTTATTGATGAAGTAAGTGGTTTCCATGGTGATAGGAGTTGGTACTTTGTATTGAAATTTAAATGGTTTTGCTTAAAAAGAAAATTGATTACTTGAGTTTTTTTGTTGCAAAAATTTTTGTGTTTTTTTGTTACAAAAATTCAAGCAATGTAGACGATGCAGATTGTTTTTCAAACTTCCTCTCCTGTCCTTTGTTTGCCATGTCAGAGCCTCATTATTTTAAATTCCTGCTGAATATTCTGTAGAGTGACCTTAACATGATTTATTTAATCTATTGTTGAATGCCTAAGTTGTTTACAGCTTTTACAGTGTTGTAGCGAGATTTTTTTTTTGAACATCTATCTTTGTGTTTCTTTAGGGTAGATATCCAGGAGTGAAACTGTTGAGTTGAAGGATTTGTGTGTTTTCCATGTTAATAGATACTGTCAAATTGTTGAGCAAAACAAGTTTTTACACTCCTATTCGTACCATGCGAGAACTCCTGTTTCCTGGCATACTCGACGAGGATATAAACTAGTTTAGTTTGCACATTACTGAGGAAGGGACACTCGTTGACTGTCTGTTGAAACAAATAAATTACTGTTCTAAAAATAAAATTGTCATTAAATTACTTCTACATAAATCATTTTATAAAAGCAGTGCTAATATATTGAATATCATTGGAGATGATTCATGGCTCCTCGTATTGAACACATTCTAGTATTTGAGGAAAAGCTTATGCTAATTTTATATTAAATGTCTTCATATGTCATTGTCACACCTGAAACAATGTATATTTTTAGTAATTATGCTCAAAAATATAATGTCAACTTGGTGACACACCATAATTTTTGGAGCCACATAATGGTACCCAAATTTATATTATTGGATTTAAATTTGAGATTTCTTGAATTAAGTTAATCACTCCTATTTAGTTAAGCTTTATAGAAACATCTGCTGTTGCTACATATAAAGAAAAGATTGAAACTGGCTACCTTTTTCATCTTTAAGTGTGTTTATGAAAAAATAAAAAGCATGTTTGTGGTTGTCTTTTTCTACTCAAACTTAATACCATGTTTTAAAAATAACATTAACATAACTGTTGAATTAACTTAATAAATTAAATTATGCAACTAGCAAACCATTCAGGATTTTTCAAGTATCACATTGTATAGATCGGGTTGGCAAACTCTCAGGCCGAATTTAGCCTGTTGCCTGTTTATTGGAACACAGATACATTTATTTATACATTGTCTGGTTGCTTTTGTGCTGCATTGGAAGAATTGAGTAGTAGCAACAGAGATCATATGGCCTGCAAAGCCTGAAATATTTACTGGCTGGCTATGACAGAAAAAGTTTGCTTGGCCCCTGGTATAGATAATTTAAAGAGAATCTTTTCAGATCCTCATTTACCATAGCATTCTTTCCTAAAATTGATCTGCCTGAGAACATTCTCTCCTACCATTTGTTGTTTTTCCCCCCTCCTCTCCCTTTTCAAGTCTTCTCTCCCACTTTACAGAAAAAAGGCTTACCACTTGCCCATAGTGAAGATTACCGTGGTACATTGCCGCAGAGTATAAGAATTACCAGGGATGATTCCAGATATTGGTGTTTGTATTAAGAAAGTAATGGCTCTAATGACTAGTTAACACAGCTGAGATGGTTTCATATTTTTTGTTTTTAAAAAATAGGACCAAAATGAATTTCCAGCTAGTAGATCATTAAAAATAGTTTTTAATGACAGACCACTGTCATTCCATTCCATCTTTCAGAAGGCACTGAAAGAACTTAATGAAATTGCCATAATAGCTTGATTATATAAACAAAATTTCTCCTCACTTTCAACTATAAAAACGAAAAACAGGAATAGAACTGATGCTGAATCCTGGCTCGTTTTACTTTTCAAAACTTGAAATATAGTTAATGTTGTTTTGACCCTTTATATATTAATAATAAATATAATCATTACTGTATACATATGAATGTATCTAACACCGAGAGTATTATCATCAATTTACATATTTTTAGTGCAAAGAAATCTCATATGGTCATCAGTAGAAAACTTTCAAGTATATTAGGATAAAATTTTGTGGGGGAAATTGAGTTCAGTATAAGTTCAAGGAGAAAAACAATTTGAAATACATGACAGAGACTATTTTTTGAATGCTAATGGTGAGTGCAGATTGCTATGGTGTTTAAATTCATTTTGGCTATATTTAAAGGAATTTTTGACTGTTTTATTTTAAAATGTCAACACTTAATGTCCCGGAAATACCTTTGTAACATTTTAAACGTATGAAAAAAGAGATGTTATCTCTGAAATATGTGAAGGGGTTTATGGGCTTTTAGCAGTCTTTTGTGGGAGGCAGAAACAAAATTTGAAGAGTGAAACAGACTGTGGAAGACTGTGCTAAGGACAAGGAATCCACCTGGGCTAGGGGAAGTGATGTTTGACTGATTGCATTATCTAAGAAAATGCTGGCCAGGCGCAGTGGCTCTCGCCTGTAATCCCAGCACTTTGGGAGGCCGAGGCGGGCGGATCACGAGGGCAGGAGATCAATACCATCCTGGCCAACATGGTGAAACCCTGTCTCTGCTAAAAATACAAAAATTAGCTGGGCATGGTGGTGCGCACTTGTAATCCTAGCTACTTGGGAGGCTGAGGCAGGAGAATCACTTGAATCTGGGAGGCAGAGGTTGTAGTGAGCCAAGATCATGCCACTGCGCTCCAGCCTGGGGAACAGTGAGACTGTCTAAAAAAAAAAAAAAAAAAAAAAAAAAACTTGCAGAGGCAGACTAGTTGTCTATCTAGAAACCCTACTTCTATGACACTAAATAATTTTAAATATTGTGTAGTGTTCTGTAAGCAAACAAAACAGACCATCTGTGTGTTAATGGACTCTCACTTTCATTTGACCTTTTTTTGTGTGTGGTAGGCAAACTTTCTGACATATATTTTTGTTTTGTAAGACTGCTTAAAATGAAAATTGTGAATAATTTACATTGAAAGTTGGTTTCCATTTCAAAATACAGAATTCTTTTGACTTGGGAAGAGTTTTTTTTTAGCATACTTATGTCGCTTTCACTCTCTGATGATTAATTTGTTTCTCAAGCTATTTTCCTTTTACACAGAATCATAGTTTTTAAATTTTAAGTAATTACTTTGCTTAGAATTAGTAGTCTTTATTTGCCCTATGTACCTGTATATAGTAGCATAACCATGTGAAAACCATGCATGGAGAAAGGTTTGTAATTGTTTTAGTAGTAGTCATGGTAGAGCAGATCTGTTTTGATTTTTTAAAAAACATAAATACATATATACTTATATATCATATAGATGTGTTTATGTAATGATGGTTTCATTAGTTCCATTGGTCTGTACAACAAAAGATTCTGAAATAGATCTGTGTCACTGGTTTGAGGTATCTTCCAGCCTTTCCCACATAGGAAAATAGAGAAACCACTAGTCTTCCTCCTTCCTTTTATGACTAACTGAAACACTGGTAGAAAGAAAATGTAGAATAAATCCTGAGAGTCCCACTTAGAAGAGCAGCTGTGATACAGCTGAGCTCTGCCTTACTGAAACAGCTGCTGTATTCACCATAGGGGAGAAGGAATGACAAGTTGTTAGTCAGAAGCAATGCCATCTTGAGATGGATAGTACACTTGTTGGCAGGCTGAGCTAAAGCTGCTCTGAAACAAAGCAAAATCCTCTAGCATGACATAAGAGGTGGAAGAACTCACGTACTGTAAGTTTAAATGTGGCTCGATTTCTTCTCACTTAAGAGAATCTCTGTTAGCAGTTGGTTGATTGATTGATTGATTTAGACAGGGTCTTGCACTGTTGTCCAGGCTGAAGTGCGTGGTGAGATCATAGCTCACTGCAGCCTTGACCTCCTGGGCTCAAGTGATCCTCCCACCTCAGCCTGTTGAGCAGTTTCAAAAATATATAGGAAGCACTTTCAAGGCTCTGACTTCATGTGGTGCTAAAGAAAATAAATACATGGGATACTGAAAACATAAAAGCAAAATTGGAGTCTCCATAACTATGAATTTCGAAAGTTTGTCTAGTTAATAAGGTGAAAACATAAAGTTGCATAAAGGTTGGTTGCTTTTTATATTAACTACTTCATTCCTGTAGGATAAAATGGACCAGTTGCTACAGATGTTGCAAAGTACAGACCCCAGTGATGATCAGCCAGACCTCCCAGAGCTACTTCATCTTGAAGGTAAAACTTTTCTATTTACCTTGCAAATAAAGAATAATTAGAGGTTACTAACTGGTGTCCTGTTGAAGAATGGGTTTTGAGAATAATATTAAGAATGGAACATTTCTCACTTCTCCTTGACCCAGACTCCCTTTCATATGCAGTTTAGACCTTGGGTAGAATTTGAATTCTTACAATTTTCTATCCAAACTAAGTGTTCTATTCAACATTTTAGAATCTTGTAAAATGAAAAATGGTACTTTAAGATTTCGAGATTAATATTTTAGATTAAGTTGTCACCATTATACTTTAAGAAAATCTGTCTGCAGACTAAGGTTAATGAATGTATATTTTTATTGCTCCAAATTAAATCTTTTATTCCTTAAATTATACAAATATCTATCAAAGGTTCACATTTTTTTTTCTTGTACTTTCTTATGTTCCTTTACATCTTGTCATTTTAGCAATGTGTCACCAGATGGGCCCTCTCATTGATGAAAAGCTGGAAGATATTGATAGGTAAAAGAACATGGGTGCATTTATGTTGTGTACCTTCCTTACTGACGCTATCGCTATAAACTGCAAAGCGGGCTATAACTGCCTTTTTTTTTTTTCTTTTTGTTTTTAAAAGAAATATTGTGGAGGAACCAATTCTCATTCATGTGTCTTCTGCTAGATGTGGAGAATTAGAGTCATTTGTCCTTTTTTTTAAAGTGAGGATTTGATTGACCTTTACAACATAGTCAAAAAGACCAGCATAGATAGGTCTTTTTAAAAACAAGGGCTTAGCTGTGTAATCCTCTTTGCTGAAGTGGCATTACCAGAGCTCAGAAATGACCCATATGTTAGTAACTAGGGAAACGAAGATATTTCTGGTACAGTCAGGTACGATAAGCTGGAGTTCCCTCAGCCCAGCATGTAAGCCTTAAACTGTTTGGGTTGCTTCAGGGCTAACATGCAGGATATTTTTGTTATAGGTGAAATTTTTAATAACGTCTGCTAGTACTACTTTTTGCTATTTTTGATATTTTGATGTATCAGTATTTAGAACATTATATCATTTCAGCAACAGCTATGTTTCACATTATTGTGTCATGTTTCAGAAAACATTCAGAACTCTCAGAACTTAATGTGAAAGTGATGGAGGCACTTTCCTTGTACACCAAGTTAATGAACGAAGATCCGATGTATTCCATGTATGCAAAGTTACAGAATCAGCCATATTATATGCAGTCGTCTGGTGTTTCTGGTTCTCAGGTAAGCTTTTAGAAGCCCATGTTGTTTTAAATTCTCAAATGCACGGTCAGACGTGGTGGCTCATGCCTGTAATCTCAGTAATTTGGGAGGCCAAGGCAAGAGGATTGCTTGAGACCATGAGTTCAAGACCAGCCTGGGCAACATAGTGAGACCCTGTCTCTACCAAAAAAAAAAAAAAAATTAGCCAGTCTGGGGGCATGTTCCTTGGTCCCTGCAACTCGAAAGGCTGAGGTGGGTGGATAACTTGAGCCCAGAAGGTCTAGGCTGCGGTGAGCCGTGTTCGCACCACTGCACTCCAGCCCGGGCAACAGCGACACCCTGCCTCTAAAATAAATAAATAAGTAAGTAAATAAATAAATAAATTCTCAAATGCATTTGAGATTATTTGGAATAGCTGTTTGAAACTTTCTGAAACTAATGTTTAGAATTAAAGTTTAACAGAATTTTTTTACTTGGCAATTACAGTATATAACATACTAATTATACTAATAGTTTTTGTTGTTGTTTTTTTAAAGGAAATTGCTTTTATCCATTGCAGTCTGGCAGTTTAGGAAACGTGACTTGTATCCATTGCAGTCTATGGCTACAAAAAACAATGAGTTCAAATACAGTTTTTAAATATCCTTTGGGATTCCTTAAAAAAATACCAACATACAGAATATTAAAATATATTTAATGTAAAGGGAGATTAGTATAAAGTTTCAGGGTAAGTTTCTTTAATGCTTCAGTATGGAGATAAACATGAGTTCAGCGTATGTTTAACTAAAAATGAAAACCATCAACAGCCTATTTCATTGAAAAGCGTTTTTCAAAATGCCTGTTGACAGAAGTAACTTTTACAAAAGGATTCCAGAGTGGTAATTTTTCTTGTTTTTGTAACTGAATACCTCTACAGAGAAAGTTCAGTATGCTTATTAAACTTTTAGAATTGAATATGATTTCTCTTTAACTGTCCCAGGTGTATGCAGGGCCTCCTCCAAGTGGTGCCTACCTGGTTGCAGGGAATGCGCAGATGAGCCACCTCCAGAGCTACAGTCTTCCCCCGGAGCAGCTGTCTTCTCTCAGCCAGGCAGTCGTCCCGCCGTCCGCAAACCCAGCCCTTCCTAGTCAGCAGACTCAGGCTGCTTACCCAAAGTAATTTGACTGTTGATTCTTGTTTGGAGTTAGTGCTGTTACAGCTGCTTAAGTGCCCCAGTTATCCATAACTCTAAAATATGGCTAATAAATATCTGTGGTCAGCGTCATGCGGCCACCCCATTCATGGTAGTGAGTAGTAGAGCCTCTGTGGTGTTCCAGTACCAGCCAGCAAGCTGGTCCTCTGCTCCCCACTCGCTCAACTCCTGTAATCTGGTTTCAGCCCTGTATTTTTAATACTACTCTTACCATAAGTTTTTATTGTTGTTTTTATTTGCATCTATGATATTTGATAATGTCTTTAATGAAATTTACATGTAGTGACTATAATTTGTCTTTTTCCCACACATTTTATATAAAATTTAAATTCTGTTCTTTAAAAATTATAGTTCTGAGCTGTCTCTTTTAGACAGATATTTTCTTATTTTTGCCCTATTTTGGAATTTAGTTTATATTATAGCAAGGTACCCCATTTGAATCAAGACGGTATAAGAAGATAAGCGCCCTTGTTTCTCAGGAGGCAGATGCTGAATATGTGATGACAGAGGCCCATTTACTTTTGCCATTTACTTACAGTGCTCTCTGTCATGTAGTTAAATGCTTATTATGTGTTTTTTCTTCTGCTTTAATGGGACTCTAAGCTGAAATCTTTTCCTTGAAGCAAATAAAGGATAGGCTTTTAAGAGTTTACCAACGTGTATTCTAGAAGTTACGATATTCTAGCTGGCAATAGAAGTTTCTAGGTAGCACAGGCACAACTTCTAGAAACCTTTCCAGCAGTATCGGGATTGCCCAGGAATTCTCCTGTACTGCCCTCTCTATTGCACTGTTCATCCTCAAAGAGTTACGTGTTGGAGATGCTTGGGGATTTTCAAGCATTATTTAGTTGTCAGGTTAGTATCCCAAAGTGACCTTAAGGGGGATGATGGCAAGGCCTAAGTGTCAGAAAACAGGGCATTCCCTAGTGGGTTATGTATGTTAGAAAAAAATGTTAAGTGTAGCTTGCTCTCTTACAGGATTTTTTTTAAGTTGAAATCTGGTGGAAATGAATACCCTTATGGAAAATAAGCAAGCAGCTGTTCCTAGAGTAACATATTGCTTTACAACTAGATACAAAGTGGGCAGAAGGTAGGAATTGTTGAGAAAACACTAGGGTTCCCGACTTAATAGGACCCTTGAGCTATTTTAGTATTAGCCAGAACTGCCACCTCTCCCCAGCTAGTCCTCTGTTTGACTATGTCACATGCTGCTCTACTACCTTGTTACTAGAGATTACTTGAGACTCATTCTTCAAGGTCAGGACCTTGGGAAATGATCTTTGTGGATGAGATAACCTGTTGGTAGGTGCTTTACCAGTGAAGTTGTGTAGCACTGTGGCACCCTGCTGCTATTCTCTGTGGGTGACTCTGCTTCTGCAGGCGGGGTGTGAAATCCCTGGCACGGGCCCATTCCTACCCGTAAAGTGTAGCTATTAATGTCACCTCTCAAGGAACACATGTTTATTTCAATAGGTGTCTTTTGAAGAACATTTTCTTGAAATATTTACCCCTCTCGTCCTGGCTCATTCCTGCATATTCTTTAGTTGTTAGCTTAGCTGCATTTTTACTGGGACGTCTTCCTTGCTTTCCCACCTGTGAGCACTGTTCTTCCTGTGTGCTGTCAGAGGACTGTGTGTGTACTTCTGTCTGTTTCCTGGCTGGTAGTTGCCTTTTTACTTGTTTGTATCCCCACTGAACGGCAATATCTTGAGAGCTGGCACTGTCTCTTTCACCTTTATAGCCATCTTTAGGTAGCACACAGTTTTACACTGGATAGGAACCCAGTAAATATTTTATAAATACATATTTTAGTGTTAATGACCATTTCAAGTACTATATTAGATCAGTTAGGTGTATTTTTAAAAATTCCTTGCAAAGGCTTCACAAAGGCTTAGAGACCATTTATCTATATATAAAGGTATAATATGTAATATCTATTTATCAATATATAAAAACAGATGTGTGTTTGTTGTTTCAACGGGGAAATGAGGAATTGCTGGTACAGCAAGTGTAGGATGAGGAAATTGGAAAGAGAGAGAGCCAGGGTTAGAAGTCTCCTTACTAGAGATGTCCTGCATATTTGACTCGAGCTTTCTAGCGGCAAATCAAGGTCAGTGAGGATTGTTGTTTTTGGTAGGCAGGTGTTTTAGCACTCCTCAGTTTATATACATCTGAGAGGCTATGTCTTGTTACATACAATTTTGGTGTTAAAGCTCACCGTTTTTCAGACTTCTGTCATCCTAGGACAGTCTTATTAGTTGGGGAAGGTGTCACTGATGACAGTTTTCTAAAGCTACCTGTAGCGATGGTAGTATTATAAGGTGATAATAAGTGACAGTTACTGTTAGTATTATGAGACCACTGAAGCTTATGTATTTATTTGTCTCTGATTTTAGTTTACTACAGTCAGCATGTGTCAGGCACTATGTTAGACACTTGAGAGTCCTCTTTAGCTTCAAGGTGCTTACTGAGTAGTAGGGGCAGACACATAAAAAACATAATTTTATACAACATGATTTATAAATAAAGAAAGATACATGCCTCGTGCTTTAGGAGCCTCAGGGTTTGAGGAGGTTTTCCAAGAGGGTTATTCTTAGCCAGTAGAAAAAATGTGAGGAAGATGTTCTGTCATGTCAAAGATGCGGTAGTCTGGAATGGCATGGTGCTGGTGGAGTGAGCAAAGATGGGAGGTGTGAAAGGTGCGTGGTACATATCGGCATTCCAGCAGCACACTTACTAAGGGATGAAAGCGTGTGGGGGGAGCAGCGAGAGACATACTTGAAGATACTGCCAAGGTCGAAGAATGCTTGTTCTAGATACCATCTTAGGGATAATGAAAAAGTTCAGAAAGGGCTTTAAATGGGAGTAGTGTAGAGAGATTCATAGGGGCAAGATTAGAAGCTGGGAGACCGTGGATATTAGGCAAGAAATGATGAGTATTTGTTGACAAGATACAGTGCTATTAATTGGAAAGAATTGTTTAGGAGATTAGCAAATAATTATACATTGGGTGACATGGTTGGGAGATAGTGCAACGCAGATAAGAGAAAGAAGTATTGGTGAATTGCACGGTTTTGCCCAAGGCAACTGGGTGGACGGCGGAACTGTAAATTGAGAATGATTCCAATAATACTAACATTTAAGGGATATTTAGTATGTGCCAAGCACTGTGTTGTGTGCTTACACAAAGTAACTTATTCCTCATAACCTGTGAAGTCGGTAAACTATTACCCCCATTTTATAGATGGGGAAGCTGATACCTAGAGACAGAACCAAAGTCTCACTTAACTAAGATTCTAAACCAGACATTCTGACTCCAGAACTCAGCACATAGACTCTATATTATGGCAGTATTATAGCCCATACCATTGTAAATAATGGTATGAGATTTGACATCTTCTGATCAACTTTATATCTCACACATATGGAGTGATGACAAATAATGCCTTAGATCACCACATTAGTTGGTGAAATGTAGCATTAAATTGCCGTCTCATATAATAATTAAATTACCATCAGATAGTGAATTTGTGCCGAGTACAAGAGCATTGAATTGACCAACAATAGATTTATAAATAACAATTGGAGGAAAGTTTAGAAATAGGCAGTATTTTGAAAGTTTGACAGTTGCTTTATATATAGTTTGTTTTACATTTTCAATACAAAGGTAGGGGGAATTCTCAGCATCTTAGTACTTCTCTTCACATAGCTAACCTAGTGTCTTACAGTGGAAATGCATGTATTCGGTTGGAAACAGGAAGACAGGAAGTAGAAGCAGTGGATAAAGACAACCTTTAAAGGATTTTTTCCTTTCTTTTTCTAATTGGAGCAGTGCACAAGTGCAGGGCCTTGAGACGGGAGTACTGGCAGCAGAGCGGTGGGAGCCGGAGGCAAGCTCAGTACTGAGGGGATGCAGCTTCAGAGAGTTGATCAGCGTGGTAGTATTTTCAAGGAAATAAGAGAAATGAGGTTACGAGGCCTTCCCTTCCACTAGTCCTCTGGGACAGTTCTTTTCAAGGACACTGGTGATGCCCATATTGCCAGACTCTTGGTCAGTTCACCATTCTCGTCCTCCTCCATTTGACAGTTCGTAATTCCCTCCTCTTTTCTGAAATGCTTTCTTCACTTCCCGGTGACCATTCTCTTTTCCCTTCTGCCTCACTGCCACTTCTTCTCAGTCTCATTTGCCTCTTGCCGCTTTATCTTATGGACTTCAAGGTCCAGTGCTCAGTAGATGGACTGCCTTTTTGTCTGTTTGCAGCCGCTCCCTAGGGGATCTCATGCAGCCCCGTGATTCTGAATGATTCTGAATGCCTCTGCCGAGGATTCCCAGATGCTCCCAGATGGGTATTTCTCCGCACTTCCCCACGGGCCAGCAGGCTTGAATAGCTGACTGCCTATGCAGGACAACAGGCTTGAATAGCTGACTGCCTATGCATTCTCTTTGCTTGTCTGTTTTTTGAACATCAAACTTGACAGATCCAAGATTATTACTTTGATCTTCCCCACACCCCTCCCACCCCCCAGTCTACTGTAGTCCCATCATAATATTCTTTTCAGTGAATGGCCACTCTACCAGTTATTTCTACCAGTTTTTCAGTTCTAAACCTCAGGCATTCTGGACTCTTCTGTTCATTATCATATTTTGAAGGCATTATCTTCAAAATATATCTAGACCCTGACTCTTTCTCCCATCTCCACCATTACTGCCGTGGCCCTGCTGCTGATTGGCTCTCTCCTGGTTGATCGTAATAGCCTGCAGTCCGCTCTCCTGGTCCAGAGGGAGCCCATTAAACCCTGTGGAATCTTATCACCCTTCTGCTCAGAACCAGCTAGTGTCTTTTTGTTTCACTCAGAGTGTAAGCTACAGCCCTTACTGTGGCCATCACGTGCTGTGTTCTCCAGCCCCTCCCCACTACCCCAGTCCTGCCGGGTGGTCTTAGTTGCTCTCCCCACCGCCACTGCAGCTCTCGTGGCCTCCTGCTGTTCCTTGAACGTGCCTGGTGTTTTCTCTCCTCAAAGGCTTCTTTCTGTTTGTCTGAAATGCACTTTCCTAGGGGATCTATCTGGCTCACTCCCTCACTTTTTCCGCATCTCTGCTTAAATATTGCCTTATTGGAGAGGCCCCTACCATAAACTAGAATCCGTGGTCCCAGCTGCTCTCGGACCTCCGTATTGTGCTTTGTTTTTCTTCTTAGCTGTTGTAACCACTCGACACACAATCCATGTGTTTATTACCCTTTTCTACCACTAGAAGAGGGGCTCCATGGTGGTATAGACTTACTTCCGCAACCTCCCGCCCCACCTTTTTTTACACAATGCTTAAATAACACATTTTTTAATGCAATGCCTGATAGCACAATGCCTAAAATAATAATGTTTGGCACAGTATAGCTGTTTAGTAAAAGGTTATTAAATGAATTGGCTATATGAATGAATGCTTAATAAATAGCTTTTCCATTTATCTGTAAGTTGTTCTATAAATCAGTATTGATCTAATTGAATGTTTTTCTTCCTCCACAGTACAATGGTGAGTTCCGTTCAAGGAAACACATATCCCAGCCAGGCGCCGGTATATAGTCCTCCTCCTGCCGCTACTGCTGCTGCAGCAACTGCCGATGTCACTCTGTACCAGAATGCAGGACCTAGTATGTCCCAGGTGCCAAACTATAACTTAACCTCATCAACCCTGCCTCAGCCCGGAGGCAGCCAACAGCCACCTCAGCCACAGCAACCATATTCTCAGAAGGCTCTGCTATAGGACCTGGTGTTCCACTTGGTGGCAGATGCCTGCTAAATGCCATTGACAATGTTATGAGATTCATTACTCTCTTAAGATGTGTTTATCCTCAGCTTATAGGAATCTCTCCAGGTCAAGAAGTTCAAATATTCAAGAAGGTAGAACTCTCTTCAATTTACACTGACTTTTTAGAGGTTCTTCCCCCACCCCCAGAGGAATGAAACTACTTACAACATTTAATTCCTTTCATAATATGAAAGAATTGATACAAGGCTATTTGTCTCGTAAACCTGGTCTGCAGAAAGTCAAACTTACAAAAACTGTTGTGGCAAATGTTATGTACAAATATTGATATGTAACTGCATTAGTGGCCATTTTGAATCACAGTGGTGATCATGTGAATATATTTAACACTGTGTTAAATTAATTTACATTGCTATTTTATTTTAATCATAAACAGCTACCATGTTTCTTAATGTTTTGTGTAAATTTAAGGTAATTATACTATCCTTTTAAACTGCAAGAAAACAAAGTTGTAGGGTATTTACCTGAAGGCGCATTATGTTGTCGTGTGTTTCAGTTTCACATTAAACTGAACCTTTTACTAATTGTGAGCTAAAGCTACATATATAAATACACGTCTTTCTGTAGCCTCTGCATACTACTAGCTGTCATCACACCAGCGTACAGTAGCTAAATTTTTGGTGCAATTATAGCAAATGATAATGTTCCCTTTTGAACTTTTACATTTTGGCATGACATTTCAGAATATTGTGAGACCATGAGACAAAATTAAGAACGATCACATTCTTTATTTTTTATTTTTAAAGAAATGATGTTGGTTTACCTTTTCCTAGTTGAAGATAGTAATTAGGTTTCTAAGCTGTATACTGTGTTTATTGGTGGCAGTGACACCAAAGATAGAGGCAATGGATAGAAATTTTTAAACTGGAAAGAAAACCTGAATTACACTACATTTTTGAAGTCTCTTGTAATTATTTGGGATATCAACAAAATTTGATTCATCTGTCTAATGCCATTGCTAGTCTTTTAAATATGTCTTTTAACACATTGTATCCTCTAATTCTTCATTAAAATGGAAATAAGTAGATGTTTCAAAGTAATCTATATTCCTGGCTTTGCTTAACGGTTTATATATTTATTGTTTCTTTCAAACTGGATTTTTGGGTTGCTCTTTCTGGTCTTTTAAAATTCGAATGGAATTATTTTGGCTTCCTACTTGGGAATATTTTCGAATGAATGCTTTTCTTTTAATTCATGCGAAAAATGTTTTCCACTGACACTGTAATCTTAAATATTTACAATTTCCCTGGTTGGGCTATACTATTATTTTAACACTATTTAAACAACTGAAACGTTGAGTTGAACATCGTATTTAATGAATTGATGTAACAGGTTTCATACTATAAATGAAAATTTGATGCTTATTTTCTAAGACTGTTGTAATCAGCTATCTTGTTTATTTTCTTTTTGAGAGAAGATTAAATCTTTGGCGAGTAATCTTAAGGGTGATTAATTTCACAGCCTCAGATTTAAAGCACCATAGTTTTAAATCTGAGCCTGTGAAATTAGTCACCCGTAAGATTACTTAAGGGTAACTTAAGTGTTTCACTCTAGTGTTGTGTTGCGATTTCCTGTGTTTAAAATACGTTGCCCTGCCCTGAAGTCAAATTTCATGTTTTAAAAACTAGAAGTTCCTTTTTGATAAACATCAATCAGATTATAATCTTTTCCACTCCAATTTGAGTATTACGGTTTAACTGATACACTTTTCCCCAATTTTTCTTTGTCTTTTGATAAATTCCTGTTTACCAATGTTAAATGTATCATTTTCCCGTTTTAATTTTGGTATCTTTCATGTTGAAAATCAATGACATAGTCTCTAATATGATTTTTTGCCCCATAAAAGTCAAATAACAGTGAACAGAGAAAACTACCCTTATTACAACCCACATGCATTTTTCTTTACCTATTACATCACTAGGCTTGTAAAGGTTTAAATGATGAGTACTTTAAAACTGTTACTGTATGAGTTTATGCCTTCCTGTTATTAAAAATGAAAATACCAGGGGGAAAAACTCCAATGAAAGTGAAGCACTGGCTTATCTTTCAAATGACATGATGAGGGTAGAAATAGGAGGGGGCCAGTTAGGATCATGAATGACTTTAAGTTCTGAAACCTGCAGATCTTGTACTTTCAAGAAATCTTTCATTAATAGCTGTCCTTATTTTGAAGGAATAGAATAATTTATAAAATGAACTGACTGTAACATAGGCTGGACGCGGTGGCTCACACCTGTAATCCCAACACTTTGGGAGGCTGTGGTGGGCGGATCATTTCAGGTCAGGAGTTGGAGACCAGCCTGACCAACATGGTGAAACCCCATCTCTACAAAACTACAAAAATTAGCCGGGCATGGTGGCAGACACCTGTAATCCCAGCTACTCAGGAGGCCGAGGTGAGATAATTGCTTGAACCTGGGAGACAGAGGTTGCAGTGAGATGAGATCACGCCACTGCATTCCATCCTGGGAGGCAGAGCGAGAAATAAATAACTGTAATGTAAACTTCTGTGAAGCAAATTTTATTTCTCTTTTTTTTAAAAATAGAATTTGAGGTTGATTTTCCATAAAATAGTGACACGTAAATGGAAAAAATCTAATCCAGTTAACAATCTAGCATATATAGCCAACAGGCCCATGACCTGTGATGTTATACCAGTGCCCTGAACCTGTAAGAGGATTTCGAATGCCTACCTAATGGGACTTTACAGTCTCTTCTAACTCTGTTTTTCTCCCTCACTGTTACTTATCTTCCCTACGCAGCGAGGGACCTTTTTATGTGCCTACAGATTCCTTTTTTCATGTACTTCTGGCGCTTTGTTTCTATACCTCATAGTTTTTGTATTTAAAATGCTTAATAGACCAGTATCTTTCTTCTCTGATAACAGCTTTCCTATGCGGTATGTATAATTCAGTTTGAAAACATCTTTTTTCCAAAGCTTCAAGCTGATATAAGACAAATTAGCACCCTACACGATAAACTATGCAACTATAAAAATATGGAAATTATTTTCCAAAACGAGATTCATTGGTATAATTGCTCAAATTTTCATCTGTTTAATATACATTAAAGTCACTATTTTCTTTTCTCATCTATTTTCTTGGTTTATTTTCCAGTTGCAATAATTACAGCTTGCCTTCTGTTATATCATTTTAAAAATATTTAATAACAAAGTTATAATTTAAATTTTTCACTTGTATCATTTTCCTTTTTTTCTTTTTTTGGATTAACTGCTTGTACCCCTTAGAATAAATTATATAGAAGAAACCTACCGATTTTCTCAAAGGCCTTATATTCAATTATCTTTTATTTTAGAATGATTCCATTAAGTATTCTTGTCAAGTACCTAGATTGTTTTCTGTATTCTTTATACTGACATGCCCACCACACCCACGTGTTTTTAAGCAAAGCTGCCTTCATTGTATTATATGTATTCTTTCTTAGAACGGTCTTCTTTCGAAATTACTTAGTCCTTGGTAGTATCTTTTTCTGAAAATTTCCAGGCTTCAAAAATGCTCTTCCCTATGACATTCTAGAACACTTTAAATCTCAGTATTTAAAATTTTAGATTTCCTTGATGAACAGAATTGAACATTTTATTGGTGCTAACTTGTGGCCAAACTGCACTTTGCCAATTATCTGATTCCCTGGCTTCTGCTAACACTTACCACTGTCATTACTGTCCTTTTGCTGCTGCTGTTAGACCTAGAATTTCTCATAATAAATTATTAAGAGTCAGTAAACCCCTGGATAAAAGCAAAAGGGACTGATTTTAATGGTCTTTTGGTGGTCAGAGACTTAAAAACAAAAAGTCGTTCCTGTTTTATAGAAGAGTAGTATCCAAATTTTTTGATTAGATACCCTGATGAGTAACAAATTTTTTGAGTGTGTAGCCTTAAAAATATGTACATATATTTATTCATAAATTTTACAAGTTCTGTACTAATGCATATTGTACATTATGAAACACAGCAAAAAATAGAAATCTTAAAAGGATGAGATCAAAAGTTATTAATAGAAATTTAAATATTTTCTTTCTATGTCTCTGTACCCTAGAATGTATGAACCTGATTTGGAGACCACTTGGTTAAGAGGCTAAGATTAAACAGGCAGGGGATGTAGAATGTTAACTAAGTTGGTCCCTTGAAGTAAGTATCTGTTAATATAAGTGGCACTTTCTCAAAAAATTGTTGGGAAATTTTCATACTTACAGAAAGATTGGAAGAGTGATGACACTGAACATCTAATTACTATTCATCTAGATTTGCTAATCATTAAAAATTTGCCACGTTTGTTTTATCTCCTTGTGTATGTTTATATATGCACGTGTGTGTGTATATATATATAGACGTGTTCATATGTGTATACACACGTACTTTATTGTGTGAACTGACACATTATAAACATTGTAAACCATATTTCTAAGTTCTTCATCTTGTATCTTGTAAGGATTTGGACAGTTTCCCACATAACCTAAACCATTTTCACATCTAAGAAAATTAACAGTAATTCTGTAATATGTTGTTATTGAAAGTCCCTCAAACTGTCTTTTATAGATATGTAGTATTTTAAATCTAGGATCCATTCCAGGAATATATAACCATACTTCTAATGTCCTTTGCTTCTCTATTAATCTGGGTTAATCTTGTCATCTCCCCCAATGCTCCATGACATTGACTTTTTAAACACCCCTGCCAGTTGTCTCGTAGAATTTCTTACGTTCTGGATTTCTAACTTGATGCTCTATTCTCATTGCCTCGACTCTATTCCTTATTCCTAAAAGAATTACAATCAGAACCATGTGAGTTCTGGTTCGAGGTAATGAAATTAAATTTTTCAGGCTGGCATCAGAAGCTGCACGCATAAAGGAACATTGTTAACCCTAACATGTAGCTGCCCTGTGATAGCCTGTATCCTCAGGCCATTGATGCTGCTGTAGCTCAGTACAGTTTCATGTTCTTCATCTTGAATTGCATTCAGAGTAGCTGATGAAAATTTGCGCCCTTTCCCCATTCAAACCCAAGTCAGCTTTTCTCCATTTATTCAATACCCACCTTATTCACTCTGGATGGCTTTTAGGTAACTCTAGAAATGTAACCAGCAAATAGAGTTCTCTGTTTTTAGATGCAAACATTTTGGCATGTTTGTTTCAAAAGACTTCTCATGACCCTAGTCATAACCTTCTGTTAAAATATGGAAATCACTGAAGGAGAGGGAAAGTCCTTTCTTTTTAAAAGTTATCATTGTTACTTATTTTCTTCAAGTTGGTAACTAAATTGGAAGCAGACTGAATAAAATATATAACCACAGTCAATTTTGAAACACACGCACATTACAGTAACGTATGCCATCAACTTATTAAAGAGCTAGTTTGGGACTTGTTTCAGTTGGTTAATGTCATTTAAAAAATAGAATAAATGTTTGTAATCAGTTGTTTCTGTGGCAGGATACATCAGGTTTCTTAACTGCAGGGTAATCACATTATCTTGTTACTTTAGGAAAAGATACGCTGTATAAGCAGTTAAGAATGTTTTCGGTTAATTATAGGTGATACTGTCTGTTAGCCAGGTAAGATGCCAAATAGGAAAATTTATGTGAGACGTCCATGTATGGTTATTTTTCTCTGAACCAAAAATGGAAAAAAAAAATCTGTTTACTGTTTCAGAATTTGTTTCTATTTCTCCAGAGAAAAGAAGGGTTTGATACAAGTATCTTTTGATATTCTGTAATTTAAAAACACAATATGCTGTAAAGGAGTGGCTGAAAATGACTGAAGAAGTTTTAATCAGGAATACAAGTAAATTCACTTAGAGGAACCATTATAACAAGTTTATTTCTATAAAAGGTGGATGGCTCCTGACAAAATGGTTTCATTAATTTGTATTGTAAATGTATCATACCTTGTGACTACATGGATTTCTTTTAAAGAAAGGGATGGGTAGTGGTGATGGTATTTGGGGTTGAAGATAAGAGTAAGAACTAAATTAAGTTGTAGGAGTTTACTCGTCCATTCTGCTATTAAGTGGAAATTTCAGTTCATGGCTTTAGGAATTCAGAGAACTAGATTTTAATCCAGATATATCTTTTGTCGAAAGAATATCTTGGTAGATATGTGATTTGGGGCAGCTCCATGTATCTTTCTGGGTCGTCTACTTATTTATGCATTGTAGGGCTAATGTAACATGATCTTTTCTAGCTTGTATAAATTTTCTGTTTCATGTCATCTACTTCTGCCTACCTTAAATATCCCTGCCATTCAGCCTGAATAGTTTACCTATGACACTGAATGGACGTGGGTACCATGGTACTGAAACTTGGGCACATGATTTCTAGCATGTAGTTATAGCAGTGTACTTTCTGCATGTAACCTGGGGGTACTTTATTTCCATTAGTATCTGGTGAGCCTTTTGTTCTGAGTGATTTTACCAGGAACATCTGCATTCCAAGTAGAAGCGCTTCAGTCATAGTACATTAACTTTCACTGGTGTTGATTTGAAAAAATAAAAATAAATAGTTGAAACTCTGGGGCATATACTGTATTTGTATACTGCTTCAAACTAAAGGAGATAAGTAGCATCAGACTACATGAAATTTTATTCTTGATGTTCTTGTACGCAAAGTGGCATCTTAGTCTTGGTGAACTGAAAATGATAGTGTCACCAGTATACTACACTTGCCGTTCTTTAGCTGTTGTATTGCTGAGTTGCTAGAGTACTTTGGAAACTAGTAGTTTCCGTCTTTTGTGCTGGCTAAAATTGTCTACCAAGTAAGGTGCAAAATCAGTGATTTTTTTTTTTTTTTTTTTTTGCATCACAAATATTTGGCCTAGAAAAATGCCATTATATACTGCTTAGTTACAAGTTATTAATATAAATAAGTATTAAAGTAGACATTAAATTCAAGGAAGGTTGATTTGTTTTTAAAATAGGCTTTTTTCTGGTGTTGTCAGTTACATTTATCTATTGTTTTATATAGTTTCATAAAACAATTGCAAGAATAAAAAATACTTGTTTTTTCAGTATTTGCACTTTATAAGATTAGACACCATGCTGGCATCTAAAAAGCTTTCCTAAAAGTTTATATTATTTAATGAAATCTGATGAAGAAGTTGGGGCTTACTTCAAGTACTAAGTAAACTGGATAAGGCTTTTATACTTGTTGAGGGGGAAAGACAAACTTTTCCAGTTGTTTATCAGATTGTGTTGTCTCCCTATGTAAACAGGTACATTTTTAAATCTTTTTTGCTGTCTTTTGCTCCTGTTTTATAAGGATGGTCACAGAAAGGAATATTGGTTGGGCTCTACCAAAAAACAAGTAAAAAAGAATTCTTAGAGTAAATACTAATTCTGTGTTTATACAACTAATGCCTTTTTCTTTCTTTTAAAAAAAAGCCACTTAGATTCTAATAGATTTTAGTGAAGTATTTTAATATCAAAACATCAGAACAGTCTCATTTCATTCAGCTGGTTGCTGAATATTAATTTACATGGGATGTGGGGGCAGACAGTCAAATGGATTCTCTTCAGGTTAAGTTAAATAAGCATTCGATGTGGAAAGCCCTAGTAGTTAGAATAGAATTACATTAGACTGTGAGTTACATTACTGTGTTAATTAAATTACTGTGAGTTACATTACTGTGCTTTTGCTTCCTTCATTAAGCTAAGTAGTAGAGTATTTCCACTTTTCTTCTTGCCTCTTGTATTTGAAAAAGAATAATTTTCTTAAGGTCTTTAGCACGATGGAAGCAAATTCCATTTTTATTTTAACTTTTCACCAACATTTGTAGATATTTAACTGTGCTGCGTTGTATATTTGAAAGGCAAAAAAAGCCTCCAGATTTTTATTTGTCAGAGCATATTTGTTGAAACATGATTTTGTTTATGCTTGCAGTGGGGAAAATTTAAAATTGAATAAGTGCCTGGTTTATGCTAAATGTTTGTTTTATGTACGTAGTGATTTAAAATGGTCTCGGGATATTTTTCAAAGTTTAAACGAAGGTCATGGTGTTAAAAGCTAAAGGAAAAAAATATAAATAAAAGCTAAAGGAGTGGTGTTTAGGTGATATGTCTTAGTAGTTTTGTCACAAGTCAATATTTTGCGATTAAAACTTTGAAGTGCTAGTGGTCGTTTTTGACCAAGTGGTAAACATCACTAAATTAAAATTGAGTAGCATGATCTAAATTACTGTTTAATGTCTTTTGAAAATGACATTTCTAAATATTAATTCATGGCTTATTAATCAAATGCTGTTTATAACTCATTTGTTTCTAGATGTTTATTCCAAGAGCTGTCATTTGAGAAATGTAAAATGCTATACAGAATGCTTAAAATCAAGAGAACTCTGAACATTGGGGGTGGTTCCTAGCAGATACCTCTTGGATATTGGACTTTAATTGCTATAATTTTGATGAAATGATGCTCATAATAGAATGCAGTGATTCCTGCTGTTAATGCACACTGGCCTTCAGAAAATCAGAATGCTCTGCAAAATTGCACAATAAAGAGGCCTTAGGATTTATGGGGAAAACTGGGTTAGAGGCTCAACATCCAAAAACTTCAGCAGTGACATACCCGACAATAAAGATAGGCACCTACTAAGAGCAGCACAGTTTGACACATGTTAAAAGGTTAATAAATGTGGTGCTTTACCTTGGAAAAGACCTGAGGTGTGCCTGTAGAAGTGGGCATAGGAAGGGTTGCAGCTCGTGAGTTAAGGTGCAGCTGTGGAAGGAGAGTCAAGTGGAATCAGAGGGTGAGTTCTAATCCCAGGAGTGGGTAAGTGTGACTCAGCACTTGCAGTGAACGGAGGCTGCCCACTCATGTTCCGTGTGTTGTGATGCTAGGTGTGGTTTTCCATATTTCACCTAGCGTTGCTCCTGGATGAAACCATACATAAGCAAATTGTGGAATTTGTGTTCTGCTCATATTATTCCTTGGTTTAGTAATTTCCCGGAACAAGTTTGTGTTTTGCAAACAAATGTGATATCAATATTGACTTTAAAAGACATTTCATGGTGGAGAATGGGTGGCTATTTACCATTTATTTCTACCTAGAAATATACTCTTTCTAATTCTAAATGAATAAGAATTGTGGACAACATCTAAGATACAAAACTCCTTCTTGGCTGGGCGCAGTGGCTCAAGCCTGTAATCCCAGCACTTTGGGAGGCCGAGACTGGCGGATCACGAGATCAGGAGATCGAGACCATCCTGGCTAACTCGGTGAAACCCCGTCTCTACTTAAAAATACAAAAAACTAGCCGGGCGAGGTGGCAGGCGCCTGTAGTCCCAGCTACTCGGGAGGCTGAGGCAGGAGAATGGCGTGAACCTGGGAGGCGGAGCTTGCAGTGAGCTGAGATTTGGCCACTGCGCTCCAGCCTGGGCAACAGAGGGAGACTCCGACTCAAAAAAAAAACAAAAAACACTCCTGCTTCCTCCTTACCAGATCAGAAATGATCCCAAATGAACATGTAAACACATTTAGAGTCAAATAATTATTTTATATGTTCTACTTAAAATGCTTAAAATCCATGGGAAATTAAATGGCCTATAAACCCAGTAAGAAAACAAAACACATCAAACCCATGAGAAAGTATGTACCCTACAATCCTGCCTCTCCCAAAAAAAAAAAAAGGAAAGAAAAGAAAAGGATAAACATCACTTTTTGAGATAAGTGGTCACAGCCGTTATGTCCTTAATTTATTTTTGTTTATTAACTGTTGATGGTTTGGTCTTCATTTGCTTAAGTGTTTACACTATTTTCAAGATACACTAACTGCCTTCTTAAGTTTTACATTTCATAGCACTAAATATGGCAGGCATTTATTTAAATATTTAAGTACCTTTAGAAATCAGAAAAGTTGAACCCAGGTCTTTTTATAAGTTCATTTTGATATCAACATGTAAACTTACTGAAAAATGAACAGTCAGGAAACATAGCAATGAGTCCACTCTAGTGTTAAAATTTAATGTTACACCATATGTTATCAGGTCTTTTGCACAAGTCCTCCCTCATTTACATGTTCCACAAGTTCATTTGTAACATAGTAAGTTCTAGGAAACATTTTAGAACAATGCTGAATTTGGTGACTGGGATGCCAGGCTGGGGTCTAAACCCCAATTAACCTATGATATAACCAGAATGTAGCGTGGCGTTACTGGTGTGTCTGACTCATATCCCATGAGTGCTTTATAGGAAGGTGCACCAAGTCCAAGGGCGATTGCCAGGGGCGCATCTCCTAGTGGCCATCCGTGGGTTCTGAGGCTCCTCCACCTTCCCGGAAGCGGTGGGGCTTCTCATCGCTCCCCTCAGAATACCCGGTGTAGGCCAGTGTGCTGTCGTCCTCTTTTGGGAGTCCCAGAGATAAATCTACCTGCCTTCTTTCCTCTTTGACAACTTTAGCTGATCCATGGAAAGACTAAAGACAATTTCTCAGCCCCTCCTTTTCTCTCTCTGAAGCAACCTTTTGTGGCTTTTCCAGTGGATTGAAGGCCGAACTGAAACGGACAGAGGCCATAGGTAGGCTAATCTGATACCTGTTTATCATGATAATCCTTAAATTTGTTATTTTTTTCTGAGCGGCTACACCTTGTATATCCACCCGAGGAATCCGAAGCCCTACACCCATCCTTAGAGGCAGTTGAGCAACCAGTTATTGGAGCAGGGCCCTTGGTGGGGAGGGGAACAGGAGAAAGGAAGGTGGTCATTTTCTTTGCCCCTAAATGCCTCATTAAACAATCTTCATTGAATGCGCTCTCAGGGTTTCAAAGTTAATGCTCATTTCATTATGATTTTCATTTCCTTATGATTCCAGCAATTTTATGGCATGTTTTATCTTAATTCTGCTGTAGGAAGCACCAAGGTAAACTAGGTAAACCTTTGCCCTGTCTTGCTTTTCATTCTTAACTGGGGGAAAATGCAAATATACAAAAGAATGAGTATAACTAATCAGGAAAATATATTATGTTTTCTTCTGGACATTTATGAGTTGGAAAAGAGCCCAATGAGGAAAGAGATCTTCGCTTTCCTGCTTTGCTGTCCAACCGTCCCTCGAGTGAAATGGGAAGCAAGGGTAGGTGGGATGGCATGGGACAGACTGGGGAGGAGGAACTCCCACTGCCCAGGAGGGGCCTTGGTCTTGGGGGATTCTCCCTGTGTGTGGTCATTTCTTAAAGACTGCAGTGTTATAGCTCCCCAAAACTTTCAGGAAATAAGATTACCCTGTGTGATTCAAATTGACAAAATAGTAGAGAAGGAACCACAGTAGGAGATGGGTATGTTAAAGCTGGGGTTAAGCGCTGCTGGCTCAGCCAGGTCAGTCTGACATGTTTTATTTGGCCTGCAGGGTTAAAAAATGTTTTTTCAATAGGTGGCATTTTATGTCTAGGTGATTTCCCACCAAAAATACAGACTTTGGGCTCCTTGAAAAATCCCAGATCTAGGCCAGGCACTGTGGCTCACGCTTGTAATCCCAGCACTTTAGGAGGCCTAGGCAGGTGGATCACGAGGTCAGGAGATCGAGATCATCCTGGCTAACACGGTGAAACCCTGTCTACTAAAACTACAAAATATTAGCCGGGCTTGGTGGCGGCTGCCTGTAGTCCCAGCTACTCGGGAGGCTGAGGCAGGAGAATGGCATGAACCTGGGAGGTGGAGCTTGCAGTGAGCCAAGATCACGCCACTGTACTCCCGCCTGGGCGACAGAGCGAGGCTCAGTCTCAAAAAAAAAAAAAAAAAAAAAAATTCCCAGATCTAACAACATGAAGCCTGCGTTCCCACAACTATCCATGCTGTCTCCAGTTTGCTACTGAGCTCTCCCAACTGTTGGAGAGAATCAGAGATGGACTCTCGTCAAAGCAGTAAAGAGACATTTATTATTATTATTAGAGATGGAGTTTCGCTCTTATTACCCAGGCTGGAGTGCAATGGCACCATCTCGGCTCACTGCAACCTCCGCCTCCCGGGTTCAAGCGATTCTCCTGCTTCAGCCTCCTGAGTGGCTGGGATTACAGGCACGTGCCACCATGTCCAGCCAACTTTTTTGTATTTTTAGTAGAGACAGGGTTTCTCCATGTTCGTCAGGCTGGCCTCGAACTCCCGACCTCAGGTGATCCACCTGCCTCAGCCTCCCAAAGTGTTGGGATTACAGGCATGGGCCACCACACCCGTCCTGAGAGATTTTACACAGAAACTATTGCAATAGGGAAAAGAGACTTGCGTCCAGAACTGGGCTCAGTGGAATACAGTAAAGACAGATGGGGACTTACAGCCAAGGGTGGTGGGGAGTAGTCCATAGGTGGAAAATCACTAAGAGGAGACCTTGGGGATAGAGAGGATTCTTGCTGAGAGCAGGCCAGGGTGATCAGCTAGCCAGGCTGGAGGATGAGGGCTTTGATCAGATCTCAAGGGCAGGAGGGCTTCTCTCTAAACTGACTTAGCAGGATTCTTGCTAAAACCACGCTATGCAGGCCTGATAAGGATAGTGGCCAAGATCGAAGCCTGAGAAGAGGTTTTAGAGGTCAAGGAGAGCATCTTGTCGCCACTTCACTTTTGCCTGACCCAGGGGATATTTGAAGCATTGTTTCCTGCTTTAAAGAGAGGGTAGATCTAAGACCTCACTGTTCATTTGGACTATTGAGCACTTGAAATGGGCTGGTGCAATTGAGGGACTGAATTTTAAATCTGATTTCATTTGAATTAATTTAAATTTAAAAACCAGCAGTGTAAGCTATTCTGTAAGCTGTTTTGGTGGGACTGTATTTCACGGTAACCGTTGCATCCATAAAATAGTATTGTAGTGTATGCACTTTTCATTTTTTTAATATGGCTGCTAGAAAATTTAACATTACACACATGGTTCACATTCTGTTTCTCTTGGACAGTGCTGGACTATGGCTTCTAGGACCTGGCCGTGAGCCTAAAGAATGTGTCTTCAGCAGACAGACTCTGGAGTGGGTCCCCATGAGCCCCTCCTTGTGATGTTCAGACCTTTATTTAATTCCCTTTCTTCGAGTATGGGCAGGACATGTGACTTGCTGAAAACCAATAGACTATGGCAAATGTGATGGGCCATCACTCTTTGCTGACATTATTACGTCATGGTTTTGCTGGCAGGCTGAGCTTGGAAGCAGACACTTCCCAAGATGAGCCTCCAGAGGAGAACCCAGCCCTGGCCAACACTTTGATCACAGCCTTGAAGAGAATCAGCTAAGCCCGGTCCAGATTCCTGGCCATCAGAAACTGTGAGATAATCAATGTAGGTGGTTTTAAGCCATTAAATGTGTAGTAATTTGTTATGCAGCAAGAGAAAACACGTGACCCAGAAGGGGTGGGGCACATGGAGAACTATAGAAATCCAGCAAGAGGACGGTGTAGGATGGGAGGAGGGTGAGGACCGAAAAACTACCCATTGGATACTGTGCTCACCACCCAGGTGATGAAATAATGTACACCAAACCCCTGACACAATTTACCCATGTAAGAGAACTGCATATGTACTCCCGAACTTGAAATAGTTGGGAGGAAGGCTGGGCGCAGTGGCTCACGCCTGGAATCCCAGCACTTGGGCAGGTCAAAGTGGGAGGATCACCTGAGGCCAGGAGTTCAAGACCAGCTTGGCCAATGTGGTGAAACCCCGTCTCTACTAAAAATACAAAAATTAGCCGGGCACAGTGGTGCACACCTGTAATCCCAGCTACTCGGGAGGCTAAGGCAGGAGAATCTCTTGAACTCGGGAGGTGGAGGTTGCAGTGAGCCAAGATCACACCCCTCTACTCTAGCATGAGCGACAGAGCGAGACTCCATCGCAAAACAAAACAAAAAAAACGTTGGGAGGAAAAAGGAGGTAATCTAGCCAAAGGAAAATCTGCCAATGAGAGTGAATCTTAGTTGGTGTCACTTAAGTATCCTGGTCCCATGAACAAGCTGTTTCTCAGGTGCTGACCGATGCGGCCTTGGTGCTGATTAGCTGACTGTCCTTGGTGATGATTACTTGCATCCTACGTTGGTCTGCTTCAGGGAGAGGAAGTTCAGGTCTAGCTGATTTTTGAAGGTAAACTCATTGTTTGTGAGAGTTAAGTGGCTGGGTCCAGGCCACTGGGGCATGGTTGAAGTTGGCCTTATCCTACTGCTTGCAGTGTGTTGGTGGTAGTTTTAATTAAATGTGCCATGGAACAGATTGGGCCCCAACGTCTGTCAGACGGATTAATCATAGTGGCTGACGGATTGGCGTATGCACGGAAACATTTGCCAAAAGCTTAATGGTGTAGAAATGAAAGGTAGACATTGTTGGGAGATAATCCTCCATAGTTCTTGCACATCTTGCAAGCAGAGACGATGACTGCTTTTTCTAGGCCATCTTTTCCAGGATATTTGTATAGCACACAGCCTTGGGAGATACAGATAGCGTCTCCTTCTGAAGCAAAGGGCAGGTTTGTTTACACCCTTGGAAGATGGAGTTGGTGTCTCTTTAGAGCAAAGCGCAGGCAAGCTGACCATGATGAAAGACTGAGAGATCTAGCTCAGGGCTCCTGTTTTGTTCTGCAGCTCACTGCCTTTGCCCTTGTCACCTGCCCTTCTTATCTCCCCTGTGCTTGAGGAACTGGCACAGGAAACGATGCTCCGGCTCCTGCTAACGCTGTGAGTTACGTAGTTCTTTGTGTTGGAGCCATGCCTCTGTGCCTTCTGTCAGCATTCCGGGAACTGTGGCTGGCTGACTTTGCAGCTTGCCTTCATAGGTCTTGACAGTTACGTTGGATGGTAATAATAAAGTCAAAAAGTCATTTCTTGTGGAACACAAGTTAATCCACTTATGACTAAACCTTTCCCAGAATAGGCTTGGAAGCCCACGTTTTTTCATTCCCTAGGGTCAGGGGCTGGGATTTTTGTTTGGTTGGATAAAATTACTCCCACTGATTTATAAAATATGTGTATCAACGAGCAGGTCTTTCCAGGAGAGAGGTGACCACACCTTTCGCGGTGGCTTACTGAATTCACCTTTTCTGGGCCTCAGGTTTATCATCTCTAAAATGAGAAAATTGGCCAGCCATGGTGGCTCGTGCCTGTAATCCCAGCACTTTGGGAGGCTGAGGCAGGCAGATCACCTGACATCAGGCGTTCAAGACCAGACCAACCTGGCCAATGTGGTGAAACCCCGTCTCTACTAAAAAAAAAAAAATTAGCCAGCCATGGTGGTGCATGCCTGTAATCCCCGCTATTCAGGAGGCTGAGGCGGGAGAATCGCTTGAACCTGGGAGGCGGAGGCTGCAGTGAGCCGAGATCATGCCATTGCACTCCAGCCTGGGTGACAAGAGCGAAACTCTGTCTCAAAAATAAATATTTAAATAAATAAAAATAAAATGAGAAAATTATATCTCTTAAAGGCCCTTCCAGCTACAGTGGCTCCAGGTGATGTGAAAAATACCATCACTTTATTTATTCAAGAAGCTCTTGTCCTTCCTATGGGACGGGCACCAGTCTAAGTGCTTTTCAAATAACTCTTTTAAACT
Source organism: Chlorocebus sabaeus (assembly GCF_047675955.1). Taxonomy (NCBI): domain Eukaryota; kingdom Metazoa; phylum Chordata; class Mammalia; order Primates; family Cercopithecidae; genus Chlorocebus; species Chlorocebus sabaeus. Next base: position 17,850,034 of record NC_132912.1, read on the forward strand.
AGGATGATACTAATAACCCCTGCCATAGGTGAGGAGACTGAGGCATAGAGAGGTTAATCATTTGCCCAAGGTCATCCAGCTAGCAGGTGGCATAGCTGGGGTGCAAACCTAGGCAACCTTTGTGCTTGTGTCCGCCATGCTGTGTTGTCTCCCATCTTGTCATCGAACAATTGATTCAGTCTCCACTGCGTGGAAGGCCCCTCCTGAGAATGCTGGAGGCCACAGGGGAGAATAAAGCAGGTCCTTGTTCTCCAGGGTCTTGCACTAATGGAGAATTTTATATTTTTCTCTCTCTGTGTGTATGTGTGCGTGTCCCACAGAAGGACTCCAAGGTAAGCATCTGCATGTAAGAATGCCCCATTAGAATGCAGAAGTCTCCATTATGTGTGGGTTAAAGAATTGGTTCCAGGTTTTTAGTTTGCTTATTGAAGATCGTTTAAATAAACCTTAGGGTTCTAATCTGATGGTAGTAAACTATGTCAGACTCTTGCGGGAAACTGTAGAGACATAATTGGTCCAAAGTTCTACCTATTCAATACGTAAGATTAATACAATTGTGTATAGAAATTTAAGTAGTTATGCTGAATCACATGCCTTAAAAATGGTTTTTGTCAACGCTAATCCCTTTCATGTGTGTAAATTTGAGCTTCTTGTGGAAAATAATGGAATCTTTATTATCTACTATTACACCAAGAGCAATCATTTTTGCAATATTCACTTAATAAATGTTGAGTGGGTGGCCGGTTCCACTTCACCGTTTGCAAGCTGGGTCTCCAGAGCCCTGGAGAATCACACTGACGAGCTTCAGGGGACAGGCTTTTCTGAAAGAACGACTTACTGAAGGTCAAGGGAACAGACACCCTCAACTGTTACCGCCCTGGGCCCAAAGGAACAAGTGTACAGCGGCAAGTATGTATGGTGATTGCTGGGCCTAGGGGGAGGGACGGACTGACAGCTGAAACTGGCACAGTGAATGGGAAAGAGGGACAAGGGAATCAACGCCCTCGCTTCTGCTGCTGCCCACTGGCCTCTTGCCAGTCCTCTCACTGGCCAAACCCAACTCGAATACAGAGTGATGGGGAAATATTGAGGACAGGGAGAGAAGTGGAGGACAGCCAGCATGCTGGAGACATACTCAATTGAAGCAGGCATTGTTTAACTCACCACCTGCAAAAACATTAAATTTTTCTCTAACAATTATATTACCATGCATATTATTTTATGAAAACTCAAAACATGTTCTAGGTTCTTTCGAGTTAATTGTTTGCTGGGTACGTTGCTAAGAATTTACATAAAGTACTGAATTAATCAGTAGGTGGTGCTGCTGAGATTGACTCTTGAAAAATCCAAATTAGCCATTTAATGGAAGATGATCTAGACTTCGGACAGATTATTTGGGAAAAAAGGTAACACTACAGGACAGTTCATTTATGACTCACTGTTCTTCCATGACATCTGGAACGCACCGATGTTTACAATTTTATTTCCTTCATATGTGGACCATTCTGGGTTTTCTCAACAATCAAAAGAGCCGGAGCTGATGTTTATCTGCAGAATTAGAAGGATGGTCATGCTATAGGCCATATGCTAGACAAGGAGTAGCTGTTGCCTTTATGTCTTACTTTCCTGTTAGAGGTTCACATAATGAATTATGATGTGTATCAAGGTTTTTTAAATGGTTGAATTTGAATTTTCTGGAGAAGAGAATTAGATGCAAGGAACTTCAGAGCCATGTCTTCTGAAAGCATCAGAAGTGAGGCCCTGAGGGGCCATTTTCCTAGCAACCCTCAAGAAGTAGAGTACTGTAGGCCTTTACCAATAGAAATAGGCCCATAAAAATCCTGGAACTGTGAAATGTTTAACCTGGCATGGATTTTAAAGATGCCCAAGTCCTCTATTTTCCAAACAACATCAGAGAGGTACTTGGTAAAATACAGATTCCCAGGCCTTTTGCCTGCAGATTCCGATTGAGTCAATCTGGGATGGGACTGGAAAGCTATAATTAAGTGCCTCACCGCCCCCTGGGAGTCCTTCGGTCACACCAGTTTGAGAAACACTGATACCATGCAGCCTCCTCCTTTCCAACAAGGGTCCTCACCTTCCTGGTCTAAAGCTTCACAGACATTCTGAGGTCACCATCACTTTTGAAAATTGAAGAAAGCTATGGACCCTTTCACCAGAAAAATACTCCTGCCTAGAGTTTTCCGTATAATTTCGGGTGCTTCAGAAACCCTTTAGAACTCTTTTTTTTTTTTTTTTTTTTTTTGAGACAGACTCTTGCTGTGTTATCCAGGCTGGAGTGCAGTGACGTGATCTTGGCTCACTGCAATCTCCGCCTCCTGGGTTCAAGCAATTCTCCTGCCTCAGCCTCCTGAGTAGTTGGGATTACAAGTGCCCGCCACCATGCCTGGCTAATTTTTTTTTGTACTTTTAGTAGAGATGGGGTTTTGCCATGTTGGCCAGAGTGGTCTCAAACTCCTGACCTCAGGTGATCCACCAGCCTCCCAAAGTGCTGGGATTACAGTCATGAGCCTCCACACCCGGCCTAGAACTCTTTTCTGTAGCCTCTCTTACAACCCTCTATCTTAGACTTGGCTTAAAACTCCCCAGCCTAGATTTCAAGGCTTCCCCTTGCCCCATCCTACCAGTTGAACCTCTTGTCTCAATGATAACCAGGAGCCGTGAAGAGGAACCAATTATATTCCAAGTTGAAATCAAAGGAACCTTGGTGCTTTCCTTTAAGCATATATGAGGCCTTTTCAATACAGAGTGGAGTCTATTAAGGAAACACACTAGGCAGGATTTCATAGATTGAAGTCATTGGTATCTTCTGGGGGAAAAAAAAGATGATAAAAGTCACTGGTGATCTGCCAAGGCAGACATCTCACTTCACTTTCTTCTATTCCTGAGGACACAGTGTGTCATTTGTAGAGTATCATTTTGGGCCCCGTCATGGCACAGCAGAAGTCATTCTTACAACCCCCTGGTGAGCCATGGGCTTGCTTCAGACTCCACCAGAGTCTTGCTGAAATATCTGTTAGCATCAGTAGGCTTGGATCCTACCAGCAATTAGAGTTGTCCAGTCACTCAAAAAACTTTTGTTCTTTAAAAGAGACAGGGTCTTGCCATGTTGCCCAGGCTGGTCTTGAACTCGTAGGCTCAAGTATTCCTTCTACCTCAGCCTCTTCAGTAGCTGAGCCTATAGGGGCACACCACCACACCCAGCTCCCAGTCAGTCAAGTATTTTAAATTATTGAGACTAGTAGGTTTACTACTAGCCTGAGTCAATCTATCAACAGTCTGATACTGGCCTTGTAATACAAGTTCAAAGTATTATTGTCATTACAGAGGAGGGTCATATAGATTAATTTAAATACCTTAAGTCAGATCATACATAAATGTTGAAAATAAGAGTCATACCTGGGCCACTACCTCTGTGGTGGTGATTTAAACCATTACATTTTGTTTACTTCTGTACTTACGATGATGACTATTTACATTAAATTGGTTTATCCATGCTTAAATAATATAGGAACAAAAAATATACTCAAATGAAATGGCAAGACACAGTTTTAAAAATATCCATGTGAACAGTTTAAAAATGTAACTAATTGTTGGTATGTATGATGATTTCATTTCATTCCCATTGTTTCATTTTAACAATGATATAAAGGTGAAAGTAGAATTCAGCAGATGTTTAACCACTAGCAGGATCTAACACTGAGTGAGTGGACAGAAAACAGTTAACCGAGCAGGTGGACTGCTATCTTGTGAAAGGCCTGTTTACAAAGTTGGCCCTTGGCTGGCGTCTGGGAACTTAAATTTCGGGAGGGTTCCCACAATTCCCAGAATTGATAAGAGTGGCTCACTGTGCCTAAACGATTTACATGAATGATGTGGTTTATGCTGAACACCTGCTTTCCTTCTGGGAGTCTGGGATTTTGGTGGGTTCCAGGCAGAAAGTGCCTTGGCGACCAGCGCCCAGTAAAATCCATGGGTACTGAGTGTATGAGGAGCTTTCCTAGTGGCAACTTTTCATATGTGTTGTCATGGCCCATTGCTGTGGGAACTCAACACGTCCTGTTTGACTCAAGTGGGAGAGGACCTGTGCAGACTGGTACCCCGTTTCCCATGCACTTCACCGCCTGTGCCATTTCCCTTTGCTGATTTTCCTTCAAGTTGTTTCAGTGTAAAAAATCATAGCCCTGAGTACAATCATATCTGACTCCTGTGAGTCCTAGACAATTATTGAAATGGGTGGTGGTCTTGGGGCTCCCCCAACACAAGATACTGTCACCACCTTTAAGGAAGTAAAATGAATAAGAGAAATATGCATTTGAAACTACAGCACAAGGTTAGCATCTTAAGTATGATAAGAAGAAATAGGGACCAATATTGCTTGCACTTGGGTAATTAGATCTAGTCTGCCATTATTTCAGTGTTTTGTAGCGAATTTAGTGTATCTCGATTAGGACCTTTGAAAGAATCCAGCTAGACTAGTGTTAAATGAAGTTTATGGGAGGTCATTATTTTGATCTAGGCTCCCAGCAGATCAGACTAAACCCAAATGCAGTCACCGGTTGAAAGTTCAAAGTGCCATGTCATCAGATTGAACTTTGAGAAGTTTTCCAAACACCTGGATATTTATAGCAGCCAATCAGAAGGGGCCCAGTGTACCTGAGCCAACACGCTAAGAAGCCCCCTCGGATCTAAACTTATAAAGTAACTTTTAAAAGACCAATCTGCTATTCATTTCTTATTTCTGCTTTCTTCAGCCCTTTTCTGTCTATTCAGGCAGTATCTTCTGCTCTACTCATCAAGGTTCTTAGCCTATTTTATCGAATGAGATGCTGTCCTGATTCATGAATTGCAATAAACATCTGCTCAATTTTTAAATGAATTTTATTGTAATTTTTTTTTTTTTTTTGAGACAGGATCTCACTCTATTGCCCAGGCTGGAGTACAGTGTGGCATGATCATAGCTCACTGCAACCTTGACCTACTGGGCTCAATTAATCCTTCCACCTCAGCCTCCTGAGTAGCTGGGACTACAGGTGTGTACCACCACGTGTGGCCCATTTTTGATACTGTGTAGAGATGGGGTCTCACCATGTTGCTCAGGCTGATCTTGAACTCATGTGCTCAACCTGGAGGTTCAGGTAAAATTTCCTGAATAACAACTGGCACATTCTCTGTGCTTAAACTGTGTTAAAAACAAACTAACTAACAAAATTAGACTCATGCCTATAGTCCTAGCATTTTGGGAGGTTGAGGTGGGAGGATCACTTGAAGACAGGAGTTTGAGACCAGCCTGGGCAATATGGTGAGACTCCATCTCTACTATATAAAAATCAGGCAGGAGGTGGCTAAGGTGGTGATATGCACCACCTCAGTCCCAGTTACTTAAAAGGCTGAGGTGGGAGGATGACTTGAGCCCGGGATTTCAAGGCTGCAGTGAGCTAGGATTGTACCACGACACTCTAGCCTGGCAACAGAGTCAGACCTTGTCTCAAAAAAAACTGGTGGCCAGGCACGGTGGCTCACATCTGTAATCCCAGCACTTAGGGAGGGTGAGGCAGGCGGATCACCTGAGGTCAAGAGTTCGAGACCAGCCTGGCTAAAATGGTGAACATACTAAAAATACAAAAAAATTAGCCAGGTGTGGTGGAAGGCGCCTGTAATCCCAGCCACTTGGGAGGCTGAGGCAGGAGAATTGCTTGAACCCAGGAGGAGGAGGTTACAGTGAGCCAAGGCTGTGCCATTGCACTCTAGCCTGGGCAACAAAAACAAAACTCCGTCTCAAGGAAAAAAAAATTGGTAAAAATTCCTGCTGTCAAGAAACTTACATTTCTGTTTGAGGGAGACAAAGCAATTAACCTAAAAGTGAAATATTACGTTAGTTAATGTTAAGCGATAAAAATGAGGCAGAAAGAGGGATAGGAAGCTGGGGAGGTGTTGAAATTTTAGATAAGTTGTCTCATGAGAAAATGTCACTTAAGAAAAGACCTGAAGAACCGGAGGTGGCTGGCTTTTTTGGATATCTCTGGGGAGTTTTCCAGGCCAAGAGAACAACAGGGCAAAGTCAAACAGAAGCCTTTATGCTTCGTGTGTTTGAAGAATATTGAGGAGGACAATGAGAGAGGAAATTTAGTCAGAGAGAAAGGTGGTAGGGGAGAGATTGTGGAGGACCTGGAAAATTATGGTGAAGCCTAGGGCTTTGATCTAAGTGGCTTTTGAGATGAGTCTGACTTACCTCACTGAATATCAAACTAAACGAACCAAATTTACATAGTTCAACATGACATATTATCTCCACAAGACTCACAACTTAATAGCCTGAATTTTGAAAAGGAATAATTTATGTTGGAAGATTCCAGACCTTTAATACCTTCTAAAATATCAACTCAACGCCAGGCACATTGACTCACGCCTGTAATCCCAACACTTTGGGAGGCCAAGGCAGGCAGATCACTTGAGGTCAGGAGTTCGAGACCAGCCTGGCCAACATGGTGAAACCCTGTCTCTACTAAAAATACAAAATTAGTCGAGCATGGTGGCGCCCGACTGTTCGGGAGGTTGAGGCAGGAGAATCGCTTGAACCCAGGAGGCAGAGGTTGCAGTCAGCCGAGATTGTGCCACTGCACTCCAGTCTGGACAACAGAGTAAAACTGTGTCTCAAAAAAAATATTTATGTGTATATAGATATCAACTCAAAAATTGTGATGAAAACAGAACAAAACCAAACCTGCACCACCCAGTGGAGTTAGGAAGCACTGCATACAGGCAAATCACTTGGAATTTTCTTGAGATGGATTTTTGCTCTTGTTGCCCAGGCTGAAGTGCAATGGCGCCATCTTGGCTCACTGCTCCCGCCCTCAGGTGATCCGCCCTCCTTGGCCTCCCAAAATGCTGGAATTACAGGCATGAGCCACTGCGCCCGGCTAGAAATTTTATTTTAACTTTTATCTACAGTGATCACATTAACTGCACAATGAACATTTTTGTTATTTTGTGAATATATGGTGGGCAGGACTACTAATAGTTATTTCAAGATATTTTAACTTACCTAAGGAAGAATTGGAGAGTTGTAAACTTATAAAGTCCTCAACAGTGAAGATGTGGGAAATTTAGGTTAAAGCATCCTTGTGAACTTTGGGATGAATTTATGCTAATTGATTAGGCCTGTACCTATACTTTTTCTGCTTAAATTTGTTACTCTGGAATACCAAAAGGCTAACGTGTTTTAGTCCCTTGAAAAATAAAATTTGAGAATTGTTGCAAACAGTGAGGTGACTTCCTTTTTTCCTTTAATACAGTTTTTAAAACATTTCTAGCTCATTTACACATTACCACACCACAATGTGTGTGATGACTACATAGTGGAGTGGGAAATTTTAATTCACTTTCTTTCTCTTTTAGGATCTGGGAAATTTTAGTGGAATGACATTTTAAGGGAGCGTAATTTTTTTTTAAGGATTTCCTATACATTTTGTTAATTTCAAGAACAGAGTCAGCCGGGTGCGGTGGTTCACGCCTGTAATCCCAGCACTTTGGGAGGCCGAGGTGGGCAGATCACGAGGTCAGGAGATGAAGACCATCCTGGCTAACATGGTGAAACCCTGTCTCTACTAAAAATACAAAAAATTAGCTGGACTTAGTGGCGGGCGCCTGTAGTCCAAGCTACTCGGGAGGCTGAATCAGGAGAATGGCGTGAACCCGGGAGGCGGAGCTTTTTGGCACTCCATCCTGGGCGACAGAGCGAAACTCCGTCTCAAAAAAAAAAAAAAAAAGTCACCAGTTATAAAAGGGCACAAAAGTGAATACGCTGTCATCTTTGCTTTTACAAAGTTGCTTATTTGACAGCTAAACAGATGAAATAATACTTTTTCCTATAGTATATATTTAGCATAATCTGGACTATGATAGCATAAAATTGGTCAAGGGGGCTTATATCGGATAGTAACATTGTCTTACTAAATTCACTTCAAATGATTTACTTGGTCACGCCTGCGTACGGTGATCAGCAACTCTGTGGAAATTTTAAATGAACAGTAAGCCAGGCCCTGGAACCTACTTTCACTTCTTCCCTAGGCTCTATGTACATTCAGCTCCATCCCAAGAGCAGTTTCACTCCACTAGCTCCTGCCTTTTTGCACATCATAAGATCACAGGAAACAAACCACGGATATGCCAGAACATTCCTGGCAGTTTGTACATTGTGTTTCACAGACCCTACGCTGAAAACAATGAGCAAACCTTGAGATTACAAATGATCTTCCTAACAATTTTAGAGACTCGATTTTTGACTTCCTGCCTGCCGGAAGGAAGTGACAGTTGGAAGTGTGGAGAACAGGTGTTCCCCTGAACAGAATGATATCTTCTGCTTACTAAAATAAAAAACACTGCATCAACACTCGTACATGGAAGTGAACTCTAACCACAAGGCTCAGTCTTTTCACCACGGATCCAGCTTCAGAAACCCAAATCTGTTTCCTACCAGGAAGTTGTTAAACCCAGCATTAAAGAGCAAACTAAGGCGCAGAGTTCCTTGAATCAGTACTGGGTTAATCCAAGTAAAGAATCTGGGTGGTTTGAAAATGTCCCCTTCCGTGTCTTTCCAGTTACCACAGTGCAACTGCATGGCACACTCATCAGAGGATTTACAAGGGCAGGAATCAGGACTGGAGTAAACGGGTCCCAGCTGAAGGGTAGGTAGGTGATCTTAAACCCTCTTTCATCTCCCGTTTTCTTTGTCTGCAAGTCAGGGGTCTGGGATTATTTCCTCCCGGTGGCTTAGTGTTGGCATAATAGCTTTCTTTTTCTTTGCCAAGCTCGCTAGTTGCTCTGTCCCTCATGAAGGAACATTCACTGCCTCCTGATCCTTTCTGTAAAATTCAGGCAAATGACACCTCAAAAGGGCTGAAGACTGAAATAATTGAAGGCTATGCCTCGGGTCAGTCAAATACCAGACAGTCCTCTCCGGTCTCCTTCATTAATGGTGCAAACCCATTAGGGCGTGTGCATTTTCTGAGGGCCCGCAGATTGGAGAAGGCTGGGGAAATATGGTAGCATTCACATCTATGAAGCTATGGGGAAGGCTTGGAAAGGGTCATAGTCTTTTTCAACAGGCATCACGAGATTAATCAATTCTGCAATCCATGGGGACTTTGTCTTTTCTCTTTTACCTTGAGACCCCAAGGAGCCAGGCTATGGAGAAAGAGATCTGGTAGCTTTATTTGGAGCCAAGTGTTGCAAGGGTAAGGAGGAGCGAGAGAGGAAATTGAAGCCTGTAGACTGAGTGAGTAGATTGAACTGAGACTCATAGAACATGATTTCTCCTTCTGAAATGTCAGCGTGGGAGACAGCTGACTCTCCCTTGGCATAAAGAAAGAGTTAGCCATGATCAAATCCCTGCACATTCCTTCTGCTGCCTACTTCTCTCTCTCTCTTTTTTTTTTTCTCTGCCGTATTCTTGTTTCTTTAAATTTTTTTTTTTCTAATTTTTATTCGTAATGCACCACTTCTCTCTCTCTTTCTGAGTTGGGAGGAGGACAGGGTCTCACTCTGTTGCCCAGGTTTGGAGTGCAGTGGCACAGTCATAGCTCAACCTCCTAGTTTCAAGCGATCCTTCTTCTTCAGCCTCCTGAGTAGCTGGGAATACAGGTGTGCACCTCTATGCCCAGATAATTTTTGTATTTTTCATAGAGATGGGGTTTTGCCATGTTGCCCAGGTTGGTCTCAAACTCCTGGGCTCAAGCGATCTGCCCACCTCAGCCTCCCAAAGTGCTGAGATTACAGGCATGAGCCACTGTGCCTGGCCGCCTTCACTTCTCTTATACTTCATTTTGCTTTCCTTTTTTCCAGGAATACATATTAACGGACTGTTGTGTGCTTGACGCTGTGCTGAGAAATGAGGATACACAGATGAAAAGCAGATGCTCTCTGCTTTCCAGGAGCTCGGGGTTTTGTAGGGGACCCAGTGTGTAAGTGAATGATATAAGAACATTTTATCATTTGTGCTACCCTACAAGCATCTGAAAGATGTTTTGAGGCTGGGCACAGTGACTCATGCCTGTAATCCCAGCACTTTGGGAGGCCAAGGCGGGTGGTTCACTTGAGGTCAGGGGTTCAAGACCAGCCTAGCCAACATGGCGAAACCCCATCTCTACTAAAGTATAAAAATTAGCTGGGCATAGTGACAGATGTCTATAATCCTAGCTACTCAGGAGGCCAAGGCAGGAGAATCGCTTGAACCCAGGAGGCGGAGGTTGTAGTGAGCCAAGATTGTACCACTCCACTCCAGCCTGGGTGACAGAGCAAGACTCTGTCTCAAAAAAAAGGTGTTTTGAGAAAAGAGGGAAGACTTAATTCTGCTTGGAAAAGGAGAGTTAGGAAAGGTTGCACAGAGGAGCAGAAGAGAAAGCAAGTGTCTGTGGAAGGATGAAGCTTCCCTTTTCAGCCTTTTCCTATGAAAGCAGGAGAGGACAATCCAATTCTACCCAAAGGCCCAGCCAGAAAACAGTGGTTCAAGCCTGTGTGCTGTCTTCTGCTTGCCTCTCGACTATTTCACTGCTCTTAAGTACTACCATTAAAAGAATAATTGAAGTGCAGTTTGATTATTTGGCTTTTTTTTTTTTTTTTTTTTTTTTTTTTTTGAGACGGAGTCTCGCTCTTCGCCCAGGTTGGAGTGAAGTGGCGTGATCTCAGCTCACTGCAAGCTCCGCCTCCCGGGTTCACGCCAGATTATTTGGCTTCTGTAAAGTAAGGGAAAGCAAACTGGTGGAGGAAAGATTAAAAAAAAAAAAAAAAGCACAAAATTGTTATTAAACTCCCTCCACCCCACTTCACCCATTCTCCAGGGACAGCACTGTGAACAGTTTGACAAGTATCTTCCTGGATTTTAAAATTTACGTAGAAACCTACAACTACAATATTTGAAAGCGAAAAGATTGTACCATTCATGTTGTTAGACATAGTATCTACAACTTGTTTCTCTCTCCCATCCTCTTCCCTGTCTTACTACATCATAAACATTCTTAGAACTACTTTTCCTTGAAAAAAATCATTATTATTTTTAGAGGCAGGGTTTTGTTCTGTTACCGCAGGCTAGAATGTATTTGCTGTTCACAGGTGTAATCAAAGTGCACTGCAGCCTTGAACTCCTGGGCTCAAGCAATCCTCCCACCCGAATAGCTGGGACTACAGGTGCATGCCACAATGCCTGGCTAAATTTTTAATTTTTTTTTTTTTTTTTGTGGAGACAAGGTTTTGCCATGTTGCCCGAGCTTGTCTCAAACTCCTGGCCTCAAGCAATCCTCTCACCTTGGCCTCCTGTAATGCTAGGATTGTAGGTGTGAGTCACTGCACCCAGCCAGAACAATTTTTCAAAGGAAATATTATTACACTATGCAGAGAAAATTGCTGTAGCGGTATAGAGCTACCGCTTTGAGTCAACAGAAAGAGCGATACAAAGTTTCCCTCCTCTGAGAAGCCTTCTCTGATTAACTCTGAGTTTTTTCCATCCTTTCTCCTGTATGTTCTGGTGATTTTCCATGGGGTTTCTGAGTGGTATTTGGCCTCTGCTCACAAACACACTCCTTTGTCTTATTCTCAAGCCCTTTCTCTTGCAAAGAACAAAGACCACCTTTTGTAAGGACACATGTGAGCTGGAAGGTTCAACAGCTCAGGCGCCTGTAAAGACTGGTCTTTCTTGGTACGATTGCTTCTCCCTGTTGATCTGTCCTACCTTTCTCACTCCCAGGTTCCTTGCTCAACTCACTCTTCTATTCCCTCACCGCCTGGCTTCTATTTGTTCATTCATCAGATAGAATTGACAACATGCCAGGAGTGGAGGTTCCAGCCCGTAGAGTTTGGCTTGCTCTAATTCTGACTCAAACTCATGACCTTCTTTTGCTCCACTTACCAAATTCTCTCCATGTTTCTGAGTTCAAATTCCTAAGGGTGAGAATCCAATTGACCTGGTTTGTGCCAGGCTACACTTAGATGGCTGGACACGCTATGGCTCAGGACCCATTCATTCAAGAAGATGTGGCTGGAGAAGGGAGATGGACTGTGGGTAGGTCACCCTTCCCAGCCCTAACTTGCCCAGTGTACTTTCTCCAACAACGTCCTCAGGTCTTTGCGGGGCACTTGTGTTAAATTCCTAAGCAGAGCGTAAGTTAACAGGGACGGCCAGGATCTGCACGCAGGAAGTGTTCAAAGGACAATGTGGACACACTCAACTGTTTCTTTACATGGAGTTGGGCTCGTGGCGGGCAGAAAGCGAGAATCACAGGCTTTCTCCTAAAGAAACCACAGCCAGTGACTAGAGCATTCCAGGAGGTAGAAAACACTGGTCACAGGTCATGTCACATGAATGCTAACACTCTTGGGGTCATCTTTAAAGGTAAAGGTGACCAGAAGCAGTGGCTCATGCCTGTAATCCCAGCACTTTGGGAGGCCGAGGTGGGTGGATCACTTGAGGCCAGGAGTTTGAGACCAGCCTGGCCAATAGGGTGAAACCTCGTCTCTACTAAAAATACAAAAATTAGCCAGGTGTGGTGGTGGGTGGGTGGTGGGTTAGGGAGACTGAGGTAGGAGAATCCCTTGAACCCAGAAGACAGAGGTTGCAGTGAGCCGAGATCGTACCACTGCACTCCAGCCTGGGCGACAGAGCAAGACACTGTCTTGAAAAATTAAAAAATAAAGGTGAAGGAAGATTATGAACCAGAGGAAAGTTATAGGTGAGAAATAGAAAGCTAGTGTCAGTTTTAAATTCTCATAAATGGAAATAAAATTGAGCATTCAAAATGGGATTATAGACCCAGGCAAGAGACTTCTTTCTCAAGAGTCAAGCTATTCAATAACTCTTCAAATGCTCAATAATTCCTATTCATACACAAAATGTGTAGCAGATGTTATGATTCAACAGAGCGCTAGTGACTCAAGATGGAGTGTTAGGAGGTTAAAATATAATTCATATCCAGTATCATTTAAATAGGCATTTTCATCAGGAATGATACTGACCATTGATGTCAATGGTAAGTTATTAGAAGTAGTTGGCAACTGGGTGCAATGGCTCATACCTGTAATCCCAGCACTTTGGGAGGCCAAGGCAGATGGATTATCTGAGGTCAGGAGTTCAAGACCAGCCTGGGCAACATAGCAAAACCCCATCTCTACTAAAAATACAAAATTTAGCCAGGCGTGGTGGTACACATCTGAAGTCCCAGCTACTTGGGAGGCTGAGTCTGGAGAATCGCTTGAACCCGGGAGGCGGAGGTTGCAGTGAGCTGAGATCTCATCATTGCACTCCAGCCTGGGTGACAGAGCGAGGCTCCACCTCAAAAAAAAAAAAAAAAAAGAAGTAGTTGACGACAGAACTGCTGCTCAGATGGGCCTCCACTCCATCCTTTCATATTTTATCACTGTTGTTCCAAGTCTCTTCTTTGGCTTGAAAGAATTTCTGCTAAACTTCAATGGATTCAAAATCCAAGTTCAAATAAAATAACTAGATGGCTTGAAGAACCAGCTGACTAATTGTCTGGCAGTGGGAGGGCAGAAAGCATCAATCCTGAGAGCCACACCAGGAGCCTCCAATGCACCCTGGAACTCCAGCAGCCCAGGGCCCCTTCCGCCGGGGACCTTGAGAGAGAGAAACCTAGAGAAATATGGGTCTGCATCAGTGTGACACTGATGTGTGTGTGACAGGCACAGGGAAGGCCACAGAAGGGACGGGGCTCAATGTCTGCTGTTGTGAACCTTCCTTCATCACTCCCGCTCCGTTTGTGTTAGCTGGGGGGCTCTTACCTCTAGCCAGGCTCCTCTCTGGTTCCCAGCTGGGCTCCTGCCTCCAGGGTAGCACTGCTCTGTCCTTCCTCCACATCAGCATCGAGCCTCCTTTCCAAATGACCAAAGGATGCTGTGTTCAGAAAACTTTGCTTTTTCACTGCTGGCTACACCCCCCGCCCCCTGCAAATCCTTAATGGGACACGACATTCTTACCACAACCTATTTTGTTGTTGTTTTGAGGTAGGGTCTTGCTCTGTTGCTCAGGCTGGAGTGCTGTGGCACGATCACAGTTCACTGCAGCTTCAACCTCCCAGGCTCAAGCAATCCTCCCACCTCAGCCTCCGGAGTCACTGAGACCATAGGCATGTGACCCTGTGCCTGGCTAATTTTTTGTATTTTTTGTAGAGAAGAGGTTTCACCATGTTGTCCAGGCTGGTCTCAAACTCCTGGCCTCCTCGAGCTATCAACCCACGTTGGCCTCCTAAAGTGCTGGGGTTACAGGTAGGAGCCACCCCACCTGGCCCCCAAACTATTTTTCTAACATTGCCTCCTCCTGTTTCCTGCTGTGCCACACCAGATTCTCACTCACCACTGCAGCCTCCTTGGCTGTGTCTGAAATGTCCCCGACACCGCAGTGCCCCTGTCCATCTTGACCGTGCGTATGTGCCCATCCTCTTCCCACAACCCCAAGGCGAAGCAAGGTGCAGTTCACCGGTGTCCCTGCAGCACTTCGGTTACAGTCTTCTGACCTCGGTTATTTTTGTTGTGGTTCCTCAGTTTATCTCCTCCATTGGACCTCAAGCACTTTCAGAACAGGAACTTCTGTCCTTCATTCATCTTCATACCCTAACACATACTAAAATGCTCATTGTAAGTGCTCAAATATGCTTGTCTTTTTTTTTTTTTTTTTTGAGAAGGTGTCTTGCTCTGTCACCCAGACTGGAGTGCAGTGGCATGATGTCGGCTCATTGCAACCTCAGCCTCCTAGGTTGAAGTGATTCTCTTGCCTCAGCCTCTCAAGTAGCTGGGATTACAGGCATGCACCACCACACCTGTCTATTTTTTTTTTTGTACAGATGGGGTTTCACCATGTTGGTCAGGCTGATCTCGAACTCCTGACCTCAGGTGATCTGCCTGCCTCAGCCTCCCAGAGTGTTGGGATTACAGGCGTGAGCCACTGTGTCTGGCCTTAATTTTTGTATTTTTCAGTAGAGATAGGATTTCACCATGTTGGCCAGGCTGATCTTGAACTCCTGACCTCAGGTGATCTGCCCGCTTCGGCCTCCCAAAGTGCGGGATTACAGGCGTGAGTCACCGTGCCCGGTCTTAAGTATGTTTTTCGAAGGAAGGATATTCATGGAGACAATTGTCATCCTTTAAATATTTGATATGCGTTTGAGCCAGTCACAGATAGCTGTTAATGTGTAAATCCTGATAACAGGCTTCTAATGTCACCATTTCAGTTTGCTGGGCAGCAAAACAAAAATAGCATTAATTTGTGTTATATGGCAACTAATGCACAATAATGAATGAATATCTTAAGTATTAGGGAGAATCCTGGTTAGAAAGTTGATAAAGTGAATTCAAACTCCCTTTTCAAGAACTTGAAAGGGAGGGGTGGTTTTCCAAGATGAAGACTTAGGTTTGAGTATCTCCCTTTGCCTGAATTTGCTTTTATGTGAAAATAGAGAGTTGGATTCTATCTATTCCCCTTTAACTCTAAAATTATATTATTCCAGCAGTTTTACTTAACAAGAGTTGACTGTTACACAAATGGTTTGTGCTAATATTAGCAATAAACACCTTTTTAAAACCCTGCTTTTACCCATGCTCTGAGGCATGCTCGAAAGTTCATTTGACTTCTAATAATGGATGTGCAAATATGTTGAGTGATCACTTCCACAATGGCCCTGTTCCTTTAAGAGACCACGGTTGTTAAGTTAGGAGATCATTGAACCATATGAGGGTCAATAAAAGAATAAAAAGTCACTGGTTAGCGATCCGAGGACAAGGAACTTGATCCCAGTTCAGTATCTGTAGGTCCGTATGCTGCCCACAGTCAAAGAGGGAGTCCCACGTCCTTGGCAGCTTGCCTTTCCTCGGGATGGCTTCTGGAAGGCTCATTAAGTTTGTGGTTTTTGAGCTCCTAGAGTTTGCCGCTTTCTCCATCCCCACACTGGTGATCACGGAACAGTTTGCCACCGCCTACCAGGGAGCAACGGGTAGATCTGATAACACACCTTACTGGCTGATCGTCTCCTGTGCTATTGCCTATGTTGCGTTAGTGACTCTACTGATCTGGGTTCCTGTGAAAGTTCTCCTGCACAAGAAATGTTATATTTACAGAAAAATTAAAGGATGGTAAGTAAAATAATTTTTTTTTTTTGATATGGAGTTTTGTTCTGTCACCTAGGCTGGAGTGCAATAGGGCAATCTTGGCTCACTGCAACCTCCATCTCCCTGGTTCAAGTGATTCTCCTGCCTCAGCCTCCTGAGTAGCTGGGATTATAGTCGCGTACCACCACGCCCAGCTTATTTTTGTATTTTTAATAGAGATGGGTTTTCGCCATGTTGGTCAGGCTGGTCTTGAACTCCTGACCTCAAGTGATCTGCCTGCCTCAGGCTCCCAAAGTGCTAGGATTACAGGAGTGAGCCACCATGCCTGGCCCATAAAAGAATTCTTTAGCAGGGAATCCCTGTGATGCTTTCAAAGACACGTTTGTTTGTTTGTTGTTTGTTTTAACTTTTATTTTAAGTTCAGGGGTACAAGCGCAGGTTTGTTATATAGGTTAACTTGTGTCATTAGGGGTTTGTTTGTACAGATTCTTTCCCAGGCATGCACTACCATGCCCAGCTAATTTTTGTACTTTTAGTAGAGACGGGGTTTCCATGTTGGCCAGGCTGGTCTCGAACTCCTGACTTCAAATGATCCACCCACCTCGGCCTCCCAAAGTGCTAGGATTACAGGAGTGAGCCACCATGCCTGGCCCATAAAAGAATTCTTTAGCAGGGAATCCCCGTGATGCTTTCAAAGATACGTTTGTTTGTTTGTCTGTTAACTTTTAACTTTTAAGTGCAGGTTTGTTACATAGGTAAACTTATGTCATGGCGGTTTATTATACAGATTATTTCATCACCCAGGTATTAAGCTTAGTATCTATCAGTTGTTTTTCCCGATCGTCTCCCTTCTCCCACCATTCACCCTCTGAAAGGCCCTGGTGTGTGTTGTTCCCCTCTATGTGTCCGTGTGTTCTCATCATTTAGCTCCCACTTATAAATGAGAACATGGGGTATTTGGCTTTCTGTTCCTGCATTAGTTTGCTAAAGATAATGACCTCCAGCTCCATCCATGTCCCTGCAAAGGACATGATCTTGTTCTTTTTCATGGTTGCATAGTATTCGATGGAGTATATATACCACATTTTCTTTATCCATTCTTCTATCACTGATGAACATTTAGGTCGATTTCATGTCTTTGCCATTGTGAATAGTACTGCAACGAACATACGGATGCATGTGTCTGTATAATAGAATGATTTATATTTCTTTGGGTATATACACAGTACTGAAATTGCTGGGTCAAATGGTATTTCTGTCTTTAGGTCTTTGAGGAATCACCGCACTGTCTTCCACAATGGTTAAACTAATTTAGACTCCCACTAACAGTGTATAAGTATTGCTGAAAGATATTTCTAACATACTGTGGGTAAGGATGTGAGCAGAGCATAAGGATAGAATGTGACATTAATGGGAGGCTACAATTACTGCTTCTGTAAATGTATGGATATTCTGGTATCTTCTATTATTTTTCTACAGTCATTTATACTGAGTGATAATAACACATGAGATGGGTTAGTAAGACTGGAGTTTATGCCAGTTCATGCTATTCTCAGTAGTAAATGTTGGACCTAATTCTCCTGTACACTAGACTACATAAACTCATCAGAGTGCGCTTACACAAGTCATAATCAGAAGATGGTAATGTAGAATTTTAATTTTGCATAAAACTGAAAGTAAGTCTATTTTTAATTATTTACATTGCATTTTGCAGGCCTAAGGCATACTTTGACCATTAACTAAGATTTTTAAAACAACTGGTTCCTTTAGACTTTTTATTTACTTATTTATTTATTTTGAGACAGGATGTGGCTCTGTTGTCCAGGTTGGAGTGCAATGGCTTGATCATTACTCACTGTAGCCTCGACATCCCCAGGGGGCTCAGGTGATCCTCCCACCTCAACCTCCTGAGTAGCTGGGACTGCAGGTGTGCACCACCACACTTGGCTAATTTTTTTTGTTTGTTTTTTATAAAGATGAGGTTTTGCCATGTTGCTCGGACTGGTTCCAAACTCCTGGGCTCGTCCTGGCATCCCAAAGTGCTGAGATTACAGGTGTGAGCCACCAAAGCTGGCCTACTTAGACTTTAAAAACAAATAATTTACTCTGTTGGTAAATTCTATTACCCTTGTAGGGGAGGAAAGTACTTCAATAACAGTACAGAGATATTTTAAATAAATCAGGATTGAATGTTGATTTAACTAGCAGATCAGCTAATGGGTGTACTGATCCACATTAAGGGTATTGAGAATAGTCTCTGATATCAATGTGTTTTTCCTTTTAGATCTTCAGATCTGATTCTTACTCATCTTGGACTTCTCTGTTTTCTTTGATAAGTTAATTTTTCTTTCATACTGATGTTTTATTTATTTATTTATTTATTTGACAGGGTTTCACTCATTGCCTAGGCTGGAGTGCAGCGGCACAATCTCAGCTCACTGCAACCTCCGCCTCCTGGGTTCAAGCGATTCTCCTGCTTCAGCCTCCTGAGTAGCTGGGATTGCAGGGGCCTGCCACCACTCCTGGCTTATTTTCTTTTCTTTTCTTTTTATTTTTAGTACAGACAGGGTTTCACCATGTTGGCCACGCTGGCTTTGAACTCCTGACCTCAGGTGATCCGCCTGCCTCAGCCTCCCAAAGTACTGGGATTATAGGCATGAGCCACTGCTCCCGGCTGATATTTTATTTTGAAAGCGAACAACATAGAACACATGTGAAAAGTGAGGCACTGGGAATTTGCACATACGCAAGGGCAGAAATGTAAGAATAATAGACTCTGCAAGAGAGCTAGAAATACCATTGCTGAGGCTGGGAGGATGCTGACGGAGAGCTGACATGTGAAGTTCATGGTGCTCTCTTTAGGTATGGATCCTCGATGTGGCCACTTCTGCGAACTTCGCCAGGAGACTTTCATTTCCCCGAGAGCAGGGGTCTTAAGGAGTTTCCGGAAATAAAGCATTTTGTTGTAGGCAGTGCTTTTATCAGTAGGGTTTAGGGGCTTTCCAAACCTTGACCAGAGCCCCAGGGTCACCAGAGAGGTAGCTTGGAGCTGGGCTTGACCCTCCACCTCTCACACCCTGTAGGGATGGCTTTGACCATCCAAGACTCCTGGCTGGGTTGGAATTTTTAAAGGAATGGTGGAAGGTTCAACTGACGACAGGAATAAACCAATGGGAAACTGGCCCGCCACGGCCCAGGAAGAAGCTCTTGGGTTTTTTTGTATTTTGGTTGTTTGTTTTCACATTGACTGAAATCTAGGACTCTAGATTCTGAATGTCATTTAGGCAGCAAACCTTCACATATAACTTACTGTTATTATTAGGCTATGATTGATTCTTTACAGGTCATTGATTATGTGCCGTGTAAGTACTGATATGAGGTGGTACAGAAATATGTACTTCACAGGCCAGGCGCAGTGGCTTGCACCTGTAATCCCAACACTTTGGGAGGCCAAGGTGGGAGGATTGATTGAAGCCCAGAATTAGAGACCAGCCTGGGCAACATAGTGAGACCTCGTCTCTACAAAACATTACAAAATCAGCAGGACGTGGTGGTGCACGCCTGTAGTCCCAGCTATTCAAGAGGATGGCTTGAGCCCAGGAGTTTGAGCCTGCAGTGATCTATGGTTGTGCCACTCACTGCACTTCAGCCTGGGTGACAGACTGAGACCCCCAACTCTGAAAAACAAAAAGAGAGAGAAATATCTGCTTCACCTTATAAAGTAGACTTTTTTTTTTTTTTTTTTTTTTTTTTTTTTGAGATGGAGTCTAGCTCTGTTGCTCAGGCTGGAGTGCAGAGGAGTGATCTCGGCTCACTGCAACCTCTGCCTCCCAGGTTCACACGACTCTCTTGCCTCGGGCTCCTGAGTAGCGGTGATTACAGGTGTGCACGACCACACCCGAGTAATTTTTTTGTTTGTTTGTTTGTTTGTTTTTGTTTTTTAGAGACAGGTTTTCCCCATGTTGGCCTGGCTGGTCTTGAACTCCTGACCTCAAGTGATCTGCCTGCCTCAGCCTCCCAAAGTGCTGGGATTACAAGCATGAGCCACTGTGCCCAGCCTGAAGTAGAACGTTTATGAGTTTATCGTTATTATTCCCAAGAGCAAATTGCCGATCGGAGAGGTTCGGCAACTCTCCCGAAGTCAGTGAACTAGAGAGAGTGGAAGAGGCAGACTTTAGACCTAGGTCTATCTGACTCCGTAATGGATACTTCTAGCCACTGTCCCAGACTGCCTCTGTGAAGGACAAGGCCCCATTCTCCTGGGGCAATTGAGATTAAGGAACAGAGTAGGCTTTCGTTTTTGCCCCTCAGTGCACGTGGTATATTAGTCACCTCTGGTTTCTGCTCAGATTTCATTTTGTACATCTGGCTCAGGTACCTCCCCTGTGCTAAAGTGTTTTGTCGTAACTGTATCTCTCAGTGATTTCTTTTGGGAAATACACTTCCAGTCTTTAGTTCCTGTTTGCGGGTGTGGCTGGCTACACGTGTTTTAAATAGTGTTTAGACAGTGGACAGGTTATCTGTAATTTCAGTGAAACTGAAATTTTGAGTTATCTGTAATTTCAGTGAAACTGAAATTCTGGCCACATTGGTGAGCATTATCATATAGTTATCTTTTACTGGCACAGAAGAGAAGCCATAGTTACTGAGCACTGTTCTAGGAACTTTACACTTTCTGTACTATTGAGTTTAAACTTTACAACAACTCAGTGAAGTGTAAATGCTAGTGTTCTCATTTTACAGACAAAGACACTGGAACTTGAAGTGATTAACTTTGTCAACTGATAAAGCTAGCAGGTGGAGCCACGCGTGGTAGCTCATGCCTGTAATTCCAAGACTTTGAGAGGCTGAAGTGTGAGGATCGCTTGAGCGCAGGAGTTCAAGACTAGCCTAGGCAATGTAGTGAGACCCTATCTCTACGAAGAAATTAAAAAATTAACCAGGCATGGTGGTGCGTGCCTGTAGTCTCAGCTGCTCTGGGAGCTAAAGGGGAGGATCACTTGAGCCCAGGAGATTAAGGCTGCAGTGTGTTGAGATCATGCCACTGTACTCTAGCCTGGGTGACAGAGGAAAACCCTGTCTCAAAAAAAAAAAAAAAAAAAAAAAAAAAAAAAAAAGCCACATAATGGGGAAGCTAGGATTTGTGAGCCTGGGTCTGTCTAATTCCGTGCAATTTTCTCTATCTCATGCAACTTTCTTTTCCTTTATTTTTTCTGACTTTGAATGCCAAGTGTGTTTCAAGAGAAATGCAATGTGTTTTGTTGTTTGTTTTTTTGTGTGTGTTTTTTGAGATGGAGTCTCACTCTGTTGCCCAGGCTGGAGTGCGGTGTCATGATCTCAGCTCACTGCAACCACCACTTCCAGGATTCAAGCTGTGGTCTCATCTCAGCCTCCCGAGTAACTGGGATTATAGGCGTGTGCCACCATGCCTGGCTAATTTTTTTTATTTTTAGTAGAGACAGAGTTTCACCATGTTGGCCAGGCTGGTCTCCAACTCCTGACCTCAAGTGATCCTCCCACTTTGGTCTCCCAGAGTGCTGGGATTACAGGTGTGAGCCGCCACGTCCAGCCAGAAAATGCAATGCTTTTAATGTCATTAACATACATTTCACCCAGAGGTGTATTTGGCTCTTATAATACATGGGGTAATATATAGAGCGTCATATCTTGATTGCTACATGAAGATAATGCAAAAATAATTGCTGCTAGAGAAAGTAAGGATTGAGCATATGAAGTATTTTTGAGGAATAGTCAAATAGTTGTTTATGTGCAATTTCATAGACCCTGAACATTCATGATTTGATGTTGATGAGGCTTATGTGAGAGCTTCCCTGAAGGGCCAGGCTGGTGTCATGAGCCCTGTAAGGCTGGTCTTCAGGAGGGAGTGAGTCATCAGTCAGCAAAGGGTGTGCCCAGGAATATATGTAAAAGAAAACTGGCCTGGATTCAAATCCTAGCTTTGACATTGACCGTGAAACCTTATGTGAGTTATTTGAATTCTTTGAGCCTTAATTTTTTCATGGGCAAAACAGAGACAACTGAAGTTTCTTTTTTGGAGTGCTGTTTCAAGAAACTTCGTAAGATCATGCATGTAAAGTTCCTAGCGTAGCAACTGGTCTGTAGTAATCATTCAGTGAATGTAAGTGTTATGACCTCAGACTGAATTTACTGTTTCCATTAAAAATGCGATCATGTTAAATCTCCAGAATGACTCTGAAAAGTGGTAGAAGTGACCATAAAACTGAAGGAAAATATATGCTGTCAGTAATATTCCTCAATTTTGGAGAATTTTGCAGGTTTCTTTTATTCTTTGAGAAGAATGAACACCCATAGGGTGAGATCATTGGTATCTCAGACATGTTTTACATTCACAGAGTTATGTTTTATTTTATGTCATATGTATGTTTTATTGTGTTACATTTTTCATTTCATTTTCTCACTAGGCCTACATGTCAGCGTTGTAAAGTTGACCAAGCAGACATAATTCCCATTTTGTGAGGGAGGAAACAGTTTCAGAGGGCTTAAAATGTACTGGAGGCTGAACTTTAATCCAGTACTTTCCCTTCTCTCGTTAACTCTTCCTGATTTTTCTGGAATTATGGCTCCATTCTAGGGATGCCTGCCAAAATTCATAATCAACAAGGGAGATGCTTGGGGGAATGAAGAAAGCTATTTATAGACACACCAAACTGTGTATTCCAGGAAGTAAGAGGGTTCTTTTCCTGGAATATCAGTAAATGTGTGATAACACTGAGCCACATACAAGGCTAGCCTGAAACGGGAGCAGATCTTCATTGAGAAGGTACATTGGCAGCAGGATAATCCTAGAATATTTGTGGAGATTCCCAGACTGTCTTGGGACCTAGAGCTATATTTTGGGCATTCGTTTGAGTCCTTTGGAGTACGATTAATTCAGACTATGAACATGTCAGGAATCCTGGGCAGGGCAAGTTTGAAAGACCCGACCATTTTGTGCAACATTTTACCCGGCTTAAGTTTTTGATATATTCCATGAGATTTTGCTGTTGATCTGCTTTAGGTAGTGGTGGTGGTGATCATAGTAGTAGTAGCTGTTGTAGTTGCAGTAAAGTAAGAACAAATAGTTATTGAGCAAGTGCTATGCATCAAGCATAATTTTAGACACATCGTCTGTATTATTTTAGTTGAGTTTCTAATCTTGATATGCAAGAACAATGATAGTCTCCGCTTTACAAATGAGGAAATTGAGGCACAGGAGTTAGAAGATCACAGAGCCAATGAGTAGTTGAGCCAAGACTGCCCCAAGGGAGCCTGGAGCACCTTATTGCTCCGCGTTGGCCCCCACAACTGAAACACACAGCACTAGTGACATCTGTGCACTCCTGGACACACGGGCTAACCTGAAGGAAATGCAGCTCACTTTTCAGCACCTCTGAGAGATCATTAATTGGTAAGACCCCATTAACTAAACACTGCTGCTTACCAGTTTACTTCTTAGAACATTCCAGTTTCCGTTAGTGAATCTATTATCTATTGTGTTTAACATTTTCTCATAGATTTATTGGCTATTTGTATTTTCTAAAAATCATGTATTTTTGTCCTTGATCTCTTTTTTCTGTTGGTATGTCCTTTTTTTTTGCTACTGATTTATGAATTCTATAAACATTAAGGATGTTCATTTGTTTTAATTGCACAAGATCATCAAGCAATAAGGATGTTGAATTTGATGTAGCATACATTTCAGAGTTATCATTAGTCTTTTAATTTTACTTTGGTGTTTTTGATATGGAGAATTTTTATTTTTCACATAGTTTAAGCTATCTATATTTCCTTTACAGTTTGGTCTGGGGCATTATACATGAAAAAGATCAATAATTTTGTCATAGTTGACTGCAGGCTTTATCTTCCTTGCCCTACTAAATCCAGTGTATTAGTCTGTTCTCATGCTGGTAGTAAAGACATACCTGAGACTGGGTAATTTATAAAGGAAAGAGGTTTGATGGACTCACAGTTCCACATCGCTGGGGAGGCCTCACAATAACGGCTGAAGGCAAATAAGGAGCAAAGTCATGTCTTACATGGCAGCAGGCAAGAGTGCACATGCAGGGGAACTCCCCTTTATAAAACCGTCAGATCCATGAGACTTATTCACTATCACAAGAACAGCACAGGAAAGACCCGCCCCATGATTCAATTACCTCCCGCTGGGTCCCTCCCATGACATGTGGGAATTCTGGGAGCTACAGTTCAAGATGAGATTTGGGTGGAGACCCAGTCAAGCCATATCACACAGTAAACCAGCAGGAGTATGTTCACTTTTTCTTTTCTCTCCTCATCCTATGCAGGAAGTCACCACATTCTGGTAATTCTTCCTCTCCTCTCTCTTGCGTCAGCTCCTTGTTCTCCATGAGTGTTTCTCTCATCCCAATTAGGCCCTTATTTCCAGACCATCAAAACTTCAGTTTCTGATGTGGTCCCCCAAATTTTCATATATTCAATTCCAATGTCAGACCTGAGTTGTCCTGATCGTTTCTGTTCAAGGAAAAATAAAGACCATTTCATTAACTAACGCTTGGACTCTGGCAACCTTCACCCACTGGTCTTCTTACCTTTTGCTTCTTTTCTCCCCACGCGTTCCCTCCCAATCCTTGTCAATAGGGTAATTCTCTTCTTAAAAAAAGTTTTCTGGGCCAGGCATGCTGGTTCACACCTGTAATCCTAGCACTTTGGGAGGCCAAGGTAGGTGGACCACTTGAGGTCTGGAGTTCAAGACCAGCCTGGCCAACATGGTGGAACCCCATCTCTACTAAAAAATACAAAAGTTAGCTGGGTGTGGTGGCGTGCGCCTGTAGTCCCAGCTACTCAGGAGGTTGAGGCAGGAGAATGGCTTGAACCCAGGAGGCAGAGTTTGCAGTGAGCCGAGATCATGCCACTGTACTCCAGTCTGGGCAACAGAGTAAGACTGTGTCTCAAAAAAAAAAAAAAAAAAGAAAAAGAAGTTTTCTGTATCTTAGCCCCAGTCCTTAAAAATCTCCTCTTCCCCTTGCTTATAAATCATATATTGACATTATTCCACAGCATCCTGGAGCTGGGCAAACTCTTAGTGTTCATCTACAAAATGGTTTCTCACAATGCAAATACCTCTGATTCTACAGAGAACTCACTACTTTCTGTGGCTCTGTGTGGAACAGCCTTCCTTATTCCCTTATGTTGAAACAAAACCTATCACTATGTAGCTCTCTTTCCCATCCACTTTGTAGACTTTGCCTCCTCTGCCCTTTCTTTCTCCATGGCCAGGAGCTGTGCCCGTCACTGCCTATTCCCAATTTCTATTGCTTTTTGAGCACTCCCACCAGCTCGCATAATGTGAACTGCCCGTTGCATGATGACAACTCCCCAAATTGTGTCTCCAGGGGTGACTTCTCTGAGTTTACTGTATCTGTGTTAAATTTTTGCAACATTTGAAGGCAGTGGCATCATTCTGCCATCTCAACCACGCCACATCTCAGTCTGCTAAGTTTTCTCTTCTCCAGTGGGCAGAGTTCCATCAGCCATTCCTATCCCATGATTTCTCGACCTTTGACTCTTTTGAAAGTCTCCTTGGGATGCTGGCTGGATTTTTAATGCCTGGATATTATCTTAGTGACACCCTGATGTCCTCTTGATGCAGCTACTAACTTCACGTATTGATATAATGCTACTGGCTTCCATTGCAATGATGTCACCTATTTCATAACAGAGTGTATGATTGACTAAACCTAGTTTTACTAGAAATCCTCCAGGTTAATAGTGATCCATGAGTCCGCTCTATGGGTTTGTTTAATGGGTCTACATTTACCTGTCTGAATTTCTTTTTATATATATACACATATATGATAAAACCTATATATATTTATATATATAAAAGACAAAATCTAAATATATGTATTTATAAATATATGTAATGAAACCTAAATATATATAGGTATATTTAAATATATATGTGTGTGTATATATATAAAAGAAATTCAGATAGGTAATTGTATACCTATATATATTTAGGTTTCATTATATATATATTTATAAATATATATATTTAGGTTTTTGTTGAGACAGGATCTTGCTCTGTCACCCAGATTGGAGTGCAGTGGCATGATCATAGCTCACTGTAGCCTCAACCTCCCAGGCTCAAGTGATCCTCCCACCTCAGCCACCTGAGTAGCTGGGACTACAGGTGTGTACCACCACACCTGACTAATTTTTAAATTTCTTGTAGAGACAGGATTTGCTAGGTTGCCCAGCTGGTCTCGAACTCCTGGACTCAGGCAATCCACCTGCCTTGGCCTCCCAAAGTGCTTGGATTATAGACATGAGCCACCATGCCCAGCCTCCCTACCTGAATTCTTCATGTTAGCCAGCATTATTTCCAGGCTACCGCAGGTACATGCCTTTGTTCTCAGGTATTGCCTCCATCCTCAGGGACTCTGTAGTCCACTGTGGAGTCTAGATAGTTGTACATGAGAAAACTAGAAAGTGATATAAACCACTGTACAACAAATCACCAAATTTTATGTGGCCCACCACTAGTCCTTTATTATCCCAGAGAAGAGCATCATCAAAACTGAGTAGTGGCTGGGCACAGCCTTGGAAGGCTGAGGCAAGAAGATTGCTTGAGACCAGGAGTTTGAGACCAGCCTGGGCAACACAGTGAGACCCTGTCTCTACAGGAAATTTAAAAAAAATTACCTGGGCATGGTGATGCATGACTGTAGTCTCCATTACTTGGGAGGCTGAGGTGGGAGGATCACTTGAGGCCAGGAGTTTGAAACCAGCTTCAGCAACATAGCAAGACCCTGTCTTTCTATTAAAAAAAGAAAAAAAAAAAAATCCCTCAATACTGACAGTAAGGGAGATGTCCTTTTTGATTCATCCTTCCTACCTGTCCCTTTCCACCCGGCCCCATCAACCCACCACGGTGCCTTGAACTCAGCAGCTTTTTAGTACATGTGGTTTATGGACTCAGGTTTATTAGAAAAGCACTGTGCTTTGGAGTAATCAGAGAAAGTCTCTTAAGGAAAGCTTGATTTGCACTGAGCTTGGAAAGCTGGATGTGGGAGGGCATCCAGAGGAGGAGGATGAATATGAGGAATGAGTGGACATAGTTAATTATTTAAGGGGTAGGAAAAGACCTACTGGCTGAGAAAGGAGCAAGTGGTGAGAAATGGGTTGGCAGCATTGCAGAGTGATTCGGGCTATGAGTTTTGGTGCTCACAAGACCTGGATTAGAATTCATCTTTCACTTCCCAGCCATGGGATCTTGGGCAAATTAAATCAGCCTTCAACATCAGTTTCATTGCCATAGGGTTGATACCTCACTCAGAGGGTTGTTGTGAGGTTGTCATAGGTAAAATTCTTTCCTGTAGCGCTTAGCCTGTGGTATAATATGAACTCACTGAGTTGTCGTAAAGAGCCGAGCGTTATCATATGTTGGAACGTTAATACTAGATTTTGGAGAGCCTTGAAAGATAGGCACGGAAACTTTAACTTCATGAGTTTGGTAAAAGGATTTATGTTTCTGAACAGAGAGTCATTTCTCAAGTTCTCATCTGATCCTTTCCACCCACCATGCTTTCTCTGTGAGAAATCTCAGGGCCAGGATGCTTGCTGCACATCAAGAATTTTTAACCCAACGTGGCTGAGCTTACTTAGTTCATCCTTAATGGGTCCCATTCGTTAAAGGGTCCTTCTCATTGCCAGTTTATTACGATGCACACAGAGGTCTATGGGCAGTACCCTAACTTGGTCTTTCATGTGGAAATTACACCATGCCCACGTGTCCTTTTCTTTAGCCAATCATACTATGGTCGCAAACTTGCATTCTTTGCAGCATGAATAGTGTTTCAAAGAAGTGTCTGTGATATTTCTAACCTAAATTCTATTACTTGTAGTAGCTTCCTAGGACTGCTATAACAAAGTATCACAAACTTGGTGGCTTAAACAACAGAAATTTGTTTCAAATTCTGAAATACCTAAAAGTTCTGGAGGTGAGAAGTCTAAGATCAAGGTGACGGCAGGTTGGTTCCTTGTAAGAGATGTAAGGAAGGCTCTGTTCATGCCCCTCTCCTGACTGCTGGTAGTTGCTGGCAATCTTTGGTGTTCCTTGACCTGTAGATGCATCACTCTGATCTGTGCCTTCGTCTTCACATGGCATTATTCCTATGTTTCCTCACTTAGTCTTCCCCACCTACATGTCTGTTTTCAGATTTCCACCCCCGCTTCCTTTTTTTTTTTTTTTGAGATGGGGTCTTGCTCTGTCTCCCAGGCTGGAGTGCAGTGGCACGATCTTGGCTCACCTCAACCTCCGCCACCCAGATTCAAGCAATTCTCTTGCCTCAGCCTCCCGAGTAGCTAGGACTACAGGCGCGTGCCCCCATGCCCAGCTAATTTTTGTATTTTTAGTAGAGAAGGGATTTCACCATGTTGGCAAGGATGGTCTCAATCTCTTGACCTTGTGATCTTCCCACCTTGGCCTCCCAAAGTGCTGGAATTACAGGCATGAGCCACCACGCCTGGCCCCAGATTTTCCCTTTTTAAAAAGACACCAGTCATATTGGATACGAGTCTCCCCTTATGCCCCATTTTCACTTGATGACCTCTATAAACACCTTATTTACAAATAAGGTCACATTCGGAGACACTGGGGGTTGGGACTTAAACATGTCTGTTTTGGGGTATATAATTCAACCCGTAGGATTTCACTCTCTGACCCTCCCAAAATTCATGGTCTTTTGGTGTGCAAAATAGACTCATTCATCTCAACACCTCCAAAAGTCCTAATCATCCCAGCATCAACTCTAAGTCCCAAATCTCGATTACACATCATCAACTCAAAATCCCAAAACTTTCCCTCTAAATCATCCAAACAAGTTATAGGCATGACGTGGGATATGATTCCTCCTGGGTCAGAGTTTCTTTCCATCCGCAAACCTGTGAAGCTGGACAAAAAGTTACTTGCTTCCCATATGCAATGGTGGAGCAGGATAGACTTTACCATTCCGAAAGGGAGAATTTGGAAGGGAAAGAGGAGTCATGGGTCCCACGCAAAGGGGGTTCAAAAGCTAGGAAGGAAAATCCCGTTAGTTTTTAAGGTTTAAAAATAATCCTCTGTGTCTTGATGCTGATTCCTCTGAGCCCATCATCCAGGCCTGTGAGGGTAGCGGCCCCAACCCCTCAGCCTTGGATGGTCATGGCTCTGCCCTATGGATTTAGGTTGATCACCTCTGGGTTTGTGGTTGTAGCACCAGTCTCCCTGGCTTTGGAACCACTGTCAAAGTCATTTTTTTCTTTTCTGAAAGATAACACATTTGCAGCCAAATAGCTCTATCAACCCATTTGCTCCCTACAGTTCTAGAAGTCCAATAGCGTTTCTTCGTTTCATCTTATCTCTGCCACCTTCAGTCCAGGCCAGCAGTATTTCTGCTGAGATGCTTGACTGGATTCACAAACCACAACCTTGGTGTTCTCTTCCAAACATGCTTTCTTGTCATTTGCAATATGGATAGCCTGAGAATTTGCCAAATCTTCAAGTTCTAATTCCTTTTTGCTTAAAAATTCCTTTTTCAAGTTATCTCTCTTCCTTCACTCACATTTTGTTGTAAATAGCAGGGAGGAAACAGGCTGTGCCTTCAACATTTTGCTTAGAAACATCCTCAGCTAAATATCTCAGTTCATTACTTGCAAGTTCTACTTTCTATCCAACAGAGCACAGTATAGCCAAATTTTCTGCCATTTCATAGAAAATATCACCTTTCCTCCAGTTTCCTATAATATGTAGTCCTCATTTCCAGGTTAAACCTCACCAGAAGTACCTTAGCATTCATATTTCTAACAATACTCTGTTCATGACAATATATCTACTCTCTAAGATGCTAAAAGTTTTCTCTATATCCCTCCTTTTTTCTTTCTGAGCCCTCACTAGAATGTCCTTTAACACCTGTGTTTCTACCAACAGTCTCTTCAAGGCAATCTAGGCTTTTTCTATCATGCATCTCACAACTCTCCCAGTCTCTATTCATTACTCAATTCCAAAGCCACTTCTACATCTTTAGGTGTTTGTTACAGCAGCATTCCACATTCCAGTCACAACATTAGTGTAAGTTTCCTAGAAATGCCGTAACAAAGTACCACCAACTGGATGGCTTGAACAACAGAAATTTATGCCTCAAACTTCCAGAGGTGAAAACACTGAGATCAAGATATTGGTAGGATTGCTTCCTTCTGAGGGATATGAGAAAGAATTTGTTCCATGTCTCTCTCCTTGCTTCTGGTGTGGTTTTGGCAATCTTTGATGCTCCTTGGCTTGTAAATGCATCACTCTGATTTCTGCCTTCACCATCACATGGTATACATCATGGGTTTCTTCACATAGTCTTCCCTCTGTGCAACTCTGTCACCAAATTTCCCCATTTTTATAAGAACACCAGTCATATTGGATTAGGACCCACCTTAATGATCTTATTTTAGCTTGATTATCTTCGCAAAGATCTTATTTCCAAATAAGATCACATTCTGAAGTGCTGGGGTTTGGGATTTCAACATATCTTTTTGAGGAGACACCATTTGATCCATAATACTCAATAAATTATAAGCATATCCAGCCGGGCATGGTGGCTCATGCCTGTAATCCCAGCACTTTGGGAGGCTGAGGCGGGTGGATCACGAGATCAGGAGTTTGAGGCCAGCCTGACCAACATGGTGAGACCCCGCCTCTACTAAAAATACAAAAATTAGCTGGATGTGGTGACATGCACCTGTAATCCCAGCTACTCAGGAGGCTTAGGCAGGGGAATCACTTGAACCTGAGAGGCAGAGGGTGCAGTGAGCTGAGATCAGCCATTGCACTCCAGCCTGGGTGGCACAGCAAGACTCCATCTCAAAAAAAAAAAAAAAAAAGTGTGTGTGTATATATATGTGTGTGTATATATATATGTATAAGCATATCCTAGTCAAGATTTTCAAACACAGGTTAATGTAACTTCTGGTTAAATAAAACATAAACTTGGGTGGTTATTTAATTACTAATGAGTCCATTCATTTAGTATTTATTGAATTCCTACTATGTGTTGGACATTCTCTAGCATCATGAAGTTCTTGAACTTGGATGAGAAACAATTTACATTATTTCTTTCATTAACCTCTAATTGAAAGCTACCAATCTTTTCTGATGTGGATGTTGGTAACAAACCACAGTAGTATTTGTAGGACTTGTAACTTTATTACATAGAGCTTTTCAGACCATATATCACAGATCTTTTCATATGATACAACAGTTGTAGGAGAGACTTCAGTATATGGTTTATGATCTTCACTATCTTGAAATTATGAGTGATTACAATTTTTACTAGATCTTAAGTACTCCCTCTTTTTTTTTTTTTTTTTTTTTTTTTTGACACAGTCTGGCTCTGTCATCCAGGCTGGAGTGTTTTTTTGAGACAGAGTCTGGCTCTGTCATCCAGGCTGGAGTGCAGTGGTGCGATCTTGACTTGCTGCAACCTCTGACTCCCAGGGTTCAAGAGATTCTCCTGCCTCAGCCTACAAAGTAGCTGTGACTACAGATACACACTACCACACTTGGCTAATTTTTATATATTTTTTTATAGAGATGAGGATTTGCTGTGTTGCCCAGGCTGGTCTCGAACTCCTGGGCTCAAGTGATCCACCCACCTTGGCCTCCCAAAGTACTAGAATTACAGACATGAGCCACCAGGCCTGGCCTGCTCCAAAGAAAATTTAAAAAGACATGTTCATAGATAGACACATATATTGTTATGAGGTTAATGAAAGAAATGATGTAAATTGTTTCTCATCCAAGTTTAAACTTTAAGAAGAATCTGGATTACTACATAATTCTTTAAAAAAGAACCATAAACTGTATACAATTTTTAATGAAAGCCTTTAGGTAATTTTTAAAATTTGAATAATTTCAATATAATTGATTTATCTTCTAAAAATCTGTATATTTTATTTTACTCATTTAAAAATGTTGTCCTGAGAAGGGCTCATAGGATTCACTAGACTCTCAGAAATTTCATCGCACAAAAATGATTCAGAAACATTATTCTAGATGCTGGAAATAAAGTAGCAAACAAGTCAGATAAGGTCCCTGCTTCCACAGAACTTACCTCGGGGGATGAGGAAAGAGGAAGATGACAAACAATAAACAAAGAATCAGCAGATTTCTAGGTAGTCATAAGGGCTATGTATACAACTCGTGTGTGTGTGTGTGTGCACGCGCCTGTGTGTGTTTCCTATACTATATATGAGAGTCGGAGCAATAAGAGAAACCACATCATGTACAGCATGTAGACCAGGGTAATAAGATTCAATTTGATTCCAATCACATTGTGTGTTCATCAAAGATTTTTAAAAATTGTGATAAAAAACATAATGTAAAATTTACTATCTTAATCATTTTAAGGGTACGGTTCAGTGGCATTAAGTACATTCACAATGTTGTGTGACTATTGCCACCATCCACCCATGAAACTCTTTTCATCTTGCAAAGCTGAAGCTTTATACCCATTAACTAATAACCTCCTTCCTTTCCCCAATGTTAGAGCATTGACAAGATGGGTTCTACATTTTAAAAGCATGATTTCATTAAAAAAACATGAAGACAATGTTTTTGCTATGCAAGAATAGAACCACCAACAGGAAACCAGTTAGGAAATATGGCAGATGAGAGGTGACAGTGGATGAACTACGGTGTTGGCAGAAAAGGAGTTTGAAATGGACTTTGGCAGTAAATCAGACAGGATTAGATGATGGACTGGAACAAGTATGGAGGAGGACTTGGGTTCTGTTTTGGACGTGGTAAGTCTGAGTTGTGTCTTTGTGTCTTTGCCAAGTGGAAGTGTCTAACAATTGGGTAGACAAGTCAGGGTTCAGGAAAAACACCAGAATATATTGTGCAGTCCTGGGCAAAGAAGTGGCATTTGAAGCCAGGATGAGATAATCCAGGAAGATATTACAGACAAAGAACAGGCCTGGGAATAGTCTCTGGGGCATTGTCATCGTTTAGAGGTCAAGTTGAGAAGAAGAGATCTTTATGAGTGACTTGTCCAATCTTACTTAGAGAATTTAGTGTTGTAGGAACTTGGATCTCAGCTCAGACAAACAGAGAAAGCTACCAGTTGAAAATTCCATCAGACTAGTCTTAGCCAGGCTGTACTAGGTCTGGCCATGAGAGAGGGGTAATCTCATCTTCTAATTTATATTTACACCTAGGACGTCTAAGATGGCGCTGGGATGGGGGAGGCAAGACAGCACCAAGGAGAAATTGTTCTCTGTTATTTTATTCTTTATAATTTCAACTTGTATTTTAGATTCGGGGGTACGTGTGCACGTTTGTTACACCAGTATGTTGCATGATGCTGTGGTCTGGGGTGTGACTGATCCCGCCACCCAGGTAGTGAGAATAGTACCCAATAGGTAATTTTTCAACCCTTGCCCCCTTTCCACTCTCCCCTCTGTAATGGTCCCCAGTGTCTATTCCCGTCTTTAGGTCCACGAGTACCCAACGTTTGGCTCCCACTTATAAGTGAGAACATACAGTATTTGGTTTTCTGTTCCTGTGTTAATTCATCTAGGATAGTGGCCTCCAGCTACAGCCATGTTGCTGCAAAGGACATGATTTCGTTCTTTTTATGAACGTGGAGAAATTAATAATTTGAAAGCATTCAACACTGCTTGTACGTAGAAAACATTATATAAATGGAATTAACATAATACATATTAACGAATCAAAGAGAAGGTAAATATTTCATTGTAGAAAACCTTTGAATAAGTATCCTTTGTTGTCCCATAAATTAAGAATGCTAAACATACGTTTAAATTTTCTATTTTATTTATTTATTTAATGTATTTATTTTTTTGAGATAGAGTCTCACTCTTTGGCCCAGGCTGGAGTGCAGTGATGCGATCTTGGCTCACTGCAAGCTCCAACTCCCGGGTTCACACCATTCTCCTGCCTCAGCCTCCCAAGTAGCTGGGACTACAGGCGCCTGCCACTACGCCTGGCTTATATTTTGTATTTTTAGTAGAGATGAGGTTTCACCGTGTTAGCCAGGTTGGTCTCGATCTCCTGACCTCATGATTCACCCACCTCGGCCTTCCAAAGTGCTGGGATTACAGGAGTGAGTCACCATGCCCGACCACATTTAAATTTTCTGTGTCATAAGATATACTATTTTCTATGTATTATATCTCAATAGCTATTGGATTGGTTGATCATGCAAGGTTTAAGAAGTGGTCCAAAAACAAGTTTGAAAAATTATGTCATTTTTATGTATGTACAGTTTTTTTGGTTCTAGTAAAAAAATTTAAATGTTTTTAAGTGATCTTTAAATATCCAATAATTTATCATCTCTAAATGTACTTTTAAAAAATAAATTTTACAACATGGGATATAATATAACTTGAAAGTCATGCTGTTCATTTATTCAGTTGGTCACTACGGCCTCACCTCTTGGGCAGGATTTTAATTAATGAATTATGAACGTGCTGAATGTCATTTGACTTGTGATTTGATGCTTTTAATAGTTTGTGGTTTGCTAATTATTTGGAAATCTCTCACCCCTTTGTTCTAGAAGAAGCATTCTGGTTTCTGCACGGGTTCCTCTTTGCCATACGCAAACATTTGGGAAATGGAAATAGGGAAGCAGCAGCTTCTTAGAAAAACTATAGATGAATGGAACAGGAACTGCAAAATTAGCAGAATGTAAGAGGAACTGTCGATCTTGTCCATGATTGCTTTGGCTTATTTTTTCTCCTTTGCTAGGAGACCTGTTCTGATGATGTGTGTGGTCCTTACCACACTGCCCTGCCTCACCTTTTCCATAGCAGTGACTGAGGTATGGAATTTTGATTTCTTCTGCTACAAGATTATGAGATTTTATAATTTCTTGTTATTGGAATTTGATAAAGCAGTGTGCTCAACAAAGTTCTTGACATTTATGTAATCCAGTCGTCTTCCAGGTTACAACATACGGTATTTAAAGTACTAAGATCATTGTTACCTCTGTGATTGTGAAGGAAAGTCTAATAGCCAATTTGTAAAAATTAATTTTGTGTTTGTGTGTGAGAGACAGAGATGATATTTGAACATTTAAAAAGTGAAAAATGTGAAAGTTGATCTGTATTTGTTTCTTCTGCCAACCTGATGTTTTTCATGATTGTCCTCAATTCTAAATGAATACAACAGGATCTAAGGGAAGGACCGCTTAGGTTTTAATACCTTTGATAAGATGTCCATTGATAATAATTTGCATGTGTTATTTATTTGAAAATAATGATGAGTTTATGTTTTGACTAAATATAGCTTCAGTAGGTCTTGGATAGATACCTGCAGGGCAGGAATATCTTAGGCAGAACTTTCAGGCTATAAGTACTTCATTATCCAAGAAGGTCAGAGAAGAATACCCCACTAATCCTATTGATTTGCAAGGTGCTGTGAAAGATAACTTTTGTTTTCCCAAAGCATACTTAATTTACTTAAATGACTTAATTTACCTTGTGATACTTCACTTTTATGTGAAGCAAGTATTCATTAAGTGTATATTAGAGGCCCAGCACTGTTAAGTACAGGGCATAGGGGACTCAGGAAATATGGCAGGGTCTCTGGTAGAATTTTCTGACATTAGAAATATAAACAGGCAATTAGAACAAGTATCACAAGTGTTGTGAGACAGGGCAGTACCAAGTAATGTATGACATTAGAAATTACATGGTTGTCAGAACGCATCACAGGTGCTGCTAGAATACATCATAGATGCTACATTAGGACAATGATGTATGAATGCACAGAATAATTTTGGGAGGTCACACAGATGTGCTTTGCATCCAGTGAACTGGATGCAAACAGACGAATATTTCAATGTAGATCTGTCTTTTCCCCTCCCAAAGACCTTGTAAATCATTTGGAAGGTTCCCAAAAACTAAAAATTTAGTTTACAACCTTTTAAGAAACATCACTGCGGTAAACTGATGGCATATCTGGAGCTCGATAGCCCTTTTTGGTTCTTTTTTACGATGTCTCATCCATTGTTACATCTTTTTCTTTCCTTTCCTTTTTTTTCTTATTTAATTTTCACCGAAGTATAACACATAAACAGAAAAGTGCACGAAAGAAAAAAGTACAGTAACAATGGAATACCACAAAACAACCCCTGGGTAAGCATCGCTCAGGTCAAAGTCAAGAAGGAAACTTTGGCCAGCTCCATGCCCACGCTCCTTTATTTGCATTTAGTATTTTATTTTAGTTTTGTATCAGCAACCCATTGCTTGCTCATTCTTTTTTTATGATCCTTTCAATGACTCCCTTTCCCTCCTTTCCAGAAGTCACTTCTAACTTGACTTCTGATACTGCAGGCTAGTTTGCCTGCTTTTGAAATTTTTCCAAGGAAAAATCAAATGATGTCTGGCTTCTTTTATTTAAGATATGGTTGTAAGGGTCATTTGTGTTTCTGTGAATACCTGAAGCTCATTCGTTTTCAGCTGTAGAGTATTTCATTTTATGAAAAGGTCATAATTTACTTCTGTGTTCTACTCTTGGTCGCCATCTTGGTTGTTTCCAGTTTTGGCAATTACAAATAATGAGGCTGTGA
The DNA here is from genome assembly GCF_047675955.1 of Chlorocebus sabaeus. Lineage (NCBI taxonomy): Eukaryota > Metazoa > Chordata > Mammalia > Primates > Cercopithecidae > Chlorocebus > Chlorocebus sabaeus. Next base: position 17,886,783 of record NC_132912.1, read on the forward strand.
ACATCTGTGAATATGTCTTTTGGTGTGCCCATGCAAGCATTTTTGTTGGTTACATATGCAGGAGCAGAATTGATGAATCATGAGATACTGAAATGTTACATTGTGAGAGATAAGGTCAAACAGCTTTCCACACAGATTGTGCTGATTTCTATAGCATCTCTATAGAACCCACCAGCAGAGAAGGAGCATTCACCAACACTTGCGTTGTGTTTTATTTTTTTGGAGCCAGAGTCTTGCTCTGTTGCCCAGGCTGGAGTGTGGTGGCACAGGTGATCTTGGCTCACTGCAACCTCCGCCTCCCAGATCCAGGCGATTCTCCTGCTTCAGCCTCCTCAGCAGCTGGGATTACAGATGCCCACAACCACGCCTGGCTAATTTTTGTATTTGTAGTACAGATGGGATTTCACCATATTGGCCAGGCTGGTCTCGAACTCCTGACCTCACGTGATCCATCTACCTCGGCCTCCCAAAATGCTGAGATTACAGGTGTGAGCCACCACTCCCGGCATCATCGTGTCTTTTTATTTCAGCTCTTCTGGTGGGTACGATCCTGAATCGCATTGTACTTTTAAATTACATTTCTCCCGTAATTAATGAGGTTGAGCATCTTTTCATCTTGCCCATTTTTTATTGTGTTGCTTATCTTTTAAAAATCTATTTGGAAGACTCATTTTCATATTCAGATTAAACAAGCCCTTTTTGATTATATGTATTGCAAATATCTTTCCTCTCTGCAACTTGTGTTCACACTTTTATATCTTTTTCATGAAAAGAAGTTCTTAACTTAAAAATAGTGCGGTTTATCTATTTCTTTCCTTTATGGATAGTGCTTGGGTCACTTGCAGAAGATTTTGTCATTGTGAATCTGAACTTCAAAGTCTTAACATCTTTCCCTAATTTTTTAATATGTATATAATATATATTATATATATATTTTTTATATATATATAAAATATATACACACACACATACATATAATTTATTTCTTTTATTTTATTTTTTTGAGATGGAGTATTGCCCTATTACCCAGGTTGGAGTGCAGTGGTGCAATCTCTATTCACTGCAACCTCCAACTCCTGGGTTCAAGTGATTCTCCCCTGTCAGCCTCCCAAGTAGCTGGGATTACAGGTGTGTGCCACCACACCCGGCTAATTTTTGTATTTTTCATAGAGATAGGGTTTCACCATGTTGGCCAGGCTGGTCTCGAACTCCTGACCTCAAGTGATTCGCCCGCCTTGGACTCCCAAAGTGCTGGGATTACAGGTGTGAGTCACTGTGTCCAGCCTTCTAATTATATTTTGAAGGCTGTATTGTTTCTTCATTCTTTTTGAGATTCACAATACGTCTGGAATTGATTTTTGTGTATGTTGTGCAGCAGTGAGTTAATTTGTTTCACCATATAACATTCAATGAACCAAGCACCATTTACTAAAAGGTCCATCCTGCCCACATTTGTCTGCTGTGCCACCTTTGTTATAAATCAAGTGCAGATATACATAATTCCTATGCCAACACTACACTGTCTTAGTTCTTGCAGCTTTCTACTAGTTCTTTATATCCAGAAGAGTAAATCTTCCTAGCTGGTTCTTTTTCTTCTAGGATTTCCTACCTTTTTTATTTCCATATAAATTTTAGTATCAGCCTGTCTTTTTCCACAAAAAGTTGCAATATTGATTGAAGTGGCATTGAATAGTATCATTTAAAAAAAAAAAAACTCATATATTTGAACTCTTGTGTCTTTGGTATTTAGAAATAATTTATCCATTTGGGGGAGATTTTCTCTGTGTACAATCAAATAGTCTATGAATAATGACATTTTGTTTTTCTTCTTTCCAATATTTACACTGTTAATTTCTTTCTTTCTTTCTTTCTTTTTTTTTTTTTTTGAGATGGAGTCTCACTCTGTTACCCAGGCTAGAGTGCAATGGTGTGATCTCGGCTCACTGCAACCTCTGCCTCCTGGGTTCAAGCGATTCTCCTGCCTCAGTGTCCTGAGTAGCTGGGACTACTGGCATGTGCTACCATGCCTGGCTAATTTTTTTGTATTTTTAGTAGAGACGGGGTTTCGCCAAGTTGGCCAGGCTGTTCTCGAACTCCTGACCTCAGGTAATTTACCCGCCTCGTCTCCCAAAAGTGTCGGGATTACAGGTGTGAGCCACAGCACCCAGCCTATGCTGTTTATTTCTTTCTCTGGCCCATTACTCTGGCTAAGACCTCCAGGACAATGTTGAGCAGAAATGGCCATGGTGGCATCTTTGTCTTATTCCTGATTTCAGAGGGAAAACTTTCAATATTTCATCATTAATACAATGCTTTCCATAGTTTTTTGTTATTGTGGTTTGTTTTTCTTTCTATTTTTTGGTGGAGCAGGATCTTGCTCTGTCACCCAAGCTAGAGTCCAGTGTCACAATCACGACTCACTGCAGTCTCAACCTCCTGGGCTCAAGTGATCCTCCCACCTCAGCCTCTCGAGTAGCTCAAACCAAAGGTGTGTGCCAGCACACCCAGCTAATTTTTAAATTTTTCATAGACATGGGCCTTGTTGCTCAGGTTGGTCTCGAGCTCCTGGGCTCAAGCAATCCTCCCACCTTGGCCTCCCAAAGTGCTGGCATTATAGGTGTGAGCCACCACACCTGGTCTTGCCATAGCTTTTTGCAAACACTTTAAGCAGGCAAAGGAAGTATCCCAAAGTCTAGCCGGAATTATCTGAGTTCTGTCTTCTTGGAAGATTCTAAATGTTGTTATTTGTTCCCTTAGCTCTTTGAGACTGGATTCTTAGAAACTCTGCTCAGCAGTAGAGTTGGAAGGAGTTACCCCTTCAATATTACAGGGAGCCCACTACTGTATTTTACATGCATTTACCAAGGTCTGTCTTTAACTGAAAATAGGCTTCCATTGATATGAATCTTTATGATTGCTTTAGAAATGGTTCAATACCTTGTGGAGTTTAAAATCTGACAAGTTAAAAACCAACCTTCTAGTTTTTTAGTAAATATAATTATAATTAATTTAGTGCTGCATTCAGACTATTAAAAGCATTTTGAGCAAAGAAAGCACAATAATTTAATGCTTCTGAATGGTGTTCTCTAAACAGGTTCCAAAGAGCATTAATGGGTCCTCTGATGTCTTACCTGATATATTACCTGACCTACCCGTGTCTCTGGTTCTGTTATCCCTGATCGTGGTTGATATTATTGAAAAACTCAGGATATATCCTCTTAGAGGGAGTCAAAAGAGTAAGTGTTCTTTTAAATATGAATATTTTTTAAAGTTTGATATGTCTTTCACCTTTCTGCCACTCTGTTATGTGACAACATGTTTAAGGATACCTTTTCTTAGGGCTAACATTACTGATAGAAGACTGTAAACGCAGATATCTAAACATAATTATTTTTAAACCTACCTTGATAGCTAGATAGCTGCTTTTGTTTCCTATCTGCATTTTGGTAGTACTGATAAATTAAAAATTATCAAATAGTTAATACCTTCCAGTCACTCTTGCTGCTCAGATGGAAAGCAAAACTGAGGTGGAGGCCACTAGGAAATTGCAGAATCTGAGCCTGTCACTTTCTACTTCATCCTTGGGAGGGAGATGACGGTCTGTTATGTCTAACACAACACAGGTGACATGTAGGTTGATACGATGGCAGTTGGGGCCATCTGTTGAGCGGAAAGCCCACCCAAGTCACATCTGCCCTCCAGAGTTAGGAGTATTTGTCTTAAACTCAGGAGAGCTGGGAATCTCCAAATCCTTTGCTACATCTCTAGATTCCTTAGAAATCTATTTTTAAATTTGATTTTTTTTTTTTTTTTTTTTTTTTTTAAATTTGAGCTGGAGTCTCGCTGTGTTGCCTAGGCTGATCTAGAGTTCTTGAGCTCAGGAGATCCTCCTGCATCAGCCTCCTGAGTAGCTGGGATTCTAGGTGTGCACACCTGCACCCAGCTTTAAATTGGATGGTTTCTGATGACTCTGTATTTTCTATATTAATATAAATTTCCTGTGCAAGTTTAAAGGTCTTTTTAAAAAAGAAAGACACATGTATCTTTTCGGGAATAAGTTAATGACATTTTATTTTTGTTAGTGATGAATTTTTTATTTTTATTTTTATTTTTTTTTGAGATGGAGTCTTGCTCTGTAATGCAGTGGCGTGATCTCTGCTCACTGCAACCTCTGCCTCCTGGGTTTAAGCAATTCTCCTGCCTCAGCCTCCCGAGTAGCTGGGATTGCAGGCATGCACCACCATGTGTGGCTAATTTTTGTATTTTTAGTAGAGATGGGGTTTCATCATGTTGGCCAGGCTGGTCTCGAACTCCTGACCTCAGGTGATCCACCCACCTTGGCCTCCCAAAGTGCTGGAGTTACAGGTGTGAACCACCGTGGCCAGCCATTAGTTGGATTTTTAAAGGGGAATTTTCCTTGTATCCATAACTTCAACAATGACACTGAGAACTGAAATAAGACAAAGAAGAAGTAGATCTGGGGGAGAAGACTCTAGAACATTTTGTACAACTGCTTCTCACTTGAAGAGCCTTCTTCTTGAGCTGTTCTCCATCCAAATTTAGGAAGATTAGTGTCTGATTTGATAGTTCAGCCGTTTAATAAATTCACACTTAAAAAAACTAGCAGTCACTTGAAATGCCTTTGTAAATATGAATGACACATACTTTTAATTTTTATGCAAACCTCGAACCCAAATAGTCTCCTACACTGATTTCAACATGAGATTAATGATATAAATTATGTAATTTTTGAATCCATGAGGTTTTATCACTTATTCCTTGGAACATGAATTAATATATAAATACATTAACGTGTAAATCTTAAATACATAATTCTGAACCTAAGCAAGTATACCATAAATATGGTTTCACTACAGGTGGTACTTGCAAATTAAACAAATTGACTAAAGGTGGGGGACGAACAAGATCTAGAATAATTTGACTCCCTTTAGGAATGTGGGAAAAGTGAATATGTTCTTTGCTCTTTCCAGATAGTCTGAAATGCATCCATGTCTGTTAGCTGGTAGCAGTTTGGACTTTACATTAGATGAAACTAACATCATCTACAATGCATGGATTTATGGACACTCTTACAGCATCCTAACCATCTTCATTCCAAGCTACAAAACTTTTATCTTTGTGTAGCTTTTCCTTTTCAAAAATTTTAAATGAAAGTTATTCTGCAGAAGAAATATGCTTATGCTTAAAACAGTCTTCACTGGACCAAGGAATCCTTTTTACGAACCTCCTATTACCAGTGGAAATTTCTCAGTATCAAGTAATTATCATGCAGCAGCTTCTAACCGCTGCGTTTCATGGAGGTTGCGCCGCGTATGGGAGCATTTTTCTGACGTGTGGATCTCTGCAGCACGGCAATCTCACAGATGTACGTGGTACCTAGGAATGCCAATCCCCAGTCACGTGCACAAATAATAACAATACAAAGAATAGCCTGTGGAAGAAGAGGACTTCTATCTCCTCTTCTTCACTGTCTTCTTCCTGCTCCCATTTAATTAATTAATTAATTAATTAATTTTTTGAGACGGAGTCTCGCTTTGGTGCCCAGGCTAGAGTGCAGTGGTACAATCTCAGCTCACTGCAGCCTTTGCCTCCTGGGCTCAAGTGATCCTCCTGCCTCAGCCTCCCAAGTAGTTGGGAATACAGGAGGGCACCACCATGCCTGGCTAATTTTTGTATTTTTAGTAGAGATGTGTTTTCACCCTGTTGGCCAGGCTGGTCTCTAACTCCTGACCTCAAGTGATCTGCTTGCCACAGCTTCCCAAAGCACTAGGTTGACAGGTGTGAGCCACTGTGCCCACCTGCTGCTCCCATTTTAGACCAGACCCACAGTGGGTCTCCTGTGCCCTTATTTGTTGGTCTAGACTGCTGGCGACCCTGCTGCATCTGCTTTACACTCAGTTTCTTACTCTCATGTGCAAACCCCTCGGCGCATGCTGTTTTCTACCACTTCTGCTCGGCTCTGCTCTAAATGCTGTTGGTGCTGCTGTTGCTTGTGTCTGGGGTATTGGTGGATGTGCTGCTGGTGCTTTAGATTGACTTCCTTTCTTTTGCTAGTGGGAATACTGGCTTCCTGCCACTGAGTTCTAGTTTTCTAAAGAGGTCTCAAACAGAGCACTAGAATAGCAGTTTTTGCTTGGAAACAACAGCCTTTTAGCCCTTAGAGTGTATATATACCAACAGATTGGCTGGGCTTCAGTGATTTCAGATAACGGCCATTCTACTCCCCTGCAAACCACCACTTCCCCTCGCACTTATAGACCTTGTGGCTGAATGTGACAGAGCCAGACTCCTTCTTTGAGGCAGCTTTTCTTCATGGGGGTCTCGTAGGTCCTCAGATCAGGCTTAGCTATATCGTCTGAACCTCATTCCTGGCCACTATTAGAGTCCTCTACCTATCACCACCTAGATTCCTTAACCCCCATCAAAACCAGTGGGTGCAAACAGACCCGTGAAAGTGTCCATGATTACAGAGGGAGTTTTCAGTCCTACCGTCGAGACTCATTTGAATAGGACTTGCAGCCCAGGCCAGACACCCTGTTACAAAGTGGTACAATAGATTATAATAGCTAAAGGACTATGGTGCCACAGATGAAGGAAAATTTCATTTTATCTAAGGTGTTGAAGGTAAGAAAAGACTAAAGGGAAGATCTTGGATTTGCGGGAGCTTATAGGTAGACATGGTAAAGAAAATTTTCTACATAGGAGAAAGGTTGGGCCTCCAAGAACTAAGATGTGTATGTAGCAAATGGCCATGATAGGAAGTGAAAACGAAGCAGTGTTGTTGTCTGGGGTAAATACCCAAGGTTCATCATCTCGCGCCAAGAAGATTAAGGACATAGACACACACAAGGAGTGAGTTTAGGAGCGGAGGTTTAATAGATAAAAGAAAGGAGAGCAGCTCTCTCTCTTTTGAGACAGAGGGGCTCCTCAATGGGAATTCCGGCCCGTGACAGAGTGCACTGGGTTTTATAGACAGGCTTTAGGAGGCGGTGTCTGATTTACATAGGGCTCACAGATTGGTTGGACTGGGGGTGATATTTACATAGTGCCCAGAAAAGGCTGGTCACCCCACCCTAATCTTATTATGCAAATAGGCTTTCCAGTTGGCTGGTGCCATGTTGCCTGCTCCTCACTGTACACACAGCTGACAAAGAGAAGGGAAGATGGAGCCACCATTTTGACCACGCCTAGTCCCAGGTGGCCTTTTCCTATTGGCACAGCAGCCGGCATTCACCCGTGCAAGCTTCCAGCTTGCTTGTCTGTGTCTGCAGCTCGATTTTACAGGCTGCTCTGTGCTAGAAAAGAAAATTATTTGGGGGTGATTTTCATGAAAAGGGAAACCTTACCAAGGACTCCCATACCCTCATATCTGCCTGAATAACTTCTTCTTAACTCCTATATCGAAATTAAGCTTGGTTGGATTTCACACGTTGAATCAACAAACCTGGTGCTGGGAGGCAAGTTGCCTTCTTAATACCGACTACTGTTCATTAACTTGTCATTTCAGAAACCTACAATGTCACTTCAAGAGTAACTGAAAATTTGCATGCAGCCAGGTGCAGTGGCTCACGCCTGTAATCCCAGCACTTTAGGAGGCCGAGGTGGGGGATCACCTGAGGTCAGGAGTTTGAGACCAGCCTGGCCAACATGGTGAAACCCCATTTCTACTAAAAATACAAAAAATTAGCCAGCCATGGTGGCAGGTGCCTGTAATCCCAGCTATTGGGGAAGCTGAGGCAGAAGAATCGCTTGAACCCGAGGCGGAGGTTGCAGTGAGCTGAGATGGCACCACTGCACTCCAGCCTGGGTGACAGAACATGACTCTGTCTCAAAAGAAAAAAAAAAAGGAAAGAAAATTTGCATGCATGCGTGTGTGTGTGTGTGTGTGTGTGTCTGTTGTATGTGTGTGTTTGGGAGAAGGGAGAGCTTCATCATAATCAACAATGTTTTTGTGTGTTTAAGTGTTGATGTTTTATGTGAGATTTCATTTGGGGGAAAAAAGGTTCCTCTGCTAAATGTTTAAAAATCATTAATCTAGGGCTTCATTTAGCATTGTAACCATACCTGTTTCTAGGACGCTACCATTTCTATGGAGAGATAGATAGGTTGCCAACTCTCTCTCCAGGCCCGGCTCCCTGGCAATCATGACTGCACCACCTAGAGGCAAAGTGAGCCCCTATCTAAGGTCTTGTGACTGCTGCTGCTGCTCTGGGCAATTTCAGCTTTGAAGGCAGAGTGACCCATCTTGGTGGAGTACACACTGGCTTGATGCTCAACACCTTTGAAAAACAGATAACGCTTTTAACATGCCATATTGAATTTTTTCTTTCTAATGTTTCATTTTTCCAAAAGAACACATACTTGTTTTAAAAAGTTATAAAATAGAGATAAACAAAAAAGAAAAGTTAAATGAAACATAACCCTACAAACTAGGAATTTATAACTGGATAGCATCTTGAGGTACAGTCATCTGTTAAGAAAACCTATTCTGTAACTCTTTTTTTTTTCTTAATGGATGGTGGGCATCACTCTCATTATTACATCTTCTTTTTGTTTTATTTTGTTTTGTTTTTGAGACAGTCTCGCTCTGTTGCTCAGGTTGGAGTGCAGTGGCATGATCTCTGCTTACTGTAGCCTCTGGTCCTGGGCTTAAGCTATTCTCATGCCTCAGCCTCCCAGGTAGCTGGGACGACAGCCGTGCACCACCATGTCCCTCTAACTTTTGTATTTTTAGTAGAGATGGGGTTTCACCATGTTGCCCAGGCTGGTCTTGAACTCCTGACCTCAAATGATCCACCCACCTCGCCTCCCAAACTGCTGGGATTACAGGTGTGAGCCACTGTGCCCAGCCTCGTTATTACATCTTCTACTGTGTAGAAGGTGTTATTGGTCGAATTATATTCCATTATGTTAATGAACCATGATAGTATAGCTAGCAGATCCCCAGTTGTTGAACAACTAGATTTGTTCCAGTTTTTAGTTATGATAAACCCTGCTATTGTAAGTCTCGTTCAGAAGTAAAAGGGTTGAGAAGGACAAGGATATGGTTAGAATGCGTAAGGCGATGTGCTTTTGAGTTGGGCAGGGCAGACAAGTCACGGTTAAAGCACGTGCCATGTGTAGTGCAGGTGGGCTGTGTTTAAAGCGCCCTGGGCTACGTGTAGGAGTCAGAAACCTCTCAGGGAGGTGACTGGCAAAACAGAAGCTGGGTATGGAGAGAGTTAACTGCCTCTGGATGGGAGCCGAATGATATCAGGATGATGACTGCAGAATGTCCTCAGAAGACCTGGAGCATCTGCTCATGCCCAGACTCCTCAGCAAGAACACTGCCAGAAGAAAGTGACTACTAGGGACTGGCTACACATGCTGGGAATGTAGAGGGACCCATAAAGGGATCGTATGTACCGTGCGGTGTGGCAAGAGGGGTTTGGCCGCATTAGGGAGAGCTGCATGTTCAGAGATGGCTGGCTAGAGGTGAGGTCAACAGGCTATTTGAGTGGAAAACCTCAGCGCCCTGCAAAGGAGGCGGTTTCCACTATCACATCAGCGAGAGGTGCCGGCTATGATGTTGGCAGGGTAAGGCTTTCAAATAAATCTGCTCCCAATGGCCCTCATCCAATGCCTTCTGCGTGGTCTTTTAATACCAGAAACTTGAGTCAGTGCCTGCAGGCGCCTCAGCAGTATAGATGATTATTTATTTCCTTAGGTCAAATGCTTAGATGCAGAACTTCTGGCTCAAAGTCCATGCAAGGTTTTAAGGTTTGTGCTATGTGTAGTTAAACTGTTCCCTCTAAAGAACTTACCCTCTAAATAGCAATGTAAGGAAATACCTGCTTCTCCTTAACCTTACAACCTTGCAACAGTGGAAATTTATTCCATTTCTTCTCTTCCAAAATAGTATCGTAGGCATAGGCAAAATAGTACCTTGCCGCCTTTATAATTTGCTTTTGAAAGTAGTAGTTGTGTTTGCCATCTTCTCATAGGTTTATTGGCTATTTGTAGTTTTTAAAAATCATATATTTAGGTCCTTGATCTGGTTTTCTGTTGGTATGGCCATTTTTCTTTTCTTTTCTTCTTCTTCTTCTACTTCCTTTTTTTTTTCTACTGAATCATGAGTTCTATAAATAGTGAGGATGTTAAGTTTTGCCTGTCATAGGTGTAGAGTGTATATTTTAGGGTTCTCATTTGCCTTTTAATTTTACTATGGTGTTTCTCATATAGGGAATTTAAAATTTTGATGTCATCCAAGCTATTAGTATTTCTGTATGGTGTAGTTATGCTTAAAAAGTCTTTTTTGCACTACAAGTAAAAATTATTTACCAATTATTTTCCCAAAGCAGTTAACATTTAAATGTTTAATGAAGAAAAATTGAATTATCTATAGGGTACAAATTGGTTAATTTATAAATAACCAATAAATTAGACAAGATAGTCAACATGTTTATTCACCTGAGCTGGCAAAGTTTTTCGACTTCTGTTTCTATTGTATTTCTTCTGGTATTTCCAACATATAAAAAAGCACTTAATAGAGTTCTTTAAAAATATCAGCGTCAAGCACAGTTGCCCCAGATGAACTGGATCAGAATCTCTGGGGATGGGATTAGGCATATTTGGATTTTAAAAAAGGAAACCTCATTGAGAGACCCTGATTTATATCTCTAATTAAGAGCAGTGCTTGTTACCCTTGGCTGTACATTAAAATCAACTACGGAAATTTGAAAGTTCGGATGTCTAGGACGCACCCGGTTAATGAAATCATAATTTTCTGGAGTGAGGCCCAGGCACTACTAATCTTTAAAATTAGCAATTCCCAGATGATTGACAATTGGGAAAATAATAGGAGTGGATAGGGAGAAAGCAAGCAAGGGGAATTTATGCCAGATAATGCCCCAATTTCTTCATGAAATAGGAGGCAAATTTTCTGCTGAGAACAGTGGAGATGGATGGAAGGGAGAGGACCCACAAGAATGGGGCATGCTCTGGGGTAACTGCTGTGGGGAATGGAGATGAAGTGGGCTAGAGACAGGGAGACAGATGGATGAGTGATGTTGAGTGTGCAGCACAAACTGGAACCAGGAATTTGTTCTGCGGCTGATCCAGATGATATGTTTTTTCTCACTGAGGTTCAGAAATCTGGGCCTGGCAGGTTGAAAAGATAGAAGCCTTAGGACTGACCCAGGTTTGGGAGTTTGCAGTGCAGGAAGGAAGAAGGAAAAGGAACTGTTTCTCTCTGAGTTATTTCTTCTTGGTATCGACTTACCAAAATATAATTTCTGAAAATGAATGCCAACGATAATTTTTATTGAATGTCTAAGCTATTGCCATTGAATCGGGGGCCACTGGTTATCACAAATACAGGGATTCTTAGCCATGGATTTCCACCAGAGATCATCAAAGTGTCTTTGCAATCCATATGCATGAGCTCTACCTACCATTCAACAGACTGGAAGACAGAACCTGGCATCTGTAATTTTTTAAAGTTCTGCCATCGATTCTGATGCCCACTCTGAGAATCCCTTACTATAGGAAGTACTAGGAGCTGTCATAAATATCAAGTTAAAAGCAGAGAGGTCAATCCACACACAGGTCAATCCAAATTCTTAAGGGAACTGGCTTTCCAAATTTTCTTGAAATGTGACTCATGGCATTTTAACCAAATAGTATGTAAGAGATGTCATAGAGGTTAAAAGGAAAAAACAAAAAAACAAAAACAAGCAAACAAACCAAAAAACAACAACAACAACAACAAAAAAAGAAAGGATGCAGCTTTTTTTCTGAATAAAATGAATGGCATTTTGAGTTCCTCTTTAGTTCTTTTTAAGAAATAGCTTATTATACAAGATGAGTCCCGAGTGTGAGCTGGATTTCCATAATGTGTTATTTTGCAATGTGCTCAGGGGTGAGTATGAGGAACACTGTGTCCGGGGCCAAACGGGGGAGGAGGGTATTTTCCTTTCCTACCCTCCCTTTGCTATTTAGAAGAAGGAAGTTTCAGGAAAGTGTGTTAGTTCTAGGATTTTTTTTCCTCTTCTCGAGAAATAAGTGGCCATCTACTAGACTGGGGTAAGAGAAGCGTAGAATTTCTGATTTATATTTTCTAATGAAGTGCCAGCTGTCTGGATTACACATGAGATTGGGCCAAAAGCTATAATGGAGTGAGTTGGGTGCCAACAGACGTAGCATGTCAGGTGCTATCAAAATTTTCAGTGAAGGCTCCCTTTGATTTTGACAGCTTTATATGATTTTAACAATTTGGCATTAAATTGTTTTTTTCTTCTTTCTAAGTGGTCAAAATAATTGTGAATAATTTTAGTATATTAAATGAGACACTTGTAAGTCACAGAATACTTTGGAAACAAATATTTCAGGGAGACTGATAGGAATAAGGGAATAAAAGAATTCAGCATGTGTTACTTTATAATACCAAGCCTTGTGTTCCATATTATTATGGACCAAGAAAAGCTTATGGCCCCAGTTTGAAATTAAAGGCATAGGTCACTGATTTTCAATATTTACATTTTCATATCTTAGGTCAAAGAGAGCTGATCACCTGCATAATGTGTGGATGTTCTTTTTCTCTTCTGGTTTTTGAGAGAATGTCTCATTCTGTTGTCCATGCTGGAGGGCAGTGCCATGATCACAGTGCACTGCAGCCTCAGCCTCCTGGGCTCAAGTGATCCTCCTGCTTCGGCCTCCCAAAGTGCTGAGATTACAAGCATAAGCCACTGGCTTAGCTGATATTCTTGATCATTTGTTGTTGACATTGTGTGTATACTAATAGTAAGGTCCTATCTAGAACAACACCACTTTTCTCATGCTCTGCTTCCACTTGCTATTTTGGGACCCTAAATCCTTCTGTTTCTGGATATGTGTGTGTATAAGTGGGTAGGTTGGTAGTTGGGGGAGCTGGAGACTCTCAGGGACTTCTTCTTATGAGATCATAAACACAATCTTCTTGAAATCACACATCTGTACTGATAGGGTTTGGCTGTGTCACCACCCAAATCTCAACTTGAATTGTATCACCCAGAATTCTCACGTGTTGTGGGAGGGTCCCAGGGGAGGTAATTGAATCATGGGGGGGTCAGTCTTTCCCATGCTATTCTTATGATAGTGAATAAGCCTCATGAGATCGGATGGGTTTATCAGGGGTTTCTGCTTTTGCATCTTCTTCATTCTCTCTTGCTGCCGCCATGGAAGAAGTGCCTCTCACCCTCTGCCATGATTGTGAGACCTCCCTGGCCACGTGGAACTGTAAGTCCAATAAAACCTCCTTTCCTTCGCAGTCTTGGGTATGTCTTTATAAGCAGCATGAAAACGGATTAAAACATGCCCTTTCTTCCTCCTGCCTGGTGACCCCTGATGCTACTGGTGCCTGGATGGTCTCTGGCATGCTTTGAAGCAGTGCTGCTGCTGTTGGTGCTGTCTGCCCAAGCACTGCGGACTGTGCCATGCCAGACTGCACTGGCACCCTCTGTGGGGCCTGATATCGCATTACATCCTCTCTTACTGTTGAGCTATGCAGGTCCCCAGCCTGTGCTGCCAGGTGCTTCTGATGTCTTCCAGGGTGTGTTAGTGGAATCAATCCTCACGGCCTTGCTTAAGGGGCTCCCTCCAGGACTGGGCCAGAAGGGCATCTGAGTGGTAGACTCTGTGCAGAGCTCCACATTTTACCCATTGACTCTGTGGGAACCAGAGTCAATGGTTGGGCTGAGCTTTCATGCTTTGACTTCCTTGCCTTAGTGCAGGTTTTTCCCCCAGGATGCTCATTGCTCCCTCATGCTAATAAATTTCAGAAAAGAACTTCCTCCCACCTTTTATTCAGCAAATCTTTATGGTGGATCTGTTCCATACCAATACCAGGCACTCCACCGGTGCTAGGGGTACAAAGCTGAGCAGAAACAGGCAGACACTGCCTTTTGGGGAGCTCCTGGTCTAGATGCTCCAGGGCTTTTAAACTACACTAGTAAATATGCATAAACTGGGCTGACGGAGGTTCTTCAGAAAGCAGTGACTCAGGTTTAATCCATTAGGCATCAGTTTCTGTCATCCAGCTCCTGCTGGGATTGCTAGCTCCTGTCTGTATCCAAGCACTTAAAACTCCTGAGTATTTGGAATAAAGGAGGAAATATGGGTAGAGGCATTTCAGACCATTTCAAAGTGTAGGATTATTTCTCTTTGGCAATGAGATAACTATATGCATCTTGACATTCTACCTTACTGTATATATTTTCTTTACACATATTCAATAGTATATTATTTTTATATATATCATAAAATAAATAAACGTTTCAGGGACATTGATAAGAATAACAGAACATGAAGAATTCAGCGTGCACTTATTTATATATTATATATTTTGAGTAAAATATATCTAGAAATATATGTCATAAGTCACATAAATAATATAATTACTTTTGTATAAAATATATTGTAAATTAAATAACATTTTCTAGTCTAACCATGTATCTCTTGGGGAGGAGGACCACAACATGATTGAAAAACTGAAGATTAGGAATTTTAGATGGGAACATTTTTTCAATATTTAAAAATAGAATATTTAAAAATGGATAATATTAAGATTTTAGCAATACTTGTCCAGTGTTAGATAAGTCTGTAAAGCAGTGGTAGAGGGAAAAATGATCTCTAAACCATCTAGTGGGCGGGGCATGGTGGCTCACACCTGTAATCCCAGCACTTTGGGAGGTCGAGGTGGGAGAGCCGCTTGAGTCCAGGAGTTCAAGACTAGTCTGAGTAACATAGCAAGACCCCATCTCTACAAAAAAAAAAGTAAAAAAAATTTAAACCATCCAGCTTTCTAGTTGTGTCCTCTGACAAAATAATTCTCTTAACATTTACATTGTATAAAATATAGAAATAATACATTTATTTATTGTCAGATTTATGCAATGAGTGGCAAGGAACTGAAATGGGATCTTAGGGTTTTTGAATTTACTGGACAACAATCTCATGCTTTCTGTAAAGAAAGTTGCCACAACTGTTTCACAGCTGAGAATGTATGCCCACAGGCTTTTCCAGAACTGATGATGGTTGAATATTCATCTTGAATTCATTATTATTATTTGGTGAAAACTTGTACACAGTTTTGAGCATAGGCAGTAGTATACTGGTCAGTGTTTAATCAGTTACCTTTGTGGAGTAGGGTTGAGGAGTGGGGAAGTCCTGATTTGTAGCATTTGCCAACGTCTGTGGTGTAAATTCTCCCACTATGACCAGTTTCAAGCTACCAGTGATATCACTGAACACTGATCATGGAATTAGGAAGAGATACCTACAAGAGGCTCTTCTTAGCTGGTATAAACTGCCTTCACTTGTGTGGGTTCTATCTGTAGGGTAGCATTTTTCTTTGTGATGTGAACAGGCAAATATGAGAATTAAACTCACGATCTTGTTTAGTCTCTGTAGTGTGATAGTGTTTCTCAAACTTGTGACCTCCCCTGATATACCAGATAATGAGTTATGGTGGAACTATAGCCAAAGTTAAATTACAGTCACTCTTACTGTTTACTGCATTCTAATATATTCTATTCTGTCCCAATTAATTTAAAACAATAAATTATTTCACTATTGCTACTTTTTATTTATTTAACACATAAATGATCATTCTATATGCCAAACACTATTTTTTTTTTTTTTTTTTTTTTGAGACGGAGTCTTTGCTCTGTCACCCAGGCTGGAGTGCAGTGGCGCGATCTCGGCTCACTGCAAGCTCCGCCTCCCGGGTTCACGCCATTCTCCTGCCTCAGCCTCGGGAGTAGCTGGGACTACAGGCGCCCGCCGTATTTTTTAGTAGAGACGGGGTTTCACCGTGTTAGCCAGGACGGTCTCAATCTCCTGACCTTGTGATCCGCCCGTCTCGGCCTCCCAAAGTGCTGGGATTACAGGCGTGAGCCACCGCGCCTGGCCGCCAAACACTATTTTTAAGTGCTTTACAGATACTGACCTATTCCTTCCTTAGAACCGACCTGTGAGGTAGATGTCCCATGTCATCATTTATTGCTTGGTAATATGACTTGTCTTCCCTACCTCAGTAAGAGTGTGTCAAAATAACAGTGTTTAGCTGGGTGTGGAGGTTCATGCCGGTAATTCCAGAGCGTTGAGAGGCTGAGGCAGAAGGATTGCTTGAGGTCAGGTATTCAAGACCAGCCTGGGCAACATAGTGATAGCCCCATCTCTACAAAAAATTGAAAAATGAGCCAGGAGTCATAGCGCATGCCTGTAGTCCCAGCTACTTGGGATTCTGAAGTCTGTAGTCCCAGCTACTTGGGATTCTGAAGTGGGAGGATCACATTTGCCCAGGACATCAAAGCTGCAATGAGCCAGGATTGTACCACTGCACTCCAGTCTGGGTAGAGCAAGACTGTGTCTCAAAAATAGTAAATAGATAAATAAATGATGAAGCTGAAGCTCTGCTTTCTAAGGTTTAGTCCGGAGTGCTGTATTTGAATGGAAGCTGCTAGAAGGGTGAGAATCTTACCTGTTGATTGTTGTGTCTTCCACAATTCCTAGTACAGGATCTTAGACATTGTAAGTGTTTGAGACAGTGAATAAATGAATGGATGAATGAGTGAGCCTGCAGTCCCAGCTAGTTGGGAGACTGGGGCAGGAGGATCGCTTGAGCCCAGGAGCTTGAGGCTGCAGTGAGCTATGACTGTGCCCCTGCACTCCAGCCTGGGCAATAGAGTGAGACCATATCTCTAAAGTAAGTAAATAAATAAATAAATAAATAAATAATAGTGTTTCTAATTTACCTTGAGGTGTGTTTTAATTTGTTGCCTTTTTCCCCTTGTCCTCTGAAATTATGATGACTACCGGTGCTTTGTGTGCTGCATGTTTTTTCAGAAATCATTTTTAAAGGACTGGTAATTTTCTTCTGCTCCAGATAGTTTTCTCAGTGTTATGCCTACATCATTCGTTTTTAGATTGCTCTAGCCATTGTCCCCTCGGGGGAAATAGATTTGGGGGCTTGTTAGTTAAGACTAGCCATGTTTGTTTCTGAGTAATTATGCTTTGACTGATGTGAACTGGTAACAATCTCTTTGCACATCAGCTGCCTCTGCTGACTTCTGTGTCTTCATTCTACTGCCTCATATTTGCCTCTAAGTAGCTACTTTTGCTCCAACCTAATAAACTTAGAACGAAATCCAAAACTTTTATCCTGGACCATAGAACTCTCTATAATCTGTCTCTGCCACAGAGAGTATGGTACAAGGGTTAAGGGTTTGGGACTCAAGTTCTGCTTTTTCTACTAGCTAGCTGTGTGACCTTGGAAACAGTGCATAATCTCTCTGTGCCTCAGTTTACTCATCATTAAAATGGGAAAATAGGCGGCATGCAGTGGCTCATGCCTATAGTAATTCAGTGTGTTGGGAGGCTGAGGCAGGAGGATCATTTGGGTCCAGAAGTTTGAGACCAGCCTAGGCAACACAGCAAGTCATCCATGTCTCTATTAAAAGTAAAAATAAAAAAAAAATTAGTCAGGTGTGGTGGTGCAAGCCTGTAGTCTCAGCTATTTGGGAGGCTGAGGCAGGAGGATCGCTTGAGTCTGGGAGTTGGAGGCTGTAGTGAGCTATGATTGTGCCACTGCACTCTGGTCTGGGCGACAGAGCAAGACCCTGTCTCTAAAATAACATAAAGTAAGATAAAACGGGAAAACCATAGGGTTTCAATAAGTGAGTTAAAGCATATAAAGGGTTTGCAACAGTGCCTGATACGTAGAAAGGTCTTAGTAGTCACCAGCTCTTTTCCTCTCCCACTTCCTCTCTGCATCCCCCACCTTTCACCAAACTCCTTTCTTTCAGTTCATGCTAGCTGAAGGATATTTACACAGGCCACTCCCACTGCCTGCAAGTTCTTTTTTCCATTCCTCGCTGAATCAATTCCTACTCATGCTTCCTATCTCTGCTTAACTGTCACGTCTCAGACAAGCCTCCTTTGACTCCCCAGTGAATCCCCTTTGATTATCTCTCATCACAGAATTTACTTTCCTTTAAAGCCCGGCCACCATTTATTATTCCGTATTTATTGGTGTGATTGTAGGAGACTCAGAGTCACGAAGCTAGGAACTACTTCCATGCTATTTGGGATGCCATTTGCCAATGTCTAGCCCAGGCTTGGTACGGTACTCTCGTATTTGCTCATTGCAGGCCGTTGGGAGTCTAATGAATGCATTTTTAGCATCAGCTTTCTTCTTGGATATTTTTAGGTGCTTTGTGATTCCTTTTTCTTTTCTTATTTTATTAATTAATTAATTATTGGAGATGAAGTCTCACTCTGTTGCCCAGGCTGGAGTGCAGTGGTGCAATCCCGGCTCACTGAAACCTCCATCTCCTGGGTTCAAGTATTTCTCCTGCCTCAGCCTCCTGAGTAGCTGGAACTACAGGCGCCACCTCGCCCGGCTAGTTTTTTGTATTTTTTTTTAGTAGAGACGGGGTTTCACCGTGTTAGCCAGGATGGTCTTGATCTTCTGACCTCATGATCCGCCCGTCTCGGCCTCCCAAAGTGCTGGGATTACAGGCTTGAGCCACCACGCCCGGCCTATTTTTACTTTTTAAAGGGCAATGTGCGCTTCTCAGGAGGTGAGGAGATCTCTCTCTTTATGCTTATGTCTTCTATGAATTTCGTGCCAGTGAATATCGTTTTACCCAAACAGAACAAATAACAACTAAGGACAATAGGAAAAAGAATTCCAGCTCTAAGTGGACATTTAGAAAGTCATGTGGAGAGCAAACTCATCCTGGAGCTAACGGGAATAGCATCAAATCCATGAGCCTGTACTTTGCTCCAAGATGTACTTGCTAGTCCCCTCCAATGACCAAAAGATTTCTCAGCTTCCTTAACTCTCCCCAGTCCCCTGGGAGGCCATCAAAGCTTTCCAGTTAATAGTTCTAGTACTTCTTACTTGGAAAGAGGAAGCAGAATCCGTGTACCCCCTGATTTAATTTGAGCTGTGTAAAGATACCAAGTTCAAAGACCTAATTTCACCTCATACACATGTATCTCATTAAAACCAAACTCCAGCTAAGACTTCATTGTTCATAGCAGCTGCACTTAGCATCTGCAATGTTAAGACTCTCACCGACTGTTTAAAAAAATGTTAATGTGTCACTTTTGGGGTTTCCACTTCCTGGCTTTCAAACAATGCTGAATTTGCAATCATCTTTCGAAAGCCCAAATTACACACTGTGTTCTGAATGTTGACAAAGCCGTTTGGATTTTCATTATGACAGTTTCACCTATCAAGAGAGGGGAACAAAAGTTCTCTAGGACATGACATATTCTAAGGCAATATTTTCTATATTGATTTTTAAATTCATTTTTATTTATTTTATTTTTTGAGATGGAGTCTCACTTGTCGCCTAGGCTGGAGTGCAGTGGTGCGATCTTAGCTCACTGCAACTTCCTCCTACTGGGTTCAAGCAATTCTCATGCCTCAGCCACCAGAGTAACTGGGATTCCAGGCGCCCACCACCACTTGCAGCTAATTTTTTTATTTTTACTAGAGATGGGTTTCACCATGTTGGCCAGGCTGATCTCGAGCTCCTGACCTCAGGTGATCCACCTGCCTGGGCCTTCCAAAGTGCTGGGATTACAGGCATGAGCCATCACGCCTGGCTCTATATTAATTTTTTAAATAATATAAGAAGTGCAATAGATACAAATGAGCATCTGAGTTTAAAAAGATGGTTTTATGAATTTAAGAATAATAACTTGTTATATAATTTTCTCCCTTACTTGAGTATTATTTATTAAGATGATTCCCACTCAGGCCACTGAATTCTAATATTGATAAAGAAGTTTCTAAGGTCATGGGTGCTGACATTTACCTATCAATGATTCATACTGGAAGTAATGTGTCATCAAGAATTTAGATTATCTTTTTAGTTTATAAAAATGCTCAATTCACACTTAAACTTTAAAACTAATTAGTTACTTGTATAAAAGAAACTAGAAATGTACTGCGTCCTTTAAACAAACTCCTACTTATAGTAGTCAAGCATTTTATTAGTTATCAATCACAATTTATTTATTGTAAAATGTTTTCATGTTCAGCTCCATGCACTTCAACAAGTTTTTATTGACTTTGTTTCTTTGACCTTTAGAGCTATTCAGTCTAATGACTCCCTTTAAATTTTGTCTTACCACGTCATATGGCAGCTCAGCACGTTTGCTGAGTAAACTTTGTCAAGTCCTGATAATTTCTTAGCAACCAAAATGGTGTTTTAGTGGATAAATGTTTGAAAAAGAACACGTTATCCCTTCTGTGCATAAAAACAATGCCATCAACATTGTTTTAGGTCTTGAGATTTGAGAATTTGTACATAATCCAACCTCAACACCCATGTATACATGGAGAGGAACACACACACACACACACACACACACAGTGTTGCATCACGTGCCTTATTCATTCAGATCACTGGTGTGTTGACCATGGCCACAGAAGAGATGCTTTAAGTTAACCAATCCTAATGATCACTTCAAGAGTCTTTGCAAAAGAACAGCTTAAAAACCTTGGATTCAGCATGTCACTCTTCACTAGGAATCTCTGGTGGTCAAATAGATTCCCTCTAGGCCGGTTACCATGGCTCACGCCTGTAATCCCAGCACTCTGGGGGACTGAGGTGGGAAGATCACTTGAGGTCACGAGTTTGAAACCAGCCTGGCCAACACAGAAACCCCGTCTGTACTAAAAATTAGCCAGGCATGGTGGTGTACACCTGTAATCCCAGCTACTCGTGCGCTGAGGCAGGAGAATCGCTTGAACCAAGGAGTTAAAGGTTGCAGTGAGCTGAGATCATGCTGCTACACTCCAGCTTGGGTGACAGAGCAAGACTCTATCACACACACACACACACAAAACACACAGAAAAACAATGGATTCCCTCTTAGCACCAAACTTCATACCTGGAGATCTGGGGTATGGTCATCTCTGTGAGCCCCTTCTTATAAAATGACAGGGTATTTGTCTTACAAAATGACAGGGTTGGATTGGGGGACTTTTAGATTCATTTGACTTTATGTCGCTCAATGTTTTATAATTAACTCATGATCTATTGTATCTAGACAGGTAATAGCAGCCATAAAGTTAAGAGTTTGTCCATCGGAGTCAAACAAATCTAGGTGTGAATTCCAGCTCTGCCCAATACTAACTGCATTTGAATATCAGTGTTCTTTAACCTCTCAAGAGCCAGTTTCTATAGTGTAAAATGGGATAGTAATCCCTATTTCTCAGCTTTGTTCTGAGGATTAAATGAGATAATAATGTGTGAAAGTGTATAGCTTAGAAACCAATAATGTTTGTTATTATGGAGTGGTAAAAAATGACTTCGGATCTGAATCCAGGAAAATACCAAGACACCAAGAGCCTTCTCCACCTCTATGTTTTTTCAGCGTGCTACTTCAGTGTTATCTTGAAATTCCAAGGGTAAAATAGGCCTCAAATAATAGAATATGTGGGGAGGGAGAGCATCAGGATAAATAGCTAATGCATGTGAGGCTTAATGTCTAGGTGATGGGTTGACAGGTGCAGCACACCACCATGGCACACGTTTGCCTGTGTAACAAACCTGCATGTCCTGCACATGTATCCTGGAACTTAAAATAAAATTAAATTAAGTGAAAAACAAAAGAATATGGAGAATTCCACCTTTAAGTGGAATTTTAAATTTGAATAACATTTGAGCTAAAATGGATACATTTTAAAAACTAAAATGTAAATAAATCTGTTCATTGCAGGTAGCCAAAATGGGCACACCCATTCAAGCTCTTTGCAACACATAAAAACGGTGACGGAGCAAGTGAGGCAAAGTCAAGAAAATGCTGCATCTCCCCAGGCAACCAACAGCACCCAGTTGTCGCAGCCATCAGGAGCCATGACATGGAGCCAGGTGTCTGTGTTCATGGGACCCCAGGAGCCCTCCTGTGACTCTGGAATCCTGAAAACAATGTCCCGACGAGATATCCGGGCAGAATTATTCTTATGGAGCTTTCTCCTGTGGTCTGACACGATAGAAATGGTGCGTGTGGCTGGTCACCCCAAAGTGTACAAGTCAAGCTGGCTATACCCAGTCTACATATTCAGTTTTATTTCTCTCCTTCGAATTACATTCACTCCCCAAAACCCTCTTCTCAATTCCCTGAGCATCCTTCTGCAAGATTTACCATTTGTTTTTGTTAGACTTGGTTTAATCATTGCCCTGGGGACTATCACACCCGTGCTGGGCCTGTGTAAAAATATCCTCGTGACTCTCTCTTACATTTACTTCAATTACCTAACCAGACTCAGGTTTTTTTCTGCCTTTGAAATGTCTCCATTTTAAAAAGAAAATGGGATCTAGTAAGGCCTCTTTGTGATACCTGTGTGCACATTTGTAATCCTTCTTTTTTTCTTGGGGTGTAGGTTTTTGCACTATAAAGGAAATGACTAGATTGTAGAGAATAAGCCATTTTTACTAACTCTAGTGTATCAGTTTTTTTTTGTTGTTGTTGTTGTTGTTGTTGTTTTACATATACAAAAGGTGCTAAATTTAAAGTAATATTCTTGTAAGTTGGCTTTCAGGTATTTCTAGAAAGGGTGAGCAGTTAATTTTAGTTAGTTAGGTATACTGAGGTCCCCAAGCCCTGGAACATGGTCCCAGTACCTGTCCCTGGTCTGTTAGGAAGCAGCCTGCACAGCACGTGGTGAGCCTCGAACTGAACGTTCCCGCCTGAACTCCACCTCCTGTCAGATCAGCAGCGGCATTAGATCCTCATACGAGCCCAAACCCTGTTGTGAACTGCGTATGCGAGGGATCTAGCTTGCGCTCCTTATGAGAATTTAATGCCTGATGGTCTGAGGTGGAACAGTTTCATCCCAGAACCCACCCTCACCCCCACCCCCAACCGTGGAAAAATTGTCTTCCACAAAACTGGTCCCTGGTGCCAAAAAGGTTGGGGACCACTGATGTACACCACACTTTTTCTAAGAATACTCTTTAATAGAGCCTTTTAAAAAACTAAGAAGCTTTTCCATCAAGTTAGCCCAAGAATAAGATTTTTATCTTTTATATAGAGAGGATTATATGAATTGATTGAGTAAATTTAGTTTTAAAGAACACACCTGAAATTATTGAATAATTTTTAGACTAAGCTTTTTTTTTTGAGACAATGTCTTGCTCTTGTCCCCCAGGCTGGAGTGTGATGGCGCAATCTCAGCTCACTGCAACCTCTGTCTCCCAGGTTCAAGCAATTCTCCTCCTTCAGCCTCCCGAGTAGCTGGGATTACAGGCGCCCGCCACCATGCCCGGCTAATTTTTGTATTTTTAGTAGAGATGGGGTTTCACCATGTTGGCCAGGCTGATCTCGAACTCCTGACCTCAGGTGATCTGCCCACCTCAGCCTCCCAAAGTGCTAGGATTACAGGAGTGAGCCACCACGCCTGGCCAGATTATATTTTTTAAAAATTTGAAAATTGTTGTTCCTTCAAACATGGAATTATATTCTTTATTCCATTGTGGCAAGGGACTTTTATTCAATAAATTGATTTCAGCATAAAAAGCAATTCACTTTAATAGATGTTTGGCTCAGTTTAAGGCTTAGCTGTGTTGCCAGTACTGAAGTACTAATATGAGTGTTGTTTAGTAAAATAAAGTAAAGGTACATCAGTAATACCAATATAAAATTTCATATTAAAAATCCATAAAGTGAAGACAGAGATTTCAAAGTAAAAGAGTATTTTATTTGTGGAATTTGATGCTGTGATAAATAATCAAAATACAAGCCCTGTTTAAAATTAAAAGTTCAGCTTACACATACAATAGCCAATGTATCAGCGTCTTATGTGATACCATATCATGGATATATTGATGTTATAAGATAATTACATACGAAGTCATACAACTTGCTTTCACCCTGTTGGGACACTCTCTGATACTCCCAGTCAGCGCCGTTCATTTGATAGGAATTTTCAGATGCTGGAGAGATTTGTGAGAGGCTTATGTATGCAAGAGTAATGATTATATAGCCAGTTTCTTCAATGATCTGTGATAACGAATAGCTTAAGAATTTGACATATGGCCAGGCATGGTGGCTCACACGTGTAATCCCAGCACTTTGGGAGGTCGAGGCAGGTGGATCTCTGGAGTCCAGAAGTCTGAGACCAACCTGGGCAACATGGAGAGACCCTACCTCTACAAAAATTACAAAAACTACCTGGGTATGGTGATCTACACCTATAGTCGCAGCTACTTACGAGGCTGAGGCAGGAAGATTGCTTGAGCTGAGGAGGTCAAGGCTGCAGTGAGCTATGATCATGCCACCGCACTCCAGACTGGGCAACAGAGTGACACCCATCTAAAAAAAAATAAAAGAGAATTTGACCTTGTGTTATTCTGCACTCCACCAAATACCTCTCCCCCTGCCGCCCGTCTCCCTTTCCCTCTGTTTTAGGATTTTTCTCACACTGTAAAAGAAGATCTACTCAGAGTTGTTAAAAGCTTACCTTCCAGCTTTCTGATTTGAGGTAGGTACTTAACCTCTGTGGGTCCCCGTTTCCACATCTAAAAGATGAACATAAAACTTGTACTACATTAATAGGGTTAGGAGGGTTAAAGGGTAAAGAATCCTTTGAGCACATTATCTGGCAAACCATAATAATCTGATAAATGCTAAGTATGGGAATGGTACTAAGTCTCCAAGAAACAAGTATCTCAATGCATTTTTAGAAATTTCCTGTTTTATTCTTTTCTGTGACCCTGCTCACCCTCTGGGAATAATCATTTAAACCTTGCATTTGTTAAAAATAATATATACAATCTGAAGGTTACTTCAGACTATACTTTTTCATCGAGCAGTATTGTATTCATAAGTGATCATTCTGCTGAATATATAGATTAAAATGGACACAAGCCTCCATTCATTGGACATTTGAGTGTGTCTCCTCTGAATTCCCATAGAATCTGAATTACAGCACTTCATTCATACTTACATTATGTGTTTACTTTTCTGAGTGGCCTATTAATCTTTATTCATTAAAGGAGAACCTGAGGGCGTCTTGTTTAACAATGAATCTCTCTCTTCATCAATCAACCCTGCAGGAGCTTACAAGACGTATAACTTAAAACAATTATAATACAAGGCCCAGCGCAGTGGCTTATGCACCACTGGTTTGGGAGGCCGAGGCAGGAGCATCACTTGAGGCCAGGAGTTCGAGACCAGCCTGGCCAACATGGTGAAACACGGTCTGTACTAAAAATTCCAAAAATTAGCTGGGTGTGGTGGCACATGCCTGTAGTCTCAGCTACTTGGGAGGCTGAGGCAGGAGAATCACTTGAGTCTAGGAGGCGGAGGTTGCAATGAGCTGAGATTGTGCCACTGCAAGCCAGCCTGGGTGACAAGAGTCTCAAAAAAAAAAAAAAATTATAATACAAGTAATTTCTTTTGAATTCTGCCATGGGTGTCTTTTTATTATTAAGAAAAGGCTATAATCAAGGGATTCATTTGTGATATTCCTAAATATGAAAATATTTTATGTGAGCATACATTTATCTCTATATTAGAACTTAGCAAGAGTGCTCAGATCAACTCAAAAGTATTACTTGAATTTAGAATGCACTTTTATCTGATATTTTAATATGAATGTGCCTGATATTTTCAGAAGTCACAACACTTTATACAAATAATGAAGGCATATACAAAATATTATGTGTAGGAGGAAAATTGAGTAGCTAATTTAATTTAAATTAATATTTTACTTAGACTGTATACATGTTTACAGAGTGCAAGTCTATGGGATTTAATAGATATTACAACAAATTACACTGGGAAAACATTGATAGTTCTACAGTGTGATTAAATATCATATATATTATTAAAATTATTAGGTTGGTGCAAAAGCAGTTGAGGTTTTTGACATTGAAAGTGGTGGTGCACGCCTGTAATCCCAGCTACTCAGGAGGCTAGATCAGGAGAATTGCTTGAACCCGGAAGGCAGAGGTTGCAGTGAGCTGAGATCTCGCCACTATTCTCCAGCCTGGGTGACAGAGTATGACTCTGTCTCCAAAAAAAAAAAAAAAAAAAAAGTCCACTACGGTTAATTATAGGAAAGTACGTTTAAAAATTAATCTATGATTAGGCTATTAATATATAGTCTAATAATTTTATTGTATTATACTTATAAAATAATTTTATAATTTTACAAAATTTTGTTGATGCTATATTTGATGCTCAAAAAGTGGGCGAAGAATATGAACAGACACTTCTTAAAAGAAGACATTTATGCAGCCAACAGACACATGAAAAAATGCTCATCACTGGCCATCAGAGAAATGCAAATCAAAACCACAATGAGATACCATCTCACAGCAGTTAGAATGGCTGTCATTAAAAGGTCAGGAAACAACAGGTGCTGGAGAGGATGTGGAGAAACAGAAACACTTTTACACTGTTGTTGAGAGTGTAAACTAGTCCAACAATGGTGGAAGACAGTGTGGCGATTCCTCAAGGATCTAGAACTAGAAATACTATTTGACCCAGCCATCCCACTACTGGGTATATACCTGAAGGTTTATAAATCATGCTGCTATAAAGACACATGCACATGTATGTTTATTCCAGCACTATTCACAATAGCAAAGACTTGGAACCAACCCAAATGTCCATCAATGATAGACTGGATTAAGAAAATGTGGCACATAAAATCATGAATGAACTCCCATTCACAATTGCTTCAAAGAGAATAAAATACCTAGAAATCCAACTTACAAGGGATGTGAAGGACCTCTTCAAGGAGAACTACAAACCACTGCTCCATGAAATAAAAGAGGACACAAACAAATGGAAGAACATTCCATGCTCATGGATAGGAAGAATCAATATTGTGAAAATGACCATACTGCCCAAGGTAATTTATAGATTCAATGCCATCCCCATTTAGCTACCAATGAGTTTTTTCACAGAATTGGGAAAAACTACTTTAAAGTTCATATGGAACCAAAAAGGAGCCCGCATTGCCAAGACAATCCTAAGTCAAAAGAACAAAGCTGGAGGCATCACGCTACCTGACTTCAAACTATACTACAAGGCTACAGTAACCAAAACAGCATGGTACTGGTACCAAAACAGAGATATAGACCAATGGAACAGAACAGAGACCTCAGAAATAACACCACACACCTACAACCATCTAACCTTCGACAAACCTGACAAAAACAAGAAATGGGGAAGGAAAACTGGCTAGCCATAAGTAGAAAGCTGAAACTGGATCCCTTCCTTACTCCTCATACAAAAATTAATTCAAGATGGATTAGGGACTTAAATGTTAGACCTAAAACCATAAAAACCCTAGAAGAAAACCTAGGCAATGCCATTCAGGACATAGGCATGGGCAAGGACTTCATGTCTAAAACACCAAAAGCAATGGCAACAAAAACCAAAATTGACAAATGGGATCTAATTAAACTAAAGAGTTTCTGCACAGCATAAAGTAACTACCATCAGAGTGAACAGGCAACCTACAGAATGGGAGAAAATGTTTGCAATCTACTCATCTGACAAAGGGCTAATATCCAGAACCTACAAAGAACTGAAACAAATTTACAAGAAAAAAAAACCCCATCAAAAAATGGGCAAAGGATATGAACAGACACTTCTCAAAAGAAGACATTTGTGCAGCCAACGGACACATGAAAAAATGCTCATCATCACTAGCCATCAGAGAAGTGCAAATCAAAACCACAATGAGATACCATCTCACACCAGTTATAATCGCAATCATTAAAAAGTCAGGAAGCAACAGGTGCTGGAGAGGATGTGGAGAAATAGGAACACTTTTACACTGTTGGTGGGACTGTAAAGTAGTCCAACCATTGTGGAAGACAGTGTGGTGATTCCTCAAGGATCTAGAACTGGAAATACTATTTGACCCAGCCATCCCATTACTGGGTATATACCCAAAGGATTACAAATCATGCTGCTACAAAGACACATGCACATGTATGTTTATTGTGGCATTATTCACAATAGCAAAAACTTGGAACCAACCAAAATGTCCATCAATGACAGACTGGATTAAGAAAATGTGGCACATATACACCATGGAATACTATGCAACCATAAAAGAGGATGAGTTCGTGTCCTTTGTAGGGACATGGATGCAGCTAGAAACCATCATTCTCAGCAAACTATCACAAGAACAGAAAACCAAACACTGCATGTTCTCACTCATAGGTGGGAATTGAACAATGAGAACACTTGGATACAGGAAGGGGAACATCACACACCAGGGCCTGTTGTGGGGTAGGGGGAGAGGGGAGGGATAGCATTAGGAGATATACCTAATGTAAATGACGAGTTAATACCAATATGGCACATGTATACATATGTAACAAACCTGCATGTTGTGCACCTGTACCCTAGAACTTAAAGTATAATAATAAAAAAAAGATAGAAAATCAGAACAAGGTTAAAATGAAGTATTATATATTATTGTTATTATTAATAGTTCTTATCTTCTTTAACAGAGAGAGTTATGTTACTCTAATGGGATACTGAATTTTGGAGGAAAGACTCTTTAGGGATGAAAAAAAATTCCTGATAGAGCTAATAATTGTGGATGGAGAATTGAAGTTACATTTGAGTAGGGGTTTGCTAGGCTCACTCATTTTTCCATCCTTTCTATTCACTCAGAAAACTATAAAATGCCTAGATAAAATAACAGGGTAAAAATAAACACAGAAGCAATAAAAAAAATAAAAATCAATCTATGATTAGGCTATTAATATATAGTCTAATAATTTTATTGCATTATAATTATAAAATAATTTTATAATTTTATAAAATTTTATTGATGCTATAATTTTTATAAAATTTTATTTATTTTATAATTTTACAAAAAATTCTAATACCTCTAATAGACTTTTTAGTGTCTTTTCTTTCTAAAAGTTAATGTTTGAAATTACAATGTGTAAATGTTATCGTCTTGTTTTTCTTATTAGGGCCCCATTTCACTGAATGACAATTGCAATGAGGCATAGGAAAGAAAAGGGAAATGAAACTGCTTGCTGAAGTCCTACTATGTGCTGTGCACTATGCTGTTTGCCTAATAAATAATTGCCTTGTGCAGTGTACCTTGGAGCAGCACCTTATACAGTGAATATATCAAATGCTTTTTTCACAAAAAGAGCAACATATCACTTAGAAGCTATAGAACTTAAAAATAGCTACTTATACTTCATATAGTAAATAATAGAAGAAAAAAAATGAAATGGCTAAAGACATTTTGTTTTACAATGGGGCTATTTTTACATGTTAATTAAAATTCTATGTTTAAGCAAATCTCTTGTGATGTCTGCTTCATTATGAGGGGATGCATTTGTATTAGTTCTCTAGAGGGACAGAGCTAATAGGATAGATGTATGTATGAAAGGGAGTGTATTAAGGAGTATTGACTCACACAATCACAAGGTGAAGTCCCACAATAGGCCATCTGCAGGCTGAGGAGAAAGGAAGCCAGTCCGAGTCTCAAAACCTCAAAAATACGGAAGCCAACAGTGCAGTCTTCAGTCTGTGGCCAAAGGCCCAAGGGACCCTGGCAAACGACTGGTGTGGGTCCAAGAGTCCAAAAGCTGAAGAACATGGAGTCCAGTGTTGGGGGGCAGGAAGCATCCAGCACAGGAGAAGGATGGAGGCCAGAAGACTCAGCAAGTCTAGTCCTTCCGTGTTTCTCTGCCTACTTTTATCCTAGCCATGCTGGCAGCTGATTAGATGGAGCCCACCCAGATTGATGGTGGGTCTGCTTCTCCCCGTCCACTGACTCAAATGTTAATCTCCTTTGGTGACACCCTCACAGACACACCCAGGAACAATACTTTGCCTCCTTCAATCCAATCAAGTGGACACTCAATATTAACCGTCACAGGCTTTATACAATTTTCAGCTTCCTGGTTGCCTGTCTCACATCCACCTTCTGTGCTCTGTAGTAATCGAATCCAAACACACAAACAGTAGAGTCAGAAGGTGAAAAAATAGAGAAACAGACAGCCATGTACACCTGCTCACATAGAGACACTGAGAACCAGATCCAACTGCATTAGAAAGGTGTTTCCAATGTTTACAAGGCAAGATTAATGAATGAATTCTAAATCATACAGCGCCCCTTCAGGTTGAACAGTGCACAACCTCTACATCCCTGAATACCAGTGATTAATAGCTTTAGTAACATGAGATATTTGTATTAACAATTATTTACAAGAGCTTTTACAAATATTACCATATCTATTCTGAAGATTGTTTTTTGGAAATTTCATTAATTTATCATTTGACAAATTTGAGTGCCCGTTATAGACTAGGTATGGTTTTATATGAATTTGAGGATAATATTTACTAAAGTAACACTTGCTGTGAAAGTTTGCATTTATATACACACAAATCTTAATTTCCCAAGATATGCCTATTTTTAATAAGATTATTTTTTATTTTAACTCATAATTATTCTTATATTGAAATGAAAATAATGGATTTTTAAGGAATGCCTTCTTTTGCCACAAAACTTTTTTTCTTTTAAATATTTAACTCAGATGCCTTAGAGGTGTTCAGAATATTTGAGTGAACAAATAGAAAATTTGCATTTCAAATTGCTAAAAATTATACATAACCTTACATAGTTAGCATTGTTCTGAAGAATCAGGCCAACATTTTTGTGTCTTGGTTTCCATCTGTAAAAGTATAGGTCACTTTCAGATTATAAATACACGTTTAATCTTATTCTTAAAATTTGTTTCGGCCGGGCGCGGTGGCTCACTCCTGTAATCCCAGCACTTTGGGAGGCCGAGGTGGGCAGATCACGAGATCAGGAGATCGAGACCATCCTGCATCCTGGCTAACACAGTGAAACCCCATCTCTACTAAAAATACAAAAAATTAGCCGGGCGTGGTGGTGGGCGCCTGTAGTCCCAGTTACTGGGGAGGCTGAGGCCGGAGAATGGCATGCACCCAGGAGGCGGAGCTTGCAGTTACCTAAGATTGCGCCACTGCACTCCAGCCTGGGCGACAGAGGGAGACTCCATCTCAAAAAAAAAAAAAAAAAAAAAAAATTGTTTAAAAAATTAAATGGGTCAAATAGCCTTTCAATTAAATTACGTTGTAAAATTTAGTATATTAAAACGATGTGTGCCAAGACAAACAGAACCAAATGAAACAAAGTATTGGTTATAGAAATACAAAACTCAAAGGTCCTTCAAATAGTATGAATCTACACACTGTAGATTACAATAAATCTAAATATATTATCTGAAGACAGTTACAATTGAAGCCTAATTCTCTGTAAGTAATTGAATGCAAAGAAATGGGATTGCTATGATATAGTCGTTTTCTATTAAACTGTAAATGCATTGTTGATGTTTTGCTATATTTTGGTAAGGATTGAAAAATATGAGGTATAAGAACATCTAAATTTTTAAATTTTTACTCAAAAATATCTTTTTTTTCTCTTTTGGCTGAATAGGAATTATGTTGATAAAATTTGAATAAATTTGTTCATTAAAAGATAGCCTTACTGAAAACACCATTTCTGAATGGCTTAGCAGTTTTATCTGTGAGAAATGATGTAACAGGTTATGACAAAATTTGCCCAGCTGTTTTTCTCGGAACTATTTCAGAGCAAAGCAGACACTAAGTTCATTTTACATGAAACTGAGTAGGTAGGAGGTGGCCGATGTTTGAGAAAGTCTAGGAGGAAATGACACAGTTGATTGTCTTGCCAATAAAAAAATGAGAATTTCCTTTATATTTTAGCTTGAAGAAAGGACTAGTTAAAAATAACCACCATCATCAGTAGCTAACCAAAATTCAGAACCAGAACTTAGTAGAAGGCTGTAAACAGGATGGCGTGAGTTGGATTTTTAAAAAAATGTGGTAAAGGATAGATAACAAAGTTATTATTGCAGTCATTTTAACTGTACTATTCAATGGCTTTAAATATATTCACCATGTTGTTTAACTATCACCACTCTGTATTTCCGGAACTTTTCATCATCCAACATCCAGTGGGCTCTGTGCCCATTAAACAATAACTCTCCCTTCTCCTCCATCCTCCACCTCCCACCCCTTAGTAAACTCTCTTCTTCCTATCTCTCTGAATTTACCTATTCTATGTACCTCACATAAGTGGAATCACATAATATTTGTCCTTTTATGTTTGGCTTATTTCACTTAGCAAAATGTTGAAAGGCTGTACATATAGCAGGTGTCAGGATTCCTTTTTACAGCTGTATAATATCCCACGGTATGTGCATACCACATTTGTTTATCTGCTAACAGACACCTGAGTTGCTTCTACTTTTTGGCTATCCTAAGTAATACTTCTTTGAACATTGTTGTACAAATATCTGTTTGAGTCCCTAATTTCAGTTCTTCTGGGTATATACCTAGAAGTAGAATTGATGGATCATACGATAATTATATGTGTAACTTTGTGAGGCATTTCCAAGTTGTTTTCCACAATGGCTACACCATTTTACATTCCCGCCAGCATTTCGAGGGTTCCAGTTTCTCATATTCTGACCATCACTTGTTATTTTCTGTTTTTTTTTTCTTTTTAAATAATAATTCTTTTGAGTGTGAAATTGTATCTCATTGTAGTTTTGATTTACATTTCCCTAATGACTAACGATGTTGAGCGTCTTTACATGTGCTTAACTTATTGGCCACTTGTATATCTTCTTTGGAGTAATGTCTATTCAGGTCCACTGACCATTTTGTATTTGGTTTTGTTATGGTTATTGAGTTGTAGTTGTTAATATATTCTGGATATTCATTCCTTAATCAGATATGTGATTTACAGATATTTTCTATTTTGTGCTGTCTTTTCACTTTCTAGATAGTGTTCTTTGATGGACACAGTTTTTAATTGTGATAAAGCCTATTTATCTACTTTTTTGTTGCTTGTGCTTTTGGTATCCAATCCAGGAAATCATTGTCAAATCCAATGTTGTGAAGATTTTCTTTCCTGACGTTTTCTTCTAAGACTTTTACGGTTTTTAGCTCTTATGTTTAGGCATTTGATCCACTTTGGGTTAATTTTTGTATTTGGTGTAAGGTAACAGTCCAATTTTGTTCTTACCTTTGGATGGCCAGTTTTCCCAGCACAAATGCTGTTCTTTCCTCATTGAATGCTTTTGGCACCTTGTTGGAAATCAACTGCCCACATAGGTTTATTTCTGATCTCTCTATTCTATTCCATTGGCCTATATGGCTATCCTTATGCCAGTACCACACTGTTTAGATTACTGTTTTTTGTAGTATGATTTGAAATCGGGAAGTGTGACTCCTTCAACTTCATTCTTCTTCAAAATTGTTTTGGCTGTGCAGACTCCCATGAAAGTCCATATGAACTTTAGGATGGGGTTTTTCATTTCTGCAAAAAAAATTGTTGGGATTTTGATAGGGATTGCATGAATCTATAGATTATATTGACATCTTAACAATATTAAGTGTTCCATTTCATGAATACAGGGTATCTTTTCATTTATTTAGGTCTTTTTCTTTCAGCAACCATTTGTAGTTTTCAGTGGACAAGTCTTTGGCTATGTAGTTAAATTTATTCCTGAGTATTTTATTCTTTTTGATCCTATTGTAAATGGAATTTTCTTAATTTTATTTTCAGATTGTTCATTACAAGTGTATCAAAATTCAACTGATTTTTGTGTTTTGATTTTGTGTCCTACAACTTTGCTAAATTTATTAGCTCTACAGTTTGTGTTTGTGTGTGTGGTGTGTATGTGCATGTGTGTGGTGTATGTGTGTGTGTGTGGTGTGTGTGTGTGATGTGTATGTGTGTGGTGTGTATTTGTGTGTGAGTGGTGTGCGTGTGCATGTGTGTGTAAGCTTTAGGACTTCCTGTATTTAAAATCAGGCCATCTGTGTAGAGATAATTTCACTTCTTCCTTTTTAATTTGGATGCTTTTATTTATTTTTTTCTTTCCTACATGCTCTTACTAGAACTTTGAGTACTAGGTTGAAGAGAAGTGATGAAAGCAAATAAAAGCACCAATCAGAACACACAGCCTTGACATTTGGAGGGTTAAATTCTTGTTGCCCGGCCTGGCCTCACCAAGCCGCACTGGGCATGTGGGCTGCTTCCCCTCACAGCTGCCTGACACAGCCATAACCACAGGGAGAGGCTGAAATTCACTGAAATGTACCAGCCTCTTTATCAAGTTCTCCCTTGGACGCTCCAAGTTTTTGACTAGACTAGTTCCCAAATACAGATGGTCCTTGACTTAGGATGGTTAGACAATGATTTTCCCACTTTATGATGATGCGAAAATAGAAATGGTGCATTCAGTAGAAATTGTATTTCGAACACCCATACACTCATTCTGCTTCTCACTTTTAGTACCATATCCAATAAATTACATGAGATACTCAACACTGTATTATAAAATAGGCTTTGAGTTAGATGATTTTGAAATAGAAGAGTTCCCTTATGACCCTCGCAGGGCGTGTGACAGGAATGAGGCTTGCTCCTTCGGTGCCCTGCTGCTCAAACCCCTAGGGGGAGCATGCAGCATGCAGATGGGCAGGTGCAGAAGCTGTGGGGTGTGCTTTTGGGCTCCGGCCCCATGGCAGCATCTAGGACTCCTGAAGCCCAAGTGGGCGTGTGTTACAGTGTGCTCTTTCAGCTATACCATCTGCAGACAGCTTGTGTTAGTCAGCTCAATAGACCTTTATCACAAGGACAGAGAGCCTTATCACAAGGACAGAGAGCCAGTGCGACAGCCTGAGTTCTTGCCCAGTGTCCTGGAAGAATCAGATCACATGTTGGCTGGAGGGTTGAGTGCAAGGTTTTATTGAGTGGTGGAGGTGGCTCTCAGCGAGACGGATGGGGAACTGGAAGGGGGGAATGGAGTGGGAAGGTGGTCTTCCCCTGGAGCCAGGCTGCCCAGCAGCCGGGTTGTTCTCCAACCACCCCTGGCCAAACTCCCCTTGGCGTCCAGATGTCCTTCTTTTCTCTTTCTCTGCTGTGCCACCCCACTGCTCTCCACTGCTCTGTTCCTTCACTCCTCTCAACGTTCAGCACTTGTGACTGTGCCCGCTAAGGTCTCAGGTTTTTATGGGCACAGGATGCGGGGTGTGGTGAGCCAGAGTGGTCTTGGAAATGTAACATTTGGGCATGAAAACAGGAGTGCCTGTTCTCACTTAGGTCCATGGGCCCAGGTCGGAGGGTGGAGCCCTCGCCAGGGATCCCGCCCTTCTCTACCTAGCACTTCTCTGTCTCCTGTCCATATCAGTTTTGTCCAAATGGAAACTAACATAAGTGTTCTCGGCACGTTTAAGGTAGGCTATGCTAAGCTGTGATGTTTGGTAGGTCAGGTGTATTAAGTGCATTTGTGACTTACCATATTTCACCTCCCAATGAGTTTATCAGGGCCTAATTCGATCATGAGTAGAGGAGTATCTGCAGTTGCTTCAGTTTAGTTCCTGCCCATTTGATGGCTGCTTAGATGGAGGGATGAATTCCTGGAGCTTCCTACACCACCATCTTCTGTGACACCCCTTCCCCAAGATTCGGATTTCTTTTTTGCCCTGGTGGCCTCTTGTAGCCTGATAAATCTGTTTCAACGAGGTCAAGGTCATGGGGTAAATTCTTTGTGGGGTGCTTGACTGCATTTTGTTTAAACTTCACAGATTTTAGTACTGATCTTAATTTTTAATTTTACTAATGCGATATACACACTTATATAATTCAAAAACAAACCCTGGGCCAGGTATGGTGGCTCACATCTGTAATCCCAGCACGTTTGGAGGCCTAGGCGGGTGGATCAGTTAAGTTCAGGGATTTGAGACCAGCCTGGCCAACATGGTGAAGCCCCGTCTATACTAAAAATGCAAAACATAGCCAGGCGTCATGGCACATGCTTGTAATCCTAGCTACTTGGGAGGCAGAGGCAGGAGAATCGCTTGAACCTGGGAGTTGGAGGTTGCAGTGAGCCCAGATTGCACCACTGCACTCCAGCCTGGGTAATAGAGCGAGACTCTGTCTCAAAAAATAAACCCTGAATGTGATTATATACATGATTCAATTAAATTGTATTTCCTTCTGAAATTCATATAAATCTAAATTAGGCAGTAACTTTTTGTATATGATTTATTTATATTTGAAAGCCACAAATGACCCATTTAAACTATTTTTTTTTTAATAAGTCAGTGAAACAATGTCTTAGAAAGGAACATTTTTGTTTGTTCTGTTCTATAACCACCATTTTTTTTTTTTTTTCAGTCACGTACAGGCTTAGTGACAAAGAAACATTGGTTCTCTGTCCTACATTTTCACTATCTTTTTCCCTCTGGTCAGAATAATCTCAAATTTACATGTTAAAAACAATCAGTAAGAGAACTATATCACATTTTTATTAGGATGGAAACTTTTCAACTTTATCACAAAGACATTGAATGTGGAGGTTTTCCGTTTGAAGATAAAACTATTCATTAAAAAAAAATTAAAAATTACAATGTTTCCAGTAGCTTCTTTTTGAATTACTAACATATTCCACACTCTAGTAATGGTTTGGCCAGCTAATCATCAGTTTCTGCTTTAAAATGTTCTAAATTCATGTTTTACTTTTGAAAAATGGCAACGTAGATGTTTGGAGGGTTATTTTCGGCTTCATGAAAGATCTAGAAACATTTTTTATTCTAAGAATTCTACTTGCCTTTAAATAAAGATACACCTTTTGACCAAACTACCAGATTTTCTTTTTCTTTTCCTTTTACTTTCTTTCTTTTTTCTTTTTTCTTTTTGAGATGGAATTTCCTGCCTGGCACCCAGCCTGGAGTGTAGTGGTGCGATCTTGGCTCACTGTAACCTCCACTTCCTAGGTTCTAACGATTCTCTTGCCTCAGCCTCCTGACTAGCTGGGATTACAGGTGTGCACGACCACGCCAGGCTAACTTTTGTATTTTTCGTAGAGACAGGTCTTTGCCATATTGACCAGGCTGGTCTCAAACTCCTGACTTGAGGTGATCTGCCTGCCTCGGCCTCCCACACTGCTGGGATTGCAGGCATGAGCCATTGTGCTGAGCCAGCTTTTCTTTTTCTAGCAAGGGGAGCCTCTTAAACTTGAAGAGGACCGCGATGGTTGAGGCTGGGCAGCAAGGCTTTACTGAAAATCCTTTACCACTGTTTTTTCTGACTTTCTAGAGAACTTTCTAGCAAAAGGTTTCTAGAACTTTCTCCTTCCTGGCCTAACTGTCATTCCCTTTTATGCATAGCCTCCCTTTCACTTTTCTTCTGCCTGGAGGAAATGAAGCTCCATGGAACTTTCTCTTGAAACTTTCCAAGAAAAAAAAGAAAAGCTCTAAGCACTGAATGTGGAGACAGGGGGATGAGCTTCAACTCTGAACTGTTTCCAGCGTAAAACTGCCCTTTCCAGGGCCCGTGTGGCTGTCACTTCAGAGTGGAGGTTGTCTGCTGAGGGACCCCTGACTCAGCTGCCTCCCAGGGGAAGCTCCGTCTTCCGGCACAGGTAATGGCCTGCAGCTTCATCTCCACCCAGCCCCATCTGAGCAGGCCGGGAGCTCCCAGCTGTTTCACTTCTCTCCTTCCTGACTCCTCACCATCACCATCGCCCTCTCTCCTCCCCACCCCGCCACTCCTCTCCCACACGTGTCCCTTTCTCCCCTTCCTCTGCGTCTGCTTTTCTCAGAAGTTAGCTTACGAAGCAAAGTTGCGACTCTGAATTCCTGTTTTCCAGCCACCCTCATGTGACAGGATGTCTCCTTAGTGGAGGCTTTCCCTAAATTCAGGAGCCCTTTAAAAGGGAGGGCTTCCTCTCTAGTTCTTTTCAGCTGGGCAGCTCTGGGAACTTGGATTAGGTGGAGAGGCAGTCGGGGGGCCTCGCTGTTTTGCGTCTTTGTCCCGCCCTCCTTTCCATCAGGAGAAGGAAAGGATAACCCCTGGGCCATGAGGCTACCCCTGCTCCTGGTTTTTGCCTCTGTGATTCCGGGTGCTGTTCTGCTACTGGGTAAGTCTGCTCTGAGGCAGGGGCTTTCTGACTTGGGGGGCCGGAACCACACCCTCGTTTTGTGGGTTACTGTGAACAGGTTCCTTCCAACACCTTTGTGAGGAGGAAACGGGGTTCCCCTGCACCACGCAGTCCACAGCTAAGCCTGCTGCCTTCACCTGGCGGCCAGGCGTGGAAGGCCTGGAGCTGGAGGAGGGAGGAGGATGCGTCTCAGGTCTCGGTTGCTGCCCAGCCTGGAGTCCTACAGACCTTCAGTCTCCTCCTGACTTCTCTCATCGCTCATTGTTCCTTCCCTATTTTCTTCGTGCAGAAATTTCCTGCTCTGTGGTTTACTCTTTCTGGTTTTCAGTTCACACTATTTCTCTCTCACTGCCAACAAACACCTTCTGAGTGTCTCTGGCTGGAAGGGGGGCAGCCCTGATGTCTCCCCGCGTCTTAGGTCCAAGGATATCAACTCAGATCATCCCCCCAAAAGTGATTCTAAGCAATTTCCATGCTCATTTTTTTTTTTTTCTGCCAGAATCATTCATACATTTGATTGTTAGAAAGTTCATCCTTATCTGTATTCTAGACTGTTCAAACTGCCGCATAAGCAGATCGATTCCTGTTTTTCTTTTTTCTGGAGATTAGAGATTACTCATTAGGAACAGCTCCAGAGTTTTTCAAATTCTCAAATACATTTTCCAGTCTCTAGACTCAATTGCTTAAACTTCAGGATGGGAGGGCCTCGGGGGATTTTCATTCCTGGTTCTATTTGGAGATGATATAGAAGAGATTTCAAATTTGATTTTTTGGTTTCCAATCTCTCTTTATTTCTGTGATATCAACAAACACTTGCAGAGAATGGTTTGTGCCTACGATCTACTCAATGCACTGATGTGAAGGTGGGTAGGAAGTTTCCTAGGAAGAGAGTATTTTAGTGCCGCAAAGTTTAAATCGTAATAAGTATTGAGTAGCAGTGATTCTAAAAACACAAGTGAAGGCGGTATGGTTTACACCCTGTCTCTCTCACTCACTAGCTTGGCGACCTTGGGCAGGCTACTTTATTTCTTTGTGCTTTAGTTTCCATGTCTATAAAATGGAAAGAATACTATTACCTGCCCCCATCAGTTCTTGTGACGATTCAATGAGTAACAATATGTTAAATGTTTAGAACAGAGTGCGACCCATAGTAAACGCCTTGTAAGTGTTAGCTATGAAGATCAGTGGCAGAAAAGAAGTACAAAAAAAGACCAAATAGAAATGATAGATGAAATTAATTTTATTTTTATTTTTGAGATAGACTCTCATTTTGTTGCCCAGGCTGGAGAGCAGTGGCATGATCTCGGCTCACTACAACCTCCACCTCCCGGGTTCAAGTGATTCTCATGCCTCAGCCTCCCGAGTAGCAGGGATTACAGGCATGCACCACCATACCCAGCTGATTTTTGTATTTTTAGTAGAGATGACGTTTCGCCATGTTGGCCAGACTGGCCTCAAACTCCTGACCTCAAGTGATCTGCCCTCCTTGGCCTCTCAAAGGGCTGGGATTATAGGTGTGAGCCACAGCGCCCAGCCCTGATTTTATTAATGTATTTTATTTCACCCAATAAATCAGAAATATTATCACTCAACATTTAATTGATTTGGGATATTTTCCCATTCATTTCTTAAAACGAACTCTTCAAAATCTGGTGAGTATTGTATACTTATAGCATGTCTCAATTCACAGTAGTGTCATTTTATGTGTACAGTGGTCACATGAGGTGGCTGGCTAGCTATCATATTGGGCAGCACAGATACAGTGCCTAATTTTCTTTAAACTGACTTGATAATGCTTCTGAGCAATAGTGTTTCTCGGTTTGCTCAGGAGTGTTTCCCTCTTCCTGACAGCAGGATGCCCTCTTCTGACTAATGTCTTCCTTTTCATAGGCACAGATACTGGGGAGAGAGGGGGGATGCTGAAGATCTGTTTACTTGGAGAATAAACAAAAAATTCAAGGGAGCCCATTACTTGAAAGCCTGTAATTTGTGTTGTTTTGTTTTTTTGAGACGGGTTTCACTCTGTCTCCCAGGCTGGAGTGCGGTGGTGCGATCACGGCTCACTGCAGCCTTGACATCTGGGCTCATGCAATCCTCCCGCCTTGGCCCGCTCCCAACTCCACAGTAGCTGGAACTTTAGTAGAGACAGGGTCTCACTAACTTGCTCAGTCCAATCTCAAACTTCTGGGCTCTGGCGATCCTCCCACTTTGGCCTCCCATAGTGCAGGATGATAGATGTGAGCCACTGCACCCAGCCTGTAACTTTTATTTTATCTTTTCTTGGCCCAAGAAGCATGTGATTGGAGGAATTTGTGTAAAGGCAGAGCACCTGCTTACTTAGCAGCAGGTTAAAGCTATATGAAGCCTCAAGACCTCTCCCCTGGCTTCTGCCCACCAGGAAAACCCATGGGAAGGTCTCCCTACTTACAATCGGTTTATTTCTTTTCAATCCACAACCCTTCCTTCCACCTTCAGGAGAGCATCCCACAGCATTAGCACCGTAAGTCTCTGTGGGCTGCTGCCAACGGATGGGCTGGTTCTATCTGGAGGGTACAGGAGGCTACAGGTTAACAGGGCTAGATGCTCACCTTTCCTACTGTTACTCTTGCCTTGCTATCTTTTTATCACTCAGCAGCAAGATTTTGAGCTCAGTTGGGTTATAATCATGGTAGATGTACCATGAGAGCTGGTGGGACACAGAGGTTAGACCACAGCAAAGGAGTTTAACTTGGAAATGGGAGGGTTTGGCTCACGGGTAGTGGTGTATTGGCAAACTTAACTACTGTAACTACTGGTTCCAAGAAGGAAAAGAAAGGAAGCACTGATTTGATTTATGCTGTTTACTGATGTCCATGCTGTAAATATTCCCACCATGGTTGATTTCAAACTACTGACTTGATGCCAGTGGGGACAGAGTTGGGAAGAGATGCCAACAATAGGCTCTTTTGTTTGTTTGT
Source organism: Chlorocebus sabaeus (assembly GCF_047675955.1). Lineage (NCBI taxonomy): Eukaryota > Metazoa > Chordata > Mammalia > Primates > Cercopithecidae > Chlorocebus > Chlorocebus sabaeus. The sequence continues at coordinate 17,927,803 of NC_132912.1, forward strand.
TTGTTTGTTTGTTTTGAGATGGAGTCTCTCTCTGTCACCCAGCCTGGAGTGCAATGGTGTGATCTTGGCTCCCTGCAACCTCTGCCTCCTGGGTTCAAGCGACTCGCCTGCCTCAGCTTTCTGAATAGCTGGGATTACAGGCACCCACCACCATGCCTGGCTATTTTTTTTTGTATTTTTAGTAGAGACAGGGTTTCACCAAGTTGGCCAGGCTGGTCTTGAACTCCTGACCTCGTGATCTGCCCACCTTGGCTTTCCAAAGTGCTGAGATTACAGGCATGAGCCACCATGCCCGGCCAACAGTAGGCTCTTACTAGCTGCTGCCATCGGTCCCAGGGCAACATGGAGCCTTTCTAGGCTCTGGGAAGGCACTCAAACAGTGGGTCAGGTAGTATCAGGAAAAGCCTAGAACATCTTCAAAAAATGAAAATGAGAGACTTAGTGGACAGAGGAGCCTTAGAATCCTGGAGCATTAAAGCAAGAAGGAACTGGGAAATGATGCATTTTGACATCATCATTTTATCGATGAAGCGCCAGGCTCAGGGAGGTAAAATGTCCAGAAGGTGACTGTTTAGCAGGTAGACACAGATCCAGGTACAACAGCTTGTACTTTTCCACCTCCCCTTAGATTTCTTGCGGTGCTGTTAGATCAGGTAAGGGCAAATTAGGTTATTCCTGTTGCCATTTGCGGAGCTCGCATTTGGCTGGAAGGGATCCAACTGTGGTTCTGACATTGACATCACACTAATAGTATAATCCTGATACTCCTTTATTTCATTTCCCTCAATGAAATGCTAAGAAAGATAATTATATGTAATTATCACAGTAGTGGTTTTTCGCAATCACTCTTGAAAACTTTGATTCCGATATAAACGTATGTCTTATGTTAAATATTGGTTCTTCAATGCATTTTTTCACAAAACTGAATTAAGTGGGAGAAAAATACAAGCACCTTTCTCCTTTTTAAATTTGGTCTTCATCTTTCTCAGTGTTTGTATCTAGAAGGCTGAGCTAACTTTTATACTTTGGAATATATATATACACACACACATATATACACACACACACATATATACACATACACACACACACACACACACACATATATATGCTTTTTTTTTTTTTTTTAGACAGGCTCTCACTCTGTCACCCAGGCTGGAGTACAGTGGCATGATCATGGCTCACTGCAGCCTTGACCTGCTGGACTCTCCCACCTCAGCCTCCTAAGTAGCTGGCACCACAGGTGCATGCTACCATACCTGGCTAATTTTTGCGTTTTTTTGTAGAGACGGGGTTTTGCCATGTTGTCCAGGCTGGTCTCAAACTCCTAGGCTCAAGTGATTTGCTCACCTTGGCCTCCCAAAGTGCTGGGATTACAGGCATGAGCCACCATGCTCAACCTTAGGTTGTGACAGTTATGCAACTTTTGGTTTAATCTACAAATATTGCACGTGAATAATTGTGGTAGAAACTTAGACCTCAGGGGCCCATAGCTTCCATAAAGCAGATAGGAAGATGTCACTGTGTACTTTTCCCTAGGTAAGAAAGCTGAAGCTCTGAAGATTCAGTGGCTTGCAGAGGTCAGGTAGTCAGTAAGGAACAGAGCTGACTCTTCATTATGATCTTCAGACTCTGAGGCTAAGAAGTAGATATTTACTACCTGGAGTGTGTTGATCACGAAGGATATAATGTGGTTCAAATAACACTATGTTAAAAGAAGGATTTGGATCCCTTTATCTGTATCAATTTTTCTAGACTTTTCACTTCAAGAGGGGGAAAGGAGGGAATTAATATTTATCAAGTATATATTATATACAAATGATATGCTGAGTGCTTTACATAAATGATCTCATTTAGAAGTTCACGGTAGCTTTACCAGACAGCATTATTATCCCCATTTTACAGATGAGGAAGTAGAGGCTAGAATGGCTAGTAGCACTAAGGCAACACAGCTAAAAAATGGTGGAACCAGGATTTGATTGCAAGTCTATCAACCCCAAAGAACATAACCCTCCTAACCACGCCCCCAGCCCCCTGAGGCTGGAAACCCCATGGTTCCGTGTTGTCTGTCCTTCCATCCCTCTTTTTTTTTTTTCAGACAGAGTCTCACTCTGTCGCCCAGGCTGGAGTGCAGTGGCGCCATCTTGGCTCACTGCAACCTCCGCTTCCCGGGTTCAAGTGATTCTTCTGCCTCAGTCTCCTGAGTAGCTGGAATTACAGGAGTGTGCCATCATGCCTGGCTGATTTTTCTATTTTTCGTACATGCTGGCCAGGCTGATCTCGAACTCCTGACCTCAGGTGATCCCTCCTGCCTTGCCCTCCCAAAATGCTGGGATTACAGGCGTGAACCCCTACGCCAGGCTGGTCCCTCTTTCTAGACTGCTGCAACAGTTCTCTACTCTTTCATTTCATCCTATTCTGAAACATTTCACACTGTATGATTGATTTTGCCAAGTTAACAATAATAATAATGAACATGTATTAAGCAATTCCTGTGTCAGGGACTCTTCTAAGACCTTTATTTAGATGATCTAATTTCATTCTCACGACGATGAGGAGGTCCTGCTATTTCCCCCTTTATTTTACAGATGGGGAAGTGGAAGCACAGGGTAATGTTGAACTTGGCCAAGGTCACACAGCCAGCGAGCAGTGGAGTCTGTTACCTGGGAGCCAAACCCTAGAGCTCTGATTATGTCATGATCAGATTGACTTGATACATACCTACGGTGAACTAATTAATCAGTGGTGCTATGCATGGAAGAAGATAGAGCAGTGTAGTGTCAGCTTCTTACCTAGTAAAGGGTTTTGTTTATTTATCTTAAAGGGGATCTGGGGAGGCTGGCATTCAGACTGAAGAAATAGGAGTGAGAGGAGAAACTAGCTGTGGAAAGGTAGGAGATTCAGAATCTAGGACACAGGTAGAGTGGTCGGCAGGAAGAAGGAAGCCTCTTCTACTGACATGGGAGTGAATGGCCTCAGGAAGGTGTAGATATTCATATCTTTAAGGTGGTAGGTGGGAAGTTGGAAGAGTTTCTTGGCCTCTGTTTTATCCTTGTGGTCAGACCCATACTGGGTTCATATTTTGTACTTTTCCAAATGGCCAATTGCAATGACCTAAATCAGTAGTTTCCCTGGATATTTTGGGTCTGAACGAAGGATCGAAGTGACAAATGAAGTAATTCTCCATTTTTTTTTTCTTTTGTTCAACATTTCTCTTCTTTTTCTTTTCTTTTTTTTTTTTTCTTTGAGACGTGTCTCGCTCTGTCGCCCAGGCTGGAGTGCAGTGGCACGATCTTGGCTTACTGCAACCTCTGCCTTGTGGGTTCAAGAGATTCTCCTGCCTCAGCCTCCCATAGCTGGGATTACAGGCATGCACCACCACATCAGCTAATTTTTGTATTTTTAGTAGAGACGGGGTTCCGCCACATTCGCCAGGCTGATCTCGAACTCCTGACCTCAGGTGATCCACCTGCCTTGGCCTCCTGTTCAACATTTCTAAGCCTAAGACTCTGACTAATACCCCCCCATAAGCCCCCAGCACCTGGCATAGCTTCTTGAATGTACTAGGTGCAGGGTAAATATTTGTTTTTCACTTAATTTGGGTTCTTTGGGGAAAACATAAGTACATTTATTTAACTGAGGCTGGTGAGCATATTTCTTAGTTTGGGTTCCCCAAGAAGCTGTCCTCAGACAGTTGCACTTTGGTTTGAGGGCAAGTTAGTTTATTTGGGAAGTGAGCCCAGGAAACACTGGCAGGGGAATGGGGAAGTGAGACAGAAAGGGAAGGTGTGTGGACACCCAGTGACTGCTGTGGGTGATGGAGTGTAGGAGCTCTGGGTGAATGGGTGCTTCGGACTCATCCCATCCAAGGTATAAGAGATTTAGAGCCTTCAGCAGTTCTCCTTGGCCTCTGATGAAGGCCTCCTCCTACAAGGCATTCATTTTCTGACCCATCTAATTTGTGCCATGTTTGAGCCTAGAGGGTTCCGATAACCAGAAAAAGCCCCCAGGCCAAAAGACATGGTGCTGGCATTTGGGAGTGGAGCCTGCGTGCACCTAATCAGCGAAGGCCGAGGAGAAATAGTATAAATCTGGTGGCATCTGCTACAGCTACTTGCTGCTTTTCCTCTTATCTGGCTTCTCTGTCTTCCAGAAGTTACTGTCTTTTGTGTTTTAATGTCAGCATTTTATTTACTGATAGAAAAATCCAAAAATGTATAAGAAAATGTAGCATATCATACTTATCTCCCTGAACAATCACCTTTAATAAGCTAATTTTCTTTGCTAGCAGGCTTGGGAATTTAATGACTTGCTCAATGTTGTGGAATAATTTTTAAAATGCTTAAAAGAAAATCCAGGTCAGGCATGGTGGCTCACACCTGTAATCCCAGCACTTTGGGAGGCCGAGGCAGGTGGATCACTTGTGATCAGGAGTTTGAGACCAGCCTGGCTAACATGGTGAAACCCCACCTCTACTAGAAATGCAAAAATTAGCCGGGCGTGGTGGCACATGCCTGTAGTCCCAGCTACTCAGGAGGTTGAGGCATGAGAATTGCTTGAACTTGGGAGGTGGAGGTTGCAGTGGGCCGAGATCGTGCCACTGCACTCCAGCCTGGGCAACAGAGCAAGACTCTGTCTCAAAAAAACAAACAAACAAACAAAAACAACAAAAAAAAGAAATCCACACCTATGTTACTGGATGTTTAGTCTTTAATCATTTTTAACCTGAGATATTGGGTTGAAACTTATCGCTTCTTCACTAAATGTATTTTGACCCTTGATATTTTTGCCCTTGAGTTAACCACAGCAGAGAGCGTACTCAGTGTGGCAGGAAACTTATCTTTTTCGTTTGTCATTAGCATAGCATGTAGCATGTGGTCGATGTTTGTCAAATATTTGTTGAAAAATAAATATGAGATTCGTAAGATCAAGTTAGGATGGTGGGAGAATCACTGCAATTCTGGAAATAAATTTCTGCTGTGTAAGTATTAAAAAAAAGAAACTCACATATTAGATCCTACACATGAGATTGCAGAGAAATGAAAACAGCAACCACTGTGCCCATCCGTTCATCTTTGCCTTATTTCTATTACAAAAACAGATTTAGTATGGACAAAAATAGGATGTTTATAAATGTTAGTGTGGTTAATATTGGTAAAAATGCCACAAGCTGCCTTTTGGCTAACGTCTTGAATACGCCTTCAGAGGAAGAAGTATGACATTTTAAGTCAGACGTGTTGCAGAGATGATGATAAAAGCAAAATGACATGCTGGTTATTTGGGGAGAAGAATAATGCACGATGAATGTATCACCATAGAGCAATAATTTTACATTTCCTTGTATTGTCTGGCAAAGGCAATATCAAACTTACACTGCTTCCTAATGGCAAAAGATAAATAAAGGAAACAAGAATAGATAAGTGTGTATTGAAATAGAACCTTTTCATTTCCAAGTACTCTTTTCATAAGTATATACATTTCTAAATTGCTCTTCAGTAAAAATAAGCTTTTGGGGGAAAAACGAATATTCAATACACCTGTAATCATTAATCTATCATTAGATAAATAATTTATCTGGATTACTAGTCAAGATGCTTCCGCTTTAATAAATATTCTTTCATTCATTCAACTAATTATTTGTTGAGAGATTATTTATGCTCCCCAAAGAGAGACTGTGGCACTAAATCAGAAAGCTGAAGTCATCCTTGTTGTGAAATTTATATTCCAGTAGGGGACTGGGCGATTGGGTGCCTCGGACTCATCCCATACAAGGTGTAAGAGATTTGGAGCCTTCAGCAGTTCTCCTTGGCCTCTGATGAAGGTCTCCTCCTATAGGGCATTCGTTTTCTGACCCATCTAATTTGTGCCATGGACAGAACATTAGTAAACAAATTGAAGAATTTATTTTAAGATGGTTATGGATATTATATGGTAAATAAAAGAATAGAATGAGTTAGGATGATCAGCCTTCTAAGATGTTGACACTTGGCCAGGCGCAGTGGCTCACGCCAGTAATCCCAACACTTTGGGAGGCCAAGGTGGGCGGATCACTTGAGGTCAGGAGTTCGAGACTAGCCTGGCCAACATGGTGAAACCCCACCTCTACTAAAAATACAGAAATTCGCTGGATGTGGTGACATGCGCCTGTAATCCCAGCTACTCGGAGGGCTGAGGCAGGAGAATCATTTGAAATCAGGAGGCCGAGGTTGCAGTGAGCCAAGATGGCGTCACTGTACTCCAGCGTGGGTGACAGAGCAAGGGTCTGTCTCAAAGAAAGAAAAGAAAAGTTGACACTTGAGCTATGGTCTTAGTGAGCATCCCAAGAAGAGGGAACTCAAAACATGAAGTCACCAGTGCGGAAGTGAGCCTGGAGGGTTTGAGGAGCTGAAAGGTGGTGTAGTTGGTGGTGAGGGCAGATGGGTCACTGTGCCCTTTCTAATAAACAATGATATAGGGGCTGGATGTATTTTTCCTGGGTACAGTGGTTCCCTTTTGCAGGGTTTAAGTTGTTGAGGACTTGTAGTTAGAAACCTAATCTCCTTCCCACCCAGAAAACCTCTCTATAAAGGTAGATGAGAAAGAAAAGAATTTTATTAGTGAGTGGGCATTCAACCAGAATGTGGTGTACATCACAGGCAATCTGCAAAAGAGATGGGAAGCCAGGTGCATGCCTGTAATCCCAGCCTGCAATCCCAGCAATTTGGGAGGCTGAGGTGGGTGGATCACGAGGTCAGGAGATCGAGACCATCCTGGCTAACATGATGAAACCCCGTCTCTACTAAGAATACAAAAAAACTACCTGGGCATGGTGGCGGGCGCCTGTAGTCCCAGCTACTCAGGAGGCTGAGGCAGGAGAATGGCGTGAACCCGGGAGGCGGAGCTTGCAGTGAGCTGAGATCGCGTCACTGCACTCCAGCCTGGGCGACAGTGCGAGACTCTGTCTCAAAAAAAAAAAAAAAAAAAAAAAAACAAAAACCAAAAAAAAAAAAAAAGAGGAGAGAGAGAGAGATGGGAAAAACAGAAAGAAATCTCACTCTCTTAGGTAGCTCAGTGAAGGCCACCTATTATATTAGGTAGGTTTTGCAATTTGGCATCAGGTGACAAGTCAGGCCCGCTCCTCCCAAAAAACTGGGTGATCAGGTGTTATCTTTTTTGATGATTCCATTTTTAAGAGAGGAAGACTAGAGCCATACCATGGTGGCTTGGCCTGGGGTGATGGAAATGGAGTTGGAGCAAAGAGAATGAATTAAGGTATGTGTATTAGTCAGAGGTGTGTGTGTGTGTGTGTATGTACACGCAGAAAGGGGAGAAAAGAAGGTGGAGAGAAGGGGAGAGAGAGAGTTATTTAAGGAATTGGTTCACACAATTGTGGAAGCTGGCAAGTCCAAAACCTGCAGGGGTGGAGGAGTATGCGGGAAACTCAGGAGAAAGTTGATATTGCAGTTTGAGACTGAAGCAGTCTAGAGCTGGGCGAGGTGGCCTGTAATCTCAGCACTTTGGGAGGTCGAGGCAGAAGGATCACTTGTGCCCAGGAGTTCAAGACCAACCTAGGTAACAAAGTGACACCGCTGTCTCCAGTAAAAATAAAAAATATTAACTAGGTGTGGTGGCACAGGTCTGTAGTCCCAGCTACTCGGGAGGCTGAAGTGGGAGGATCGCTTGAGCCCAGGAATTTAAGGCTGCAGTGAGCTGTGATTGCACTACTGCACTCTAGCTTGGGCAACAGAGCAAGATCCTGTCTCAAAAACAAATGAACAAACAAAAACAGAAATAAAGCAGTCCAGAGGCCGAATTCGTTCTTTGCCAAGGTTCTTTGGGGAATTTCCCCTTTTTCTTCTTCCTCAGTTTGTTTTCCCTTAAGACCCTCACCTGATTTGATGAGGTACACCCACACTGAGGAGGGTGAGCTGCTTTACTTAAAGTTGGCTGATTGAAATGATCATCTCGGCTCTAAATAATACCTTTATAGCAACATCCAGTCTGCTGCTTGATCAAATATCTGGGTGCCAAGACCCAGCCATGTTGACACAAATAAAATTAACCACCGCAGTGTATTCGTGTATTTTCGGGTAGAGCTGGTAGATTTCACTATTGTCTTAGAATGCAAAAACAAGCTAAAAATCCAGGAAGACTCCTAGGATTTTAGCTTACGGATCTCAGGGGATGGTGGTGCCAAGAATGAGAAAGAGAAGTTTGGATGTTACTCATTAAATGCTGTCTGTCTTAGAGTGAAATTAAGATGGACTGCAGATAAAAATTAAACATACAAAAGTCAAATAAGTGTAAAAACATCTGAAGAGGGAACACTATTCATGCATAAAGATTTTTGAATGTCTTCTCTTCAAAGACTGGTTACCAACCGGTTAATTGACTGAATTTGACCAGTTCACAAGACTGTTGCTTGAAAATGCAATGAAAATGGCCAAAGTGTAAGGTGGAAGATATATTTACTATTATTAACAATGAGGTATTACTAAGCAAAGCTATCTGAAAAGTGGAAGATAAGTCCAGGTTAAAAAAAAAAAAACAGTAGGTAGAATAACACAAACAAATTACATTAAATTTAGAGGCCAGTATAGTGGAGTTTACAGATATCTATGGCAAAAGTTTCAGAGTTCGTTATATTTTGAGATTTGACAAGATAATTTACCTTTGCATAAAGTAAATGATCATAGTCACTGTTTTTTAAAAAACCGTTTTTATTTTCCTATTTCCTGTGTTTCATGGTGAGCAAAGCCCTATATTATCAGCATTCTCATTTTATTGCCAAGGTAAAAAATTACTCATTTTGCCCCACTAGGGCACGAGCAGTTACAAAATGAGATCAGGTGTGGAAGGAAGCTCAGCTAGACGGAAGGAGACTGGGACAGGTATTGCATGTTCAGTGGGCAGATGTCAACTGCAGAGAAGCCAGCAGAGGCAGGTGTCTGGATCCAGGCTTTATTGAGTTCCGATTCCAAGAAATCAAAACAGCACGAATGAGTAACCCAGCAGAGGAGCCCAGGCAGAGGTTTGAAGTTGCAGAGAACTAGGAACCCAGGTAGCATAGAGGCAGTGAGAGTAGGTCTTACTCACTCTAAGTAAGACAGCATTTAATGTGTAACATCCAAACTTCTCTTATTCTTGGCACCACCATCCCCCAAGATCCATAAACTAAAAGTATAGGAGTCTTCCTGGACTTTCAGCTTGTTTTTGCATTCTAAAACAATAGTGAAGTCTATCGACTGTACCCAAAAATACACTGTGGTGGTTAATTTTATGTGTCAACATGGCTGGGTCTTGGCACCCAGATATTTGATCAAGCACCAGATTGGATGTTGCTATAAAGGTTTTGGTTTTTTTTTTTTTTTTTAAGATGATCATTTCAAGGTAGGATAGAGGTAGGAGGTCTGGAACTAGTGTGGACAAGAGCATATAGAGAAGCGTGTCAGGAGAAAATCTTTTGAGGCAAGAATTTATTATAAGCGTTAAGTTTATGGGTCTAGAACTGATCTCAGAGTGTAAGTGCTGCTAACTTCTCTGCGGCGTTCAGAACAGGAAACAGAATACGGCTTGCAAAAATGCTCTGGAAACACTGAAGGACTCTACTAGTGGTGTGGTTCTAACTTTTTTTAGTTTCGCTGGAGTTATTTAATTAAAAATAATGAGCTCATTTAGTCAGAACCTCAAGCATCTGCACTACTACCAGCTCATTTTGAAAGAACAAGGTGAGTACATGGAATTTAGGAAAATGTCACAAGATGTGTTTAATTTCTGGATGTTTATGTCACAAAAGTAAAGCACTCAGTTACTTTCATTTCTATATTCCTTAACAATAAAGAAAAAAGAGAAACCTTTACATGAATTCAATTTTGATTTAATTAAAGGAAAAAAAAAAATGCTTACCAGATCCTTTTTTCCTCTTTTGCAAGAGGAAGTTCCATTCTGCCAGTTAGCAGCTATGTGCTGTTAAGTATAAGCCATCGTTACATATTTACTTAAATCACCAGTTCCAAATTATGAATATACAAAATGTTATTTTTAAAGTTACTCTCGTAAAAATATTATCTCCAATGATATAAAACTTACGTTTATTTGTCCTTTATTGCAAACTTCACTATTAAATTATTAACAAATAATACCAAAATGTGTTGAGATGTATCATGCTTCAAAATCCTATTCTAGTCCAGGCGAGGTGGATCCCACTTGTAATCCTAGCACTTTGAGAGGCTGAAGTCGGAGGATTGCTTGAAGCCAGGAGTTCGAGACCAGCCTGGGCAACACAGTGAGACTCCATCTCTACAAAAATTAAAAAATTAGTTGATTATGGTGGCGTGAGCCTGTAGTCCCAGCTACTTGGGAGATTGAGGCAGGAAGATCACTTGAGCCCAGAAGTTGGAAGCTACAGAGAGCCATGATTGCACCACTGCACTCCAGCCTGAGCAACAGAGTGAGACCTTGTCCTTTAAAAACAACAAGCAAACATACATCTTTTCTAGGACAGACATGCATTTAATTTTACAGTTTATTGTTTTCATTTTACCCAAATTTTCTTTTCCCCGTTGATATTATCCCTTTCTGTTATCTCCCTTGTGTGTTCCACTCCCGGACAATCCTTGGGCATGTAAGGTGGGCCTTTTCAGGAGACTCCTCATAGTGAAGTAGGACATTTTGAGGACATCCAGCTGAGTGCTGGCACCTTGGCAGGTCCTCAGTCCAGGTTCTCCCTCCAGCTTCAGGGATCCTCAAAGAGAGCTGGCCCCAGGTACAGTCATCAGTACCTCTTTTCCTGCAATCTTAAGTCTTTACGGAAGTGGATGAGTTGGAAACTTTCGATCTAAAATATTGTCCTTGTTACATGAATCCACTTACCCATGCTTGCTTTCTTCTTTTCCTGCTTCTTTCTTTTTAAACAGACACCAGGCAATTTTTAATCTATAATGAAGATCACAAGCGCTGTGTGGAAGCAGTAAGTCCCAGTGCCGTCCAAACCGCGGCTTGCAACCAGGATGCTGAATCACAGAAATTCCGATGGGTGTCCGAATCTCAGATTATGAGTGTTGCATTTAAATTATGCCTGGGAGTGCCATCAAAAACTGACTGGGTTGCTATCACTCTCTATGCCTGTGACTCAAAAAGTGAATTTCAGAAATGGGAGTGCAAAAATGACACACTTTTGGGGATCAAAGGAGAAGACTTGTTTTTTAACTATGGCAATAGACAGGAAAAGAATGTTATGCTTTACAAGGGATCGGGTTTATGGAGCAGGTGGAAGATCTACGGAACCACAGACAATCTATGCTCTAGAGGTTATGAAGGTAAGATGCTTAGAATGTTTACCTTCGTGTCAAAATTTTCTCATCTTTTTAGTTGGAACCTAATTCAAGAAAATCATCATGTTCTTGTTTGGTGTGTACTAGAAATATCAATTGATCAGCATCTTTGTGTTTTCAACTATTCTGTAGAACTATTTTGAAGACATGATGGTGAATAAATGTGGTAAAAAGTCCCGAATGATACTTCAGCTATTTTTAATTAATGGGAAAGCATTCTTTTAACTTTCTCTGAGGTTTTATTCTTTTAACTATGGGATACATTTTTCAGAAAATCATTTTCCTTGTAGTCTTTGACCCAAAGCCTCCTAGTTAACATTATAAAGTTGTAGTGATAAATGAATTTTTGCCAAATATTTCTTTTCCTTTGATTTAAGTTATCCCTGGAAAAATGATCCATAGAACATTCTTTCCTAATTCAGATCGCCTAAGATGAAATCTCGGCAGATCCCTTGACAACATGGGGTTCTAAATGTTTCTGATTTGTTTTGTCAGGTTATGGGTGTTTAAAAACTGTAAAAATTAGACGATTATAAAATGTGAAGGATTAGCTTGTAAATTAATATGCAGTCTATTTAGTTAGCCATCAGAGAAGGTGATACCACCAATGTGGTGGGAGGAATCCTCTTATATGTAGTTGGTTTCTTGACCTCTTGAAGGTTAAATACAATCAGAGTATTCAGTTCTTTCTTATATTGACCAAATTTCATTATCTGGTGGCTGCACAGAAAATAAAACAAAAATACAAAACAACTCGAAGCCTTGTTACAAAGGCTGGTCTCTTGAGTCAGATGATGTTATAATTACATTTTAGGTTTGGATACTTGGTTATTGTGAAATGTTATCTAGAACAACCTCAAGGTCAGAGAAAGAGCCTACTTTTGGGGACAAGAGATAACCTGTTTCCAAAATTGCTATGTTACTGGGCTACTAAGATTGGTTGAACCTAGCTTATCTCAGCTAAGACTGAGCAGAGCAATTTAGTTCTTTGTAAGGCGGTAATTTGTGAGCTTTCTATTTTCTGTCTACATGCAGAACAGGGGAGAGTAGGAATTGAAGTAGGGTGAGAGAAGGGCTCAGAAAGAAGTTATTTTGAAGCATTTTTCAAACACAGGTTTAGAAGTGAGATGAGAGGCAAGCTAAGTGAACACAAAAGAACCTTTCAGGAAAAACTCAATAGAAAATTACAAGGAAGGAGAAGGGTGAATTAAACTTGACCGAGTCAAATTCCACAGATGGGTCAACTGTGCTAATTGAGGAGTTGAACTTGAGGAAGATTGGTGCTAAGAAATCAGATTTTTATTTTATTTTAAAATATAATATACTTCCCTGACCCCCTACCGTTTCTGTTTCCCCACTGGTTTTTAGACAAATATGCATAGGGTTTGGGCTGATAGTTCTCAAACTTTAATATGCTTAAGAATCAATTGGAGAGTTAGTTAAAACTACAGATCCTAAGCTCCCCCTTCTGCTAGATTCTTAATATGTATATTGGGAAAAAGCCCAGGAATCTATTCAATGATTTCTATGAATACCTGGGTGATTCTGCAGCATAGGGTCCACTGACTACATTTTGCAAACTCTCCAAAGATCTCCCAGCACTTAAGATGATCCCGTCTCTCAGTTCTAGCTCCCCAGTGTGACCATGAGATTGGGAACACACATTGAAGACAGTGTTGAGAGGATGTATTGTAGGGTCTCTTTATCTCTGATGAGAACATGGGGGAGGGGGTGGAATGGTGGAACTTTTTGAAAATAGGAATTATTTTAGAAGAATGGAACCAGAATTGTAGACTTAGATGGATTTGATAGTTGTTTGGAAGTTCAGACTGTAAGAAGAGTAAATTGACTGCAGTTACATGATGTGTCAGTGAGGCAGTTGGGATTCTTTTGGCCTCATCAGTGTTGGGTGTATAGAATGGCTCAGTAATTATGAAATAGAGTTAGTTAATAAAGCTGGCAGGCGTGGTGGCTCATGCCTGTAATCCCAGCACCTTGGGAGGCTAAGGCGAGAGGATTGCTTGATTTCAGGAGTTATTTTTTATCTAGAGATTCCAAAGCCTCATGATTCTAATCAAGAGAGAGAACTGTTTCAGAGGAAATTCAGAAGTTAAAGCTGGTGTCAATAGAGGAAGATGGAAAAGATAGTGGAAAATGAAGTGGTACTATGAGTTATTATTACCACTTTAACTAGTACCACTTCATTTTCCACTGTGATTGGTACCACTTTGAATTGTAACATGGGAACATTTTCAAATGGTATAACTTAACAAATTAGTCTCATTTGAAAATGTTCCAAAACACAGTGGAAATGAAGTGGCACTAAGAGTTATTTGCTAAGTACAGACTGCTCTATGTACCCAGCAAAATACGAGGGTAGAAGGAGAAGGAAAAAAAATAAGAACAACAACAACAAAAATCCCTGTGTGGGTGCACCAAGTGTGATCAGAAGAGTAAGACCAGTTCCTTCAGTAGGCTTCTGATTGGAAAGTCAATGTTCAGAAATATCACTCACATTCCAAGTTCAAGTCAATGTGTTTTTCCAGCCATGTATACACTACTGGGCAACGCCAATGGAGCAACCTGTGCATTCCCATTCAAGTTTGAAAACAAGTGGTATGCAGATTGCACGAGTGCTGGGCGGTCAGATGGATGGCTCTGGTGTGGAACCACTACTGACTATGACACAGACAAGCTATTTGGATATTGTCCATTGAAATGTAAGTACTGTTTATCACCAAGAAAAGTTGGGTACATTTAGTCTAAGAACGTAGTGAAAGACCTTGAATTTATCTAGAGCATTTTTCCTCAAAGTTATTTCACGTTTACGACCTCATTGTACCTACTACAGCCTTTTACAGATGTCATTATTTCTATTTTTCAATGGAGAAAATGATCTATATTGGCTGAGGACTAGAACACAGATGTTGGACTTTCTACTGAAGTCTTTGTATGTGTATTTTGATTTTGCCAGCAAGACTAGACTCACCCCTACTATCTCAGCATTCCCTGAGATCATGCTAAGAGGACTAGACTGCACCCCCATGGTCCCAACATTCCCTCTATCAAGTGACCTCTTTATTTATTTATTTATTGAGACGGAATCTCGCTCTATCACCTAGGCTGGAGTGCAGTGGCACGATTTCGGCTCACTGCAAGCTCTGCCTCCCGGGTTCACGTCATTCTCCTGCCTCAGCCTCCCGAGTAGCTGGGACTACAGGGGCCCACCACCATGCCCGGCTAATTTTTTGTATTTTTAGTAGAGACGGGGTTTCACCGTGTTAGGCAAGATGGTCTCGATCTCCTGACCTCGTGATCCGCCTGCCTCGGCCTCCCAAAGTGCTGGGATTACAGGCGTGAGCCACTGTGCCCGGCCATGACCTCTTTATTTTTGCCAACTATCAGTTACTCAGTGAAAATTATCCTGTACACAATATAATATATACTTAACACTGGAGGTAGGTAGGCATGCTATTATTCCCTCATCTCTGAAATGCCTTACCTTTATGAAACCGTAGATCAAAAACAGAATTCAAAGGAAACCACAAGCATGTGGTTTGATGGAGAAAGACGTGAAGATCCTGAATTTTGTGTCAATGTCGTCAAAAGCGTTCTTCACAGTGAAAATGATAGTCATGATACTCTTCTTACGTTTAAGTTAAGAAGAGTGCCATTTAGTTTCACACAGCTAGATATCAATGGAAATGGGTAATTTATATGCTTGAAGGTTTCTTAAAAATGAAAATTCAAGTTTAATTGCAAGGATGCAAAATAAGTAGTATTGCATTATCTTAGTGGGAAGGCACCAGAGCAGATGAATTCTTGGTGTTCTTCCGCGCTTAAAAATCTGTAAGCAAACAGTCAAGTCAATTTTAGGTGGGGTGGAGAAGGGCATCATGTTGCGAGGCAGAGCTGGGGCTGAGAAAAGAGGAAAAGGAAGCATTCCTCTTTGCTTCACCTTCCCCATCACCAGACACCCTCTTCCTGACACTGGCTCCACTCTTCCCAAACTTCTTATCCCCAACCTCTCACCTGCTACTTTAGACCAGATCAGAGCAGCTCTTGTTTCCTGGTGTCATCCAGAACTCTTTCTCCTGCTGCCCTGCAAAGGGACTGGGCAGAGCAAAGAGCATTCGATATGGTCTGGAATGATTATGACACTGCCTGAGTCACAATAGAATCACAACTCAACTTTCCAGACCACAACCCCACACGTAATCACACTATTTCAAGCATTATTGCAAAACAGAACGGCTTACAAAAATATCTGAGTTTGACAAATGAAAGCCAGAATTCTAAGAATTGTCCTTATTTGTCCCTCTGGATTTATAATCCCTAATTATCCCATTAAAAGTAAATTTAATTTCTGATACCTGTATACTATTGTAATTGTCTTCAGAGTGCAGTCTCTCCATTCCGAATGAATACTCACAAAAGCCCACAGGCTTTCTGTTCATAGCAACACTGCTCTCTCGGTCTTAACTGAGGTAGTTCTATTTGTCTCTCTAATGTCAATCTTTAGAAAGACATTTGATGTCCATTGAAGGTTTATAGATGTCGAATATTTGTATTTGAAATATTTTTGTCCGAAACACATTGAGCAATTTTTTTCTAAGATAAAGCAATACTTGGTTTTCAAGTGATTGAAAGTGCCTTTCTCCTTTACTTAATAAGAATGATATTTTCTTCATCTGTTTCATGGAGTTTCTTAAGGGTTTCTATTTCACGGGTCCAACTATAGCATCCTCCACATAAGTGAAATTGACAAAAGAGTTAGATGAATGTGTGATTTCATGAATGAAATGTGGAGGACAAATGCTAAGTTACTAATCACAAAGAAAACTCACAACCTTGGAAATCCTTGGATGTACGTTGGAGACGTATCTTGAGTTTGTTCAGTGGAATAATTTTTTAGTCTTATTACTTGTATTTATGCCTTCACTGTCAAATTACATATTTTTTCCTGTTAAAAGTAAAATAATCATAGAAAATAAATTGTTTGATTTCAATATGCATTAAAATTTTAGAGCACATTTTGTACATTTAATATCTTTCTTAAAGGGCTTTATAGTCTTACAATCTGTTTCATTTTGTGTTCTTTTCAAAAGAGTTTTTTATTTTATTTATTTATTTATTTTTGAGACAGGGTCTTACTCTGTCACCCAGACTGGAGTGCATTGGCATGATCTTGGCTCACCACAACCTCTGCCTCCCAGGCTCAAGTGATTCTCTTGCCTCAGCCTCCTGAGTAGCTGGGATTATAGGCACCCACCATCATGCCCAGCTAGTTTTTGTATTTTTAGTAGAGATGGAGTTTCACCATGTTGCCCAGGCTGGTCTCGAACTCCTGACATCAAATGATCTACCCACCTTGGCCTACCAAAGTGTTGGGATTACAGGCGTGAGCCACCGCGCCTGGCCAAGCATTTTTTTTTAGATCAGCTTTAAAACTGGCAGGTTTTATACAGGAGGATGAGGAACTAGTTATTAACCTAGTAACACTTAATAGATGCTCTCCATTGTCTGTTGCATCATTTATTGTAATGCTTTCCTTCCATGAAGACATTATTTTCAAGTATCATGAGAACAGGAAAAGGAAAAGTCTTGGTTCTCTCAATTCTCTGTAGCAACTTTAGCTTCCAACATCAGTTGTGTTGGTTCACTGTGGGAATTTGAACTCCTTGTGGAGATAGTATGCAATCAGCAAACCTATACATTCATTGAGAAAAATGTTTAAATCCCTTGATTTAAAATATACTTTCTTTAAGTGAAAAGCCAATTGCGTTTCCTTCTTATGTAATTTATGTCACTTGCCTCCATTCCTAGGTTAAACAACAACAACAACAACAATAAAACCCTTTTTTATATCTCACATTTTCTATATCTATATGTATTTTTTTTCTATATCTATATATATATTTTCTGTGTGTGTGTGTGTATATATATATATATTTGTAGACGGAGTCTTGCTCTGTCACTCAGGCCGGAGTACAGTGGTATGATCTCAGCTCACTGCAACCTCTGCCTCCCGGGTTCAAGCGATTCTCCTGCCTCAGCCTCCTGAGTAGCTGGAATTACAGGTGTGTACCGCCACACCTGGCTAATTTTTTTTGTACCACACCTGGCTAATTTTTTTTTTTGTATTTTTAGTAGAGACGGAGTTTCACCATGTTGGTCAGGCTGATCTGGAACTCCTGACCTCGAGATCCACCCACCTCAGACTCCGAAAGTGCTGGGATCGCAATTATGAGCCAGGGCGCCCGGCATTTTCTACCATATTATAAACAAAACCTTCCTCCACGTGTCTAAAACTAGTTGTTTAAAACATCTCTATCTTCAAATATACTCCAAATTAATCTCATTTGAATGGTCTCACCGACATAGACATGAAATTAGCAAGAGCTCAGATCATTATAAATTTAGTATTACTGATTCAAATTTATTTTTATGTAAACATATGATGATTTTGTAGTTAAAGCATCTTAAAAATTTCTATGCTGTTGCCTGAATCAAATTTTGATATGTTTTCTTCCTCTTCGATATGTCATGGGACCACAGGTTTCATATCATGGTGTGTGGTTTGCATATTACAAAAAGGTCTATGATCACTTCCTCATCAGATATAAAGGGCAATTAGATACAGTTAAGACTTACAAGAGTGTAGGCTATGTGCTTATGGAAAATTGCCTAATTTCTTAGCAAATTGAGTATTTCTCAGAACATTTTCAGAGAAGTTATATAATACTTCCTTTTCTCCTTACAAATAAATGAAAAGATTATTACTTCACATGGCTTGTAAGCAGAATTTTGTATTATTAAAAAGAAAAAAGAAATATGCACTATACGAAGCATGCAAAAACCTTTCATTTGTTTACTGGCTTCACAAACATCATATACGTGAAAGACTATCAATAATATTTATCTATATATTATTGGCTGCTTATAGAGTACAATCAGGTTTATGGAATTTATTAGGAATCATAACATAGCAAAGGAAGAAATCAGCTTGTGATTTTTTTACTCTGTGGAATGAAAAAGTTACAAGCAACGTTTGCTATTGCTAAGAGCTCCACCTGTATTAAATATATTCTAGCAATGAGAAAACGAGACTCCAAAAGTTAATAATTTATCTGAAGTCAAGTCTCCAGTGAGCTATAGGACCTCAGGTGCAGGCCCAGGCCAGTCTGTCTGCAGGAGTCTGTTACCTTCTCTGCTGACAACCTTATGCTTCCAGAAAGACCAAACTAGAATGTGCGGGCAAAGGCAAAATATCTACCTGCCGAGAAGATGTACGTTTATTTTCTTTGCTTTCCCTGCCTTACTTTGCTAGATCAAGGAATTTGGGCTGGTGTCTGTTCTTTTAAAACAAGTTTTATTCACTTTGGGAGGCCAAGGTGGGTGGATCACAAGGTCAGGAGATCGAGACCATCCTGCCTAACACGGTGAAACCTGTCTCTACTAAAAATACAAAAATTAGCCAGGCGTGGCGGTGGGCGCCTGTATTCCTAGCTGCTGGGGAGGCTGAGGCAGGAGAATGGCGTGAACCCGGGAGGCGGAGCTTGCAGTGAGCCGAGATCACGCCACTGCACTCCAGCCTGGTAGACAGAGCGAGACTCTGTCTCAAACAAACAAACAGACAAACAAACAAAAAAAGTTTTATTTTTATTTTTATGTATTTAGGGGGTATACGTGCAGATGTCTTGCATGCATATATTGCATCATGGCAAAGTCTGTTTTTTTAGTGTACCCATCACCTGAACTGTGAATATTGTACCCAACAGATAATTTTTCAATCCTCACCCTCCCACCTTTTGTAGTATCCAAGGTCTATTGTCTTTCCATTTGTCTCACTTCCCAACTCAACTGATCCTGAAAGGGAGATGGTGCCTGCCTTTCTTTCTTTAGGAAGGGGGAAGAGACTGGATGTAGTTGATCCTTTGAAACTTCATCCCCCACCTCCTACTTCATTTCAGGAGTAAAGAAAATCTCAAAGCCACCTTAAAAACAAGTAAAACAGTCCGGGCATGGTAGCTCACATTTGTGATCCCAGCACGTTAGGAAGCCGAGGCAGGAGAATGGCTTGAGAACTGGAGTTTTAGACTAGCCTGGGCAACATTGCAAGACTTCATTTCTGCAAAAATTTAAAAAATTAGCCAGGTATGGTGGTGCATGCCTGGAGTCCCAGCTACTTGGTAAACTGAGGTGGGAGGATTGTTTAACCCCAGGAGTTGGAGGGTACAATGAGCCAAAATCACAGCACTGCCCTCCAGCCTGGATAACAGAGCAAGACTCTGTCTCAAAAAATAGAAAAAGAAAAAGAAGTAGAAGCAGGGGAAAAAAAGAAAGGAAAGAAAGAAAGAGCTTCAGGCAAAAATACTCCTAGGCTGGTTTAAATAATGCTATTCACTGAAAGTGTTTTCCATGCATAATGCATCAAATTCCATCTGATTTCTTTCACAGTTGAGGGCAGTGAAAGCTTATGGAATAAAGACCCGCTGACCAGCATTTCCTACCAGATAAATTCCAAATCCGCTTTAATGTGGCACCAGGCAAGGAAAAGCTGCCAACAGCAAAACGCTGAGCTCCTGAGCATCACAGAGATACATGAGCAAACTTACTTGACAGGTAATGACATGCAAAGAAAAGTCACAAGTAAAATCAAGAGTGCTTTATTTTTATATAATTTAACTTACAAGTCAACAGCACAAGTGTTTATAGATGTTATGTGACAGAAGCAGTTCTTAAGCAGTTTATGCAGATGTTATGCAAATCTGTACTCTGAAAAGGACACCAGGAATGGCAAATAGCTCTCATCTCCTGAGTCAACTGTTGGTTGTAAGCGTCTCTAGAGCCAGTGCTAAGAGGGATTCTGAGGGCTAATCTAGAATCAGAGTAAAATATGCCACAGTTGATTAATGATGTCGTTCTTGGACGCAAGGCAGTGGAACAATCTTGGTCAAGTATCCATCATCCAGGTCTAACCTGAAGCCTCTTGGTCAAGTATCCATCATCCAGGTCTATCCTGAAGCCTCTTGGTCGAGTATCCATCATCCAGGTCTAACCTGAAGCCTCTTGGTCGAGTATCCATCATCCAGGTCTAACCTGAAGCCTCTTGGTCGAGTATCCATCATCCAGGTCTAACCTGAAGCCTCTTGGTCGAGTATCCATCATCCAGGTCTAACCTGAAGCCTCTTGGTCGAGTATCCATCATCCAGGTCTAACCTGAAGCCTCTTGGTCGAGTATCCATCATCCAGGTCTAACCTGAAGCCTCTTGGTCGAGTATCCATCATCCAGGTCTAACCTGAAGCCTCTTGGTCGAGTATCCATCATCCAGGTCTAACCTGAAGCCTCTTGGTCACGTATCCATCATCCAGGTCTAACCTGAAGCCACAAGTCTTTCATTAGCCTCATAGAGGTCAAAATGATCAATTAAAACAGCGCTACCACTGGCAGGGACAAGTCAAAGGCTGCTTTGAAAACCTGAGTTCTTTTCGCCTCCCGTCCCTTGAACCCCCAGGCTCTACCAGTTTTCAGTTTTTATTGATACTCTTTCCACAGTGTGTTTGGTTTGGTTGTTGTTGTGTTGTGTTGTGTTGTGTTTTGAGATGGAGTTTCCCTCTTGTAGCCCAGGCTGGAGTGCAATGGTGCGATCTCAGCTCACTGTAACCTCCACCTCCTGGGTTCAGGTGATTCTCCTGCCTCAGCCTCCCAAGTAGCTGGGATTACAGGCGCCTGCCACCACACCCAGCTAATTTTTTTATTTTTAGTAGAGACTGGGTTTCTCCATGTTGGCCAGGCTGGTCATGAACTCCTGGCCTCAGGTGATCCACCTACTTTGGCCTACCAAAGTGCTGGGATTACAGGCGTGAGCCACTGCACCCGGCCAATGTGTTTGTTTTTAAAACATCTGTTCTTATTAGATTGTGAAGACTAAAAGAGCTAAAGTTTGCTTGAGAAGAGAGTATCTGTTTTAGGTTCTAAAATATACACTTGGGGAAACAGAGAGATTAGGACCAGAAATTAGTGTGGGAGCAAAAGCATCCCTGATTTCTTGCCCCCAAAATCTCCTCCCTCCGGTTTCTTGGGACACGGCTAGATTAATATTAATCTGTCTCTGCTCCTATGACTGCCGTGTTCAAAAAAACCCTGTGGCTTCTCATTTGCCATCAAATAATTAACAAAATACATTTTGCCTGACATTCAAGGTTGCCATCTGCAGAACATCTGTACAGTTCCCGGTCTTGCATTTTGCAGTCCCGACAAAAGAGAAGTCTTGGGTTCCTTGATTTTCCTCATCCATTCTCACCCTCACATCTTTTCCCATGTCGTTTCTTTTGGCTGGAATTCTCACAATTGTATACAGTTGAAATGCAATTCTGTTTCCATCTGCATTTCTCTTATTTGCTTATTACCACTTTTATTAATATAATAGTTACTCACACGTATGTCCTGCTTCCTTGACAACACTATAAATACATTAATTTGTTACTATTTATTTACTCATTCATTCGCTCATTCCCAAGATACCTGGTACCCATGTGCTAGGCTTTGTGCTAGGTCCTGGGGACATCAAAGCTGACCCTGTCTTGTCCACATGCAGCTTCAAGTCCAATGGGAAGAAAACAGATGTAAACAAGAAAACAAACAAATGAATAGGTACCAATCACAACAAGTCCGGCATGGAAAGCAAACTGAAGGCCATGTGGAGATTGTGTCAGAGGGGGAAATAGCTGAAAACGGGGAATGTCTTGTGAATATCTATGTCCCCTCTTCCCACAAGGAGATTCACACAGAGCCTTCCAAGGAAGAGTCTCGCTGAACGTTTGCTGACTGACACGTGCAGCAAAATAAAAATACTTAGAAATTCAATCTCTTGTTTGGAAAACTAGACAGTTCATGGCAAGAAGACAGTAAATGCAGTGGTTCTTCTGTGGGAAGTGGCTTATTCATCACCTTAGAATTCTGTTAAAGTGATGATGCCTGGGCCAAGACCCCGAAGATTCTAGATCAGTAGGTGTGACTCAGGGCACAAGAATCTGCCTTTCATCAAACTCCCAGGTGATTCCGAGGCAGCTGGTTGAAAGACCGTATCTGGTAAAACACTGTGTTGGGTCCTGCTGTGTCTAGGTGCCAACACCAGGCAGCGGAGCAGAGGGGCTAAGAGCAAAGATTCTGGAGCCAGACTGCCTACGTCCTAGCTCTGTGAAACTGGGGGAGCTCGTGGGGATTTCCTGAGGCACCTGTGCCTTGGTGATCTTGTCTGTTAAAGGAGCTAATGTGTGTGAACCCATGTAAGGGCAAGAGCATACTCCCTACCTGGCCTCGTTTCTTAGCACGTACCTTTGTCCAGCTATTTTCAGATGACACCCGTCACCAACCAGAACACCTCTCTCCTATAAGTTATTATTAAGGAGACTGAGGATAGAAAGCAGTATGACGTCACTGTGCATTGATAGTCTTAGAGATAGGGTTCTTCCTCTGTCTACTCAATTATCCTGTTTTGCATTGGCCTTTAGGACTGTTCTAATAGTGGAACACAAAGGATTGGAGTGATTCATATTTACAACCATGCACAAAAATAAGGAGGAAGAGGAGAAAGTACAGAAGAGATAAAAGTAAATTTATGTAGATGATGAAGGAAAAGAAAAGATGATTCGAGGCAGTCCTGTGGTTATTTGGGCAGACCTGCAGGCACAAGAGAAAATGTATCAGAGGTGGTCTGGGCACAGTGGCTCATGCTTCCATTCACAGCACTTTGGGAGGCCGAGGTGGGTGGATCACCTGAGGTAGGAGTTTGAGACCCGCCTGGCCAATATGGTGATATCTTGTCTCTACTGAAAATACAAAAATTTAGCCAGACGTGGTGTCAGGCTCCTGCAATCCCAGCTACTTGGGAGGCTGAGGCAGGAGAATGGCTTGAACCTGGGAGGTGGAGGCTGCAGTGAGTCGAGATCGCACCATTGCACTCCAGCCTGGGCAACAAGAGTGAAACTCGTCTCAAAAAAATAAATAAATAAAAATAAAAAAAGAAAAAAGAAAAAAAAATATATATCAGAGATGCAGAGGTGAAATGGTTTCAGTTGGTGTGTTTTTGGTTTTGTGTTTGAATTTGTTTATGGGGCGTGTTATCTCTTGGAAGCCCAGGGACAGAGCACAGGTTACTTTGTGCTCTCTCCACGAGCTACACAGAAGGAACGAGGGATCTGAGCCGACAGCTGCTTTGCCCAGGCACAGACTCATTTCCTGGTCTCCGGACTCTGCTATCGGACTCCGGCTGCAGGAAATGCTTCCCTAATCAGCAAGGGCTATTCTTGTGTCCATCAGGACAGCAAACAAGCCCCAAGAGATTCAGAGGCTGGGTTCACCTCAGATACTGACTTGAATCTTATCCAAGCCTCCGGAATTTCAGTCAGCAAATTTTCACTGGCATCTGGATAAGAATGGCATCTCTAATGAGATTTGTAGTACTTCCTGCCTTTCTTTAACTAAAAAATATCAGGCATTAGAACAAGAAAAAAATCTGACAGGGAATTTAAAAAATAGGGGAAAGATGTTCTCTCCCCACTGTTTACTTGAAAGAAAGGGATGACTCTCAGCATTGATTGAGATATATTGGGGAAGAATCGAAAATAGTGGTGTGAGTGTGTGATTGCGATCCACTCTCTTTTGGAAAATATGCCATTAAAATGAAAAAACAACCTACAAAATATTTACACTTTTAAATAAGTTTTCTTTTTTATGAGGGTTTTGAAAAGTCAGTATTTTTTTTTTTTTTTTTTGAGACGGAGTCTCACTCTGTCGCCAGGCTGGACTGCAGTGGTACCGGGGCTTAAGTAATTCTTGTGCCTCAGCCTCCTGAGTAGCTGGGGCTACAGGCACGTGCCACCACACCCAGCTAATGTTTTGTATTTTAGTAAAGACGGGGTTTCACCATGTTGCCCGGGATGGTTTTGAACTCCCGAGCTCAGCTGATCCGCCAGCCTCCGCCTACCAAAGTGCTGGGATTACGGACGTGAGCCACCACGCTCGGCCAGAGTCAGGGTCATTGTTTAAAAATGTAGAACCTGGTTTGATGACTCTGTAATTAAATTGCCTGCCATTACTGAAGAGCTACCATGTAGCAGATTCTGAGCTTTAGTTCTAAAGCCTCCCGCAACTTCATGAATGAATACTGTTAGCCCCACAGTATAGATGAGATAACAGACCAGGAGGGAGAAGTTAGGGAACTTGCTTAATGCCTACTGTTTAGAAAATAGCTGAACTGGAATTCAGCCGTCTTTCATTTCACTCTGCCTGTGTCTCATGCACAGAACACCTGGGGATCTGCTGGTTCCCAAAGCACTGATGAGAACCCTTAATTTTGTCAACATTTCCTGGCTCCAGTAAATGTATTCCAGATTGGTGGTGATCTGATTTCATATTATCTGCCAGGTGAAATGCTTCTGCCTGGCAACACGTTTGTGCACTACCCACAGCTGTTTTATCGTCTTCCCTTCTGTTTCTACCCTGAAAAATGTTGGGACACTCTATGGAGTCCCTGAGTCCTGAATCAGATTTATGACTCCTTATGTGCAGGATGAGGATTTACAGAACTGAAATAAGATACAGGAAGTGAAATTTGACTCGTTTCCCGATTGTTTTTACCAGTTTCCTTTGGTACTGCCTGAAAAACACATTGGACCTCAATAAGAAAAAAAAAAAAAACACGAAAATAAAAATACCAGTGTAATATTGGACTTTTGTGTCTCTTCTATCACATCTAAGTTCAAAAGTTGGTATATAACCATTTCAGACCATTAACAAGTTCAGACAACGTATGCAGAAAACTTACGCCTTGAGCATGTGAGGCTGGACGCGGTGGCTTAGGCCTGTAATCCCAGTGCTTTGGGAGGCTGAGGTGGGAGGATTGTTTGAGTTCAGGAGTTCAAGACCAGCCTGGGCACTATAGCAAGACCCTAACTGTACAAAAAAATTTCTGGTTTGAGTTGGTGTCTGGAAACAAAACAAAACAAACAACAAAAATTTAGCACGTGGAATTGTTGCTTTGTGAGGCAATACTAAAATATTTTGGTCTGTTCTTTTATAAAATTACAAAAGCATATTAGAGAAAATTATTTGTGGACAACACTCATCTGCTTTAAGAGATATATTTTAATCCAAGGTTTGAATTTTGTTTCGAAGTCACACCTTTTGCCAACCTTAATTCAATATGAAGCTATTGATAATAATAATAATGGTAATAATAACAGTAGTAACTTAACATTTATTGGGAACATACCGTATGTCAGGCCTTGTTTTAAAAAATATTAACTAATTCAATTTTTCAAGACCAGTTTTTAAGTACTTAGAGCCGGTAAAAAATGTCAAAAGATATTTCTCTTAAAGAGCTATTATCATTTCTTATGCCAAACATAGTAATTTAGTTACGTAATCTCAGACACAACTGACTTCAATTCTTTAATCAGCAAATTATTTACAATTTTTAAAACTTAAATACACTTATTTTCTTAACTAAGTTTTTTAAAATCCCAGAGTAATTGGTTTTGGGAATAGCTAGTATGAAAATGCTACTTTTAGGAGCATGTCCTGTAGAATACATCTCTGCAAGTAGAGAGATAATTATTATTCAAGTTAGTACAACTTTAAATAATTTGTGAAAATTATTTTAAAGAATTTCTCTTAAAGGTTGTTGAGTACAGTGTTGTGCAACCCGTAGTCTCAGCTACTTAGGAGACTGAGGTAGGAGGATCGCTTGGACCCAGGAGTTTGAGAGCAACCTGAGCACCATAGTGAGACTCCATCTCTAAAAAATAAAAATAAATTTTAAAAATGTTTTTAAAAGCCAAAGGATAGTTATTATTTTAATTAATTGCTCTTAATCAATTAAAATAACTCAGAACAGAGAATTCTCATTGATGGTTTAAAAAAGATAGAAGCGGCCGGGCACGGTGGCTCACGCCTCTAATCCCAGCACATTGGGAGTCAGAGGTGGGCGGATCACCTGAGATCAGGAGTTTGAGACTAGCCTGACCAACATAGTGAAATCCCATCTCTACTAAAAATACAAAAATAAATTAGCCAGGCATGGTGGCCGTCACCTGTAATCCCAGCTACTAGGGAGGCTGAGGCAGGAGAATCACTTGAAC
Source organism: Chlorocebus sabaeus (assembly GCF_047675955.1). Taxonomy (NCBI): domain Eukaryota; kingdom Metazoa; phylum Chordata; class Mammalia; order Primates; family Cercopithecidae; genus Chlorocebus; species Chlorocebus sabaeus. Next base: position 17,954,262 of record NC_132912.1, read on the forward strand.
CCGAGAGGCGGAGGTTGCAGTGAGTGGAGATTGCGCCACTGAACTCCAGCCTGGGTGACAGTGTGAGATTCCGTGTCAAAAAAAAAAAAAAAAAAAGAAAAGAAAAAAGAAAAAAAAATGATAGTGGTAATAATAGGTTAGAGTGTTTCCTGTTGAAGAAATGAGGTCTGTGTTGTTTGTAGTTTTATGACTTCTACATCAGTCCTAGTACAGAATTTGAAACATTGTAATTGTAATTTTGATTTCTTAACTGCTTAAGCAAAGCATCCTTGGTGTTAGCATAAGCCCTTAGTGATTAGTATTTAATCGTCATTTTAATGAAGAAGAGAAATTGACTTTAAAAAATCATGAAATAAAATTCTTAAAATAAGTTTTGAAATACGCAGTTGAGGTAATACTTAGTCATATTCACACAACACTATCTTTGACACTATCCTTGAGAAAGTAGATAATAGTTAAGATGATAGGGTTTGAAGCCTCATTGGATCTGGGTTGGAACCTTAAAAATCTTTCCAGGTTACCTAGGCGCCCTCTGCCTCAGTTTCCCCACCTATCAATGAAGGTAATAATTTTACTTGCCTTAGATTGTCAGGAGAATCGAAGGAGACATGGTAGGTATGATTATTGTGACTTCCCTCAATTACATTTTGAGTCAAACACTTAATTCTGAATTTAATTTCAACTGTTTTCTGAATGGCAGTTTCTTATTTGTTTGTTTTGCTTTCTTTAAAAATATAGGATTAACCAGTTCCTTGACTTCAGGACTCTGGATTGGACTTAACAGTCTGAGCTTCAACAGCGGTTGGCAGTGGAGTGACCGCAGTCCGTTCCGATATTTGAACTGGTTACCAGGTAGGGTTAAGCCTGTCTGTGCTGAATTAATCCAAATATAAGTCATCTAGATGCCTTGAAGACCTTTATTATCTCACCTGTTGATCTCAAAGAGAAGAATTGTTAGACTTCATCAAATACAGTTCATTTCACCTTGCTTTGAAATCTACCAGCTAGATTTCCGTATACTAAACCTTAAGGTTATATACCAGCTTCCTGGGATAGGGATTTGTCTGCCAGGATTCTCACACAAATCAATAAAGGTCTCTGTTTAAAGTTTCAATTCTCAGTGTATCCCTGATTTGTTGGGTATTACATTCAAAAGCAGATGTTGTAGCTACTCTTAAACATGACTTCCTAAATATGCTAGCTGCGTTGTTACTATGTACTTGCCGTTGCATCGACTTTGTCACCATCCTTGAGAGGATTGGCCAACATCTCTTTGTAAAGTTGGACAAGTGGATTGAAATTATTTTGGGTTGGAGAATTTTTTATGACTGTACTTTGAGTCATGAGCTATTTGCAATTTTGCTGTCCTTGTGACAATGATTTTAACATCTACATTAACAGCCCCCTTTCCTGTTTTTGATTTAGTAGCACTGGATTAAAAATAGTATCTCAGTCACAGCTTATGATATTCCATATTAGCATAAAAATTCATGAGCGGTTTCTTGACAGTTTGTAGTTTATAGAAAAACAGTTGGGGATGATAAAACCTACAATAACTTTCTCATTTTTTAGAGGATAGAAAATGCTGTGAGCTAATTGTTTCCACATTGTCATAACATAAAAGTAACAGAATATAAAATAAGTTTACATATTGAGCAACTATTTAGAGAAAACAAAAACAAGATATAAAGTTTTTATCTTATTCACCAGTACCAATTAGTGTTAGTAGCCACTTGAGGCCTTCTATTGGGTATGAATCCAATCCCCACCCCTCAATCCCACCCCAGTGCCATTTTTTTTTTTTTTGGGAAAGAGTGCAATTAATGATTAGTGATGTCTGCCATGGATGTGGGAAAGGACGGAAGTATCATATTGGTCACATCTTTACTTATCAATTCTCCTATGGGCCATACTATTATAATATGGCATTCTTCAGACAGTCAGACTTCTTTTTCAAAGCCATTGAGTGGTTTTTGCATTTGGCTTAGAAAATTAAACTCTCCTTTTTTTCTTTTTTTTTTTGTGAGACAAGGTCTCACTCTGTTGCCCAGGCTGGAGTGCAGTGGCGCAGTCTCGGCTCACTGCAACCTCAGCCTTCCTGGCTCAAATGATTCTCGTGCCTCAGCCTCCCAGGTAGCTGGGATTACAAGCATGCACCACCATGCCTGGCTATTTTTTTTTAAATTTTTTGTAGAGATGGGATTTCCCCACATTGGCCAGGCTAGTCTGGAACTTCTGAACTCAGGTGATGTGGCCTGCCTCAGCTTCCCAGAGTGCTGGGATTACAGGCGTGAGCCACTGCACCTGGCCAAACTCTCCATTTTCTGTATTTGGTTTATTGTGTTACAAGAAGAAAAACTGCGATAAAACAACATTTCAAATAGATGCTAAAACATGAGAGAAAATTTTTAGAGAACATATTTTGGTTTAAATAAATTATATTTTACTATGAAATTCCAGTTTCAAAGCATTACTTCAACAAACGATGGTTACAGTGCTGTCACACAAGTCTTGAGCTAATAATCAGTTCTATTTTTTTCTGGAATGCGGGCAGTCAAAATTTCTGGAATATGGGAAGACTTACGGCAAGAGAATACATATAAAATATCATTTTTCTGTGGGTGAAGATTTTAGGTGTCAGTCTACCCATTCAGCCAGATGCAATTAGAGAGTACTGGTTGCGCTCAATCTGATTTATTAGACAATAAAATTTATTAGGGGACTAGAATGTATTCTTTTCTGTGTTGCTAAATTTTTATGCACAGTAGGCAGTCATTTAATTTATTCAGTCGGAGGGGGGTGATTATGATATTTAACCACTTGGATCCTACAAGTTCAGGGAGAACATTTCTGAGTTAACTTTGGGTGAAGTAAAGAATGAAAGTGGAATATGATTAAGAAAGGGAAGTAAATGCTTTTTTAAATTAGCATTCCTAATTTCTAAGAAGTAGGCGCAAGATTAAATTGCTTTGCAAAATGGTATGAGAGTTTCTTCCAATGAAAATTAGAGATCTTGTGGAAATTAAAAATCGGTTTCATATAAATTGTTCAGTCAAGCATTCAATTGAATAATTACCAAGTAATGAATCGATTAAAATATATTCCCTTTTGAAGTGAGAATATTTTGCATAAATGATGTGTAAGCGTGAATTCAAATATATAATAACTATGGTAAACATTAAAACCACTAATTAATGTCTCAAAGTTGAGAGAGGTATTGATAAATAAATGTATAACATGATTTTCTAATTAACACATTAATAACTAATAGCTAGAAAATGTATTTTTTTCTTGAAAGTTTCCTTTTAGTGCTGATACCTTATCTGTTAGTTCAGTTATCCTGTTATTTTAGTTACTGTATCAACAAATATTTAAGATATCTTTATGCTTATTACTAACTTTATGATAACTTTATGCTTATTACTAACTTTAAAATAACTTTGGCTGGGCGTGGTGGCTCACACCTGTAATCCCAGCACTTTGGGAGGCCAAGGCAGGTGGATCATGAGGTCAGGAGTTCAAGACCAGCCTGGTCAAGATGGTGAAACCCCATCTCTACTAAAAATACAAAAATTAACCAGGTGTGGTGGCAGGTGCCTGTAATCCCAGCTACTCGGGAGGCCGAGGCAGAGAACTGCTTGAACCTGGGAGGACGAGGTTGCAGTGAGCCGAGATCGTGCCACTGCACTCCAGCCTGAGTGACAAAGCGAGACTCCATCTCAAAAAAAAAAAAAAAAAAAAAAAAAAAAGGATAACTTTATGCTTATTACCAACCATTATTTACGGTTACTTTATGCTTATTACTAACCATTACCACCAAACCTTTTATAAAAAAGCCCTTTATTTAGGTTATTACCTGCTCCAGACTTTGTACCTGCTCCAGACTTTGTACCTGCTCCAGACTTTGTGGAGCAGAATGTGGTTCATTCACACTGTCTTCAGGTGGACGGTGAAGCTAGTTTGGGGAATACTGGTTTTTAAATCATGTATTAGAATAGCAAAACACATGTGAAATCTATCAATGCCTGTATTCATCCCACTAGCAACACTGACTTTATCAGGTTCTTTAGTCAGTTTCCACTAAGAAATGGGTAAGGCATAGCTGCTGAAAGTATTCTTCAATAGGCTGAGTTGAAGATAGTGAGAGAGTTTCAGTTCTGGGAGCACAGCCTGTTGCCCTTCTAGCTCTCCCGTTAGCTTTTTCTCCACCATTTATTTTATATTTTTATTTTTGAGACAGAGTCTCACTCTGTCACCCAGGCTGGAGTGCAGTAGTGTGATCTCCACTCACTTCAACCTCTGCCTCCCAGGTTCAAGGAACTCTCCTGCCTCAGCCTCCCAAGTAGCTGGGATTACAGGTACCTGCCACCTCCCTGGTTGATTTTTTTTGTATTTTTAGTAGAGATGGGGTTTCACCATGTTGGCTAGGCTGATCTCAAATTCCTGACCTCAGTTGATCCACCCGCCTTGGCCTCCCAAAGTGCTGGGATTACAGGCGTGAGCCACCGTGCCCGGCCCTAATAATGTTTAACATGGTTGGTTTGGAACATCATGTATTCTTTCTTTTTAATAATTTCTACTTTCAGATTCAGGGATATATGTACATGGTTGTTACATACCTAGGTAAATTGCATGTTGCTGAGGTTCGGGATATAAATGATCCATCCCATCACCCAGGTAGAGAACATAGTACCCAGTAGTTCGTTTTCCAAACTTTGTTACCCTCCATTCCTCCCCCATCTCATAGTCCCCAGTTTCTGTTGTTGCCATGTTTGTGTCCATGAGAACTCAATATTTAGCTCCTAGTTAGAAGTGAGAACATGGCTATTTGGCTTTCTGTTCTGTGTTAATTCACTTAGGATAATGGCCTCTAATTGCATCCATGTTGCTGCAAAGGACATGATGATTTCGGGTTTTTTTTATGGCTGCATAATCATGCATTCTTTTCATTAGGTACCTCTCTTTGATAATGTAATCCATTGTGACAACTGTTCAAGTTTTAAGGTGTAGCTTTATTAGTTGATAATGGGGAAAAAGGTTGTTTCAAAGAAGTATATTTGCTTTATCAACATTCTAAGTATTGGAGTGATCCAACAATAAGAAAACAATAGACACCCATCTTGTCTTTTGCTCTGCAGTCAGTAAATATTTTTTTGTGAATGTGTAGCAAAAGACAGAATGGGGGTCCATTGAATCTCCAGGATGAAGACATGAGGACACGTGGGCGGGATGCTCTCTGCTGGGAATAGCTATAATAGTCCACTTTAACTTTTCCTTTTCCTCAAAGGAAGTCCATCAGCTGAACCTGGAAAAAGCTGTGTGTCACTAAATCCTGGAAAAAATGCTAAATGGGAAAATCTGGAATGTGTTCAGAAACTAGGCTATATTTGCAAAAAGGGCAACACTACTTTGAATTCTTTTGTTATTCCCTCAGGTAAGTGGTCTATGGGGTCTGAAGTGCCTAAACTATTAGAATTGAAAGATAAGTACCATTACAGCTTAGGTGTAACTGTTGGAATGCCTCCAGAGGTTTTGTGGATAGTCGATGGGGTAAACTGAATGATATTACTGCAATATTTTTGTGTGCTGGTTGCTAACATTTCCTGAGTGTGCGGCGGTGTCTGGGCATTGTGGAGACCCTCTGACCTAAATAAAAACGTTATCTTCACAAGCAGTCCTCTGAGGTAGGTGTCATTATTCACATGCTATCATTGAGGAAAAAGATATTCAGAGGATACAGAAACCTTGCACACCTGGCAAAACCAGAATCCAAGTGAGAAAGTCAATATTTGGACGGGATATTTATATTAGGTCCTTACAGCTCTCTTTGGGCTTCCATGCTATGCAGTGTAGCATCTTATACGGAAGTTTTCATAGACTAGAATAAAATATCTAAAAAGTTGTAACTGAATTTTATTTATTTATTGAGACAGAGTCTCATTCTGTCACCCAGGCTGGAGTACAATGGCGCGATCTCAGCTCACTGCAACCTTCGCCTCCTGGGTTCAAGTGATTCTCCTGCCTCAGCCTGCCAAGTAGTTGGGATTACAGATGTGTGCCATCATGCCCAGCTAATTTTTGTATTTTTGACAGAGACGGTGTTTCACTGTGTTGGCCAGGCTGGTCTCGAATTCCTGACCTCGGGTGATCTACCCGCCTCAGCCTGCCAAAGTGCTGGGATTACAGGCATGAGCCATCGTGTCTGGCCTGTAACTGAATTTTAAATGTCGGCTAGACTTCAAGAAAAAAAAAATCAGTTATGCTGTCCCTTACAATTTTATAGGAGAATAAACTACTAAGTCAAGAATTATTTCTTCAAATTGATGAAAGACAAACTACATATTTTTATTATTACCTGTTTTTGGAGGGATAACTAATGCTTTCAGTGGTTTAATTTATTTCTGTTTTTCTGCTGGAGGAACCTGACAATGTGACATTCTTGATTTTTTTTTCTCATTGGCTTTGAAAACAATTTCATGTATTTTAAAATATGCTTGACATGGCTAGAGATTCAAAAGGTACAACATGATAAATAATAAGGTTTTCCCTACCTTTTACCTGTAACACCTGGTTTACCTTCCTGGAGAATGATTGTTTCTGGGTGTGTATCCTTAGTTATTCTGTGACTATATAAACATATACATTTATAATTATTTTTGTTTCATACAAATGGTAATATACTGTAATAGTTTTTACCCGATGTTTTCCACTTAATAACAATTTTGGACATCATTCCATATAGAATATAAATAGCTTCTATGTGTATTTTCATGGCTGTCCAAAAGATATTGCAGAGACAGCACATATATTTTTTTGACCAGTCTCCTGTTAATGGATTTTTAATTTACTTCCAATCTTTTATTAATACAAACAGTCCTGAAGTGAATAACTGTATACATTGTATGCACATCATTTCATGCACATGGTAATTCCTGGAAGTGGACTTGTTGGATTAGGGAGGAGATGTGTTTGCGATTTTAATTGATGTAGATTTGGCCAAGATCTTAAATAGATATAGATGAGGGTCATGGATGTTGGGTTTGATTATACTTTACAGGCTCTCCATAATGACAGTGGGTATCTTCAGGGAAAGCCCATCATTTTTGCGTTTTACCTCCACTATTCCTCCTCTAGGAGAAATAGTATATTTTTTCCTTTTTGGAAGACTTCATACAATTCTCTTTCTAAGACTTGGAATTTCCATGTTGCCAAAGAGGAGAATAGTTATTTTATAGTTTCTCTGGTACAGCACTCAGAATTCTGTAACTTGGCCTTACTGCTTAACCTGCTGGTGTTGGGATCCTCGTCTCTAAAATGGAAATATTCGTGACTCTTCTTCCTGAGATAAAATTTTGTTCATTTCATCAAACACTCAGTACATTCTTATTTCTCTCTGATGCCTCCTTCACTTGCTAACCGCTTGACGTGAGTTTCTGAACGTCTCTATACTCCCTGGATTAATGATTCTGTTTTATCTATAAACTCAGATAAACCAGAACCTGGAAAAGCATATCAGAGTTCAAATTATGCAACATAAAGGATTGGCAACATCCTTAGGCAAGAATTCAACCTCAAACCCTGTGAATTCTTGTAACACTAACCCGTTCATCCCTAGTCCTCAGGTCTCTGGGGCTGTATGGTCTGGCTTAGCAGGCACTAACCACATGTGGGCACTGAGCACATGAGCTGTGGCTAGAGGAACAAACCATCTTCTGTGGCTGCCCCAGGGAACTCCCCTTCATGTCACTCAAGTTGGTTGTTTTCATGCTTTCAAATATTTTTAAAGTTCATTGGTTCAGTTTTTGAAGGACTCAGCATTGGCTGATCCTATTGTCAATTTCCTGGGTAGCAAAATTAAAATCAACCACCAGAGGGCTCCAAAGCTGTGCTAACCTTTCTTTTTCTTTTTCTTTTTCTTTTTCTTTCTTTTTCTTCTTTTTTTTAACCACTGGAAGTGCAAAGAATCTAAATTGTATTGAGGGAATATAATTTTTTTTAAATATGCATTTTTATTACAATTGTACACCATTTGAGCCTCATGACTGATTAGTTCCTTGTATGACTATGGGGCACAGAATCCTGGGCTTAAACAATGATATTTCAGATACTCTCCACCTTTAAGGGAAGATAGGGCCAATTCAGGAATTAAAGGAATAGTGAAGAAAGTTACCCTATAATGAACATATACTGAGGCAGCCATTTGAAAACATTTAATATGAGCTTAAATAATATATAAGTTCACTTTCATTTGGTAATATAGTCCCCCTCTAAGCAAAACATGTTGTCAAATTACTGTTTGAAATAGTATCTCTAGGCCGGGCGCGGTGGCTCAAGCCTGTAATCCCAGCACTTTGGGAGGCCGAGACGGGCGGATCACGAGGTCAGGAGATCGAGACCATCCTGGCTAACACGGTGAAAACTTGTCTCTACTAAAAAAAATACAAAAAACTAGCCGGGCGAGGTGGCGGGCGCCTGTAGTCCCAGCTACTCGGGAGGCTGAGGCAGGAGAATGGCGTAAACCTGGGAGGCGGAGCTTGCAGTGAGCTGAGATCCAGCCACTGCACTCCAGCCTGGGTGACAAAGCGAGACTCCGTCTAAAAAAAAAAAAAAAAAAAAAAAAAAATAGTATCTCTAGAATAGTAATAACAAGCAGCCGTATATCAGCTATAACTTCAATTCAATTCTTTTTCTCTTCCAATACTCAATACACCTATATGTATCAGGCCCTGTGCCAGGCTCAAGGCAATAGGGATGAATAAAGTGAGTTTCTGCCTTCAAATGTCTTTATTGTCACTTTCCCCTAGCTCATTACTATTAAAGTAAATTTTTGCAGTGTATAATCAAGATTATACGATTCGATGCTATTAGTAGCGATCCTGAGGATGTTGACAACTGGTTTAATTAAATAATGATTGTGTGGTGTTTGTGGTTTACAAGCACCCTGTCTCTATTCTTTTCTAGTTCAGAAGAACACAGGGTGGGTGGTTTGATATTAGTGTTAGTATTAATCTCATTTAAAAATTTTCACCCGTATGGATATTTCTGTTCATGTGATGTGACTTGCCTAAGATCACACAACTCACCGCACATTCAGGTTTTACGAGTTCTGACTCCAAATCCCTCTTCTAGTTACAAGAGCACGTGTCAGTTTTGGGGAGCAAGTAAATGGTAGTGGGTCTGTTCTGAGGCAACGGGTGACTGACTCGTGTGGCTATGGTGGCGGAGGCTCCTTGGGGACCGTTTGTCCCCCAACCATTCCAGCTGTCTACTTCAACACTAATCTGCCTCTCAAGAGTGACTGGCTCCCTAATGTCCATAGAATAAAGTAAATTCAAATATTTTAGGGGATGTATTTAGTCCCCCAAAGCTGTCAGGCCTCCAGCATTTAAACAGTGCATAACAGATGCTTAGTTCAGGTTTGCTGACAAGATTTAGATAATCTAATATATATTAGTATAGTTTTGTTATAGGTACAACTTTTTAAAAAGAAATTTCCCATAGCCAAGTACAGTGGCTTATGCCCTGTAGTTGCAGCTACTCAGGAGGCTGAGGCAGGAGGATTGCTTGAGCCCAGGAGGTTGAGGCTACAATGAGACGTGATCACACCACCGCACTCCAGCCTGGGGTACAGAGTGAGACCTCGTCTCTTAAAAAAGAAAGAAAGAAAGAAAGGAAATTGATAAGGTCATATCCCATTTGACTAAAAAGTAGGTTCTTTTGTTTTGTCTAAAAACCAACAAAATAGTATATGGCTTGTCTATCTTTTGTGAATATGTATGCCACAAAAATAAAAACTAAATATTACCTTTATTTGCCTAATGACTATAAGCTGTTTCATGTATTACATAAAATGATTAAAATATTGTTATAGTTTTAATCAAATATTTACACATTTTTCCCACCCCCCCTTTTGTTTCCAGAAAGTGATATGCCTACTCACTGTCCTAGTCAGTGGTGGCCATATGCCGGTCACTGTTACAAGATTCACAGAGATGAGAAGAAAATCCAGAGAGATGCTCTGACGGCATGCAGGAAGGAAGGCGGTGACCTAGCAAGTATCCACACCATCGAGGAATTTGACTTTATTATCTCCCAGCTAGGCTATGGTGAGAAGCCTGATAATATACTTGGCCTTAATCCTGGGAGCACCCCTCTCTACCCACCTCTGGAAAATTTTATTAGAAACATCAAATTTAATCAATGTAAATTAATAATTCAATGAACAACGTATGAATTTAATCACAAATGCTAAAAATGCCACAATGTGAAAATTGTATAATAATTGAAAGAATTCTTATCACTGAAAGATAGTTCAATTTTTTTCTTTTAATGTGTAATCCGTTTACGGATAGTTTTAAAACATTATTTTTTAATGTATTATCTGGATTCAGAACAGTCTACCTTACGCTTGTCAACAATGATTAATTCCTTGGAATTTTCTGTGTGTGTGTATGTATGTATCTTCTTTTTTTAGGTCCATATTTTATCTCCTAAAAAAGTTCTCTAAATGGACTGTTTCAGACTTTGGATTTCTTTCTTCTTTGTGAATTTAGCTGATACTGGGAGGGTGTTGAACAGTGAAAAACATAGAATTTTTTTTTTGAAATGGTTAGATGTCAGCCTAAACCTTTTAAAGAAATATATTTCTTGGCCAAGGTACGGTGGCTCACGCCTATAATCCCACCACTTTGGGAGGCCAAGGTGGGAGGATAGCTTAAGCCCAAGAGTTTGAGGCCAGCCCAGGGAACATAGTAAGACCTAGTCTCTACTAAAAAAATTTTTTTCTAAAGAAATGTATATCTCAATTTTAGGTGCATAATTAAAAATACATAGAAAATGTACTAACCAGAAAGAAAAAAATAGATGAATAAAATGAGTTGGGAATGCTTGTCCCGAAGACGAGCGACTTGAGAAACAGCATAATGATAATGGGCACTCAGCAGTGCTTGTTGATTAAATGATGATCATTTTCGTCTTCCACTGATGAGGCTGCTGAATAGCTGCAGCTGCTCTTCATTTCCCCCCAGCAAAACAAGAGGAAATGGATGGTGGAGATGGTGGAGACAGCTTCCTGACACGTAGTGCTTGGAAACTGATGGGGGCTGGGGGATGGGAGGAAAAAGCAATTAACAAATAGATGAGAAAAAACAGAGTAGTACCAGAGAAAGACTTAAAAGACCCCAAAACACTCCTACCCCTAGCACCTGTCAAATGGTATCCATCCTCCTGTGTTGACCCCATTGAGTGTCTTAGGCCATGAGAATAGCCCAGCTGCAGCCTATGAACAATTTCTTGGGTATTCTGTGTCTACCTATCCTGGAAAATTCATACTAGAAGATAATAATGGAATCAGAACTGATACGTCTGAATAACAGTTACTTAAATTTAGTGTGGCACTTGTCATAGCCAGTAAAATTTGCAAATGATTTAGCAGAAAACAGGTTAGTTAGGATGCTATAGAACTAGAGTGCACATTTAACTCTACTTTCTATAACATACTATAGTAAAAGAAAGAAACCTGATGTTTTTATTGCTGTAATTATTTCAGGAAATTGGATGGCCAAAGTTGCTTTGAAATTCAGCTTGAGAATTAATAAATTAGAAAACCTTTCATTAAAATTATTGATAAGGTTTTATTTTAAACAATAAAATAATATTAATACAAGTAAAGTTGTAGAGTTAAAATTATTGTTTCTAAAAAAAAGCCTAGAAATTTTTTTTAGATAGTTGAGATGATACCTTTTGTATTAATCATGGAAGTATATTTCAAGTGAATACTTTGAGACCTGTACACGTAAGTTGTGATTATACCAATGAATACAACTTCCCCAACTGATTGATGAAAATCAGCATAACAACTTTATACTCACATCTTATATATTTTTCTAGGATCAAGATTGTGCTTAGGAATTGAAGGAGTTATAGGGGAAGAACAATTTAGTGAGAAATATGTATGTAGAAAACTCTTAATACTATACCCTAATTATGGGACTTAGGAGGTTAGAATTTCTTTGATCTTCAATTGAAATATTTGAGGGGTACATGAGGTCACTTGGAAGCCTGTATTTGTTGCTGAAGAGATCACGATCTGCAAATCAAGTGAAAGGAGAAGAGGATCATCTTGGCAATGTCATTCATTCTCCACGGCACTGGAAACATCTGCCAGGGCTGGCACCAGGCCAGCCAGTGACTTCTCCAAAAGCAAAGTTGAATGGCAACTTTCAGGAGGAAGAGACTAAACCGCTTAGGGAGATTCTTATATATTGTGATATTTTCCTCGTTTTCTACCACAACATCATCTTTACAATACTTTGGCAACTAATTTTATTATACCACTAAATGATCATACATGAAGCATTCACGATGGGACTCCCAGTTGTGTGAATTAGATAGATACTGATTTGTGTTCGCTTTAACTTTTTTTTTTATTTAGACAAGTTTATTTTTTAGCCATGACATCTTTAAGCTTCATTGACTTTAACTTTGTCCCATTTTTGTTGTGATATTTAGGAATTTTTAGCATGGCACCTACTTGTAAAATCAACAATGCTCTCCATGGAATTTCAAAACAAAATGGTCACATTTTAAATCTATATTGGTTGTTTTGGTTTTAACCTCATTTGTTATTGGAGTTTTGCTGGAATTTCATGGCATTTCATGGTGAAAATGATTACAGATTCATTTGTGTATACAGCCTAAGAAGTAGCTACCAAATGTCAGGTGCAAGTCTCACCTCTTGGTTTATAATTCTTTCACTATATAGATACTTTTCACTCCCAGTACACTGATTGATCTTTAATGGAAGCACCCTGGATGTTCTTGATAACAACAGTCAGTAAAATAGAAGCAGTTTAAAATTTTTGTTATTTTAAAACATTCATCAATTTAATCGTAGTCAAATAGATGTATATAAATAGGCTACCATATTTCCAATAATATGAGTGCAGTTGACATGGTAAATTATTTGTAACAATAAAAGCAGCTTCGTAAGATAGAGCATAGTAATGGACCTACCTCAATTTTGTTTTTGTAACTGCCAGGAGATACAATCTATAATATTTCCGCTAAAGAATACAGTCATATTCACAATGTAAAGAGTACACTACACAACCTCAAACTAACAAGGTAAAATGTAGTTGGCATCTAAGTCGACAGCATGTAGCTCAGATGAATACACATGAGGACTATCTTTCACGATGGTGATCATATCAAGGGAAGTAGAGCCCTGTTGATGAAGCAGAGTGCCTTCCGTTCCTTTTACCCCCCTGACCTTTGGAAAGCAGCCCTTATATGTACTACTGTGTGTTTCTTCCTGTTTAGAGCCAAATGATGAATTGTGGATTGGCTTAAATGACATTAAGATTCAAATGTACTTTGAGTGGAGTGATGGGACCCCTGTAACATTTACCAAATGGCTTCGTGGAGAACCAAGCCATGAAAACAACAGACAGGAAGATTGTGTGGTGATGAAAGGCAAGGTAAGGCCACTTGAATTACTGATATTTATAATGAAAGTCACAGGGGATTTTTCCTTCTGTCCCACTCAGTTACATATGTTTGTTTAGATTGTTTTTATTCTACATAAATTGGCATGGATAAAAGGTGAACCAAAATTCAGATTTGATTTATTGAATCCCTCTCAATTGTCTAGCAAAGTCAAATTTTCTTTTCTTTTTTGAGACAGAGTCTCGATCTGTCACCCAGGCTGGAGTGCAGTGGCATGATCTCAGCTCACTGTGACCTCCACCTCCCTCGTTCAAGTGATTCTTCTGTCTCAGCCTCCCGAGTAGCTGGGACTACAGGCACGTGCTACCACACCCGGCTAATTTTTGTATTTTTAGTAGAGACGGGGTTTCACCATATCAGCTAGGCTGGTCTCAAACTCCTGACCTCATGATCTGCCCCCCTCAGCCTCCCAAAGTACTGGAATTACAGGCGTGAGCCACCACGCCCGGCCCAAAGTCAAATTTTCAAGAGGATCACTGAAGCAACAGACAGAAACTTCTGGTTCAAGGATGAAATTGGCCTATAACAAATAGTCATATTGTTCCTATGGCACTATATATATATATATGGCCACATATATAGTGCCATATTATAATGGTGTATATATATATATACACACACACCACAGCTCTCATTTGACCAATTAAGCCATATATATATGATTATGTATGTACATGTAAAAAGTGATTATAAGCCATATATATGATTACAAGAGATGTAAAAAGAGATATATATGTATGTGTGTGTGTATATATATATGTAAAAAGAGATCATAGCCCCATATAGATGTAAGAGATACATATACACCGAGTAGATGCAGACCTACTTAGAACTCTGGTAGATGAGGCCTAGAACCTGTACTTGGGGAGCTACATTCATTTATTTCAGTTTATATGGAGATGTCATATGAAATGATGGTGTCTATGATTAAAATATGACCTTAGTGACTGAAAAATGTCATCAGATTTATCTTTTATTAATAGACAATAAACACAGTGATTAAGAGGCTGGGTTTTGCCGCATGACTGACGCCTTTATTTGCAAAGTGGAAATAAGAGCTGTAGTCAGCTCACCTGTGGATATGAGGTGTTTTGTTGTTGTTGTAGTTTGTTTGTTTTTTAAGACAGAGTCTTGCTCTGTGACCCAGTCTTCAGTGCAGTGGTGCAATCTCAGCTCATTGCAGTCTTGACCTCCTGGGTTCAGGCCTTCCAAATAGCTGTGACTACAGGTGCATGCCACCACGCCTGGCTAAGTTTTTGTATTTTTGGTAGAGATGGGGTTTTGCCATGTTGCCCAAGCTAGTCTTGAACTCCTAAGCTCAAGCAACCCGCCCACCTCAGCTTCCCAAAGTGTTGAGATTTCAGGCATGAGCCACTGTGCCAGGCCCAGGATATGGGTATTAAATAATGCATGTATAGTACACAGTTCCCAGCCCATATTTATTGTTCAATAATTTTTGTCATTATGGTTGTTTATTTTTGTCACTGTGGCTATTATTTTTGTCATTGTGGTTGTTTTTATAGTGATGGATTGAAAGTTTAAGAACATATTAGGTGTTAACTATCCAAAGAGTAGACAGAAGAAACCAGAAAGCAACATGCTTGGAGGAGGTGAAAGGTCAGTGTGGTTGAAATCATGAAGTTAGAGCTGGAAGGGTGGGTAGGAACTAAGGTTCAAGAAATATGAATTGTCTCAGAGGGGTAAGACCAAAGTGGCAATTTATAAATATTACTCTGGCTAAAGGCTTCCGTATTAGATTGCACTGGGCTGAGACCAACTAAGAGATGGGGCATTAAAGACAGACAATACAGAAAACATTTTTATTTATGTATTTATGTATGTATGTATTTATTTATTTTTTGAGATGGAGTTTCGCTCTTGCTGCCCAGGCTGGAGTGCAATGGCACAATCTTGGCTCAATGCAACCTCTGCCTCGAGAGTTCAAGTGATTCTCCTGCCTCAGCCTCCTGAGTAGCTGAGATTACAGGCATGCGCCACCACACCCAGCTAATTTTTTTGTATTATTAGTAGAGACAGAGTTTCACCATGTTGGCCAGGCTAGTCTTGAACTCCTGATCTCAGGTGATCCACCCGCCTCGGCCTCCCAAAGTGCTGGGATTATAGGCGTGAGCCACCGTGCTTGGCCCAGAAAACATTTTTTTCAAGATGTTTAGCAGCAAAGGGAAGGAAAGGAGAGGTCCTGTTAACATGAAATCTCAAAGGAAAAGGGAGGGGATAGAATCTGACATAAAGTGGAAGATTGAGCCTCATATCCAGGAGAAAACTCATTGGTAGAAATAGGAAGAAGAGAGGCAAGATGACTGCGGTTTCATGATGTTTTCAAGTTTGGTGTGTTGGGCGTGGGAGATTTTTCTGGATGGCTTATATGAACTTGATTAATTTGAAGACAGAGCTGACTGCAGAGATTGATGAAGAGGCTGCGTGCAAACCTTTTGTGAGCACCAACATCTAAGGACTTATAGACATTTTAAATTTCTCCCTGGATTCCTCTAAACAGTGGCTTGGACATCTCAGATATAAAATCATACTAGGATTCCAAACTCTTTTTACATGTTTGTAGCCAGAGTCAAAATTACCGTTTACATGTGAACATGTCGATTACCTTTCCTTTTGGTAGATGCCGTTTTCTTTCAATAAGCTTGGATCTTAATTTTCTTCCTCTCAGGCACAGTTACAAGAAAATAACATCAAAGTCTGAAACTGGCTGGGCGCAGTGGCTCACGCCTGTAATCCCAGCACTTTGGGAGGCTGAGGTGGGCAGATTGCCTGAGGTCAGGAGTTTGAGACCAGCCTGTCCAACATGGTGAAACCCCGTCTCTACTAAAAATACAAAAAATTAGCAGGGCGTGGTGGTGGGTGCCTGTAATCCTAGCTACTTGGGGGGCTGAGGCAAGAGAATCACTTGAACCTGGGAGGCAGAGGTTGTCATGAGCCAAGATCGTGCCACTGCACTCCAGCCTGGGGGACAGAGTGAGACTCTGTCTCAAAAAAAAATAAAACCAAAACTGATAATCCTTTGTTTTTTTTCTCTCTGCTCCCTGCAGGATGGGTACTGGGCAGATCGGGGCTGTGAGTGGCCTCTTGGCTATATCTGCAAGATGAAATCACGAAGCCAAGGTCCAGAAATAGTGGAAGTCGAAGAAGGCTGCAAGAAAGTGAGTGCACCATGCCCACAGTGACTTAAGCTGAGCACATATGAATTGATACAGTTGGCTTTATTTTTATGTGTGATAAAAGGGTTTATTGCACCCTTTTATTGCAGTAGCCAAGGGTTTCCGCTGTCTCAATCTTCAGTGGCTTATTGTTAGTGTTTGATCTCACTGTTCTCCTTAAAGTTTTCTTTGGAAATTCTCTAGAGTTGATATGGAGGTACACAAGGCCAGTAGCTCCTTTCAGGATGTCTCGGGAATTGGAAGACGGAGAACAGGAACTAAAAATGGCACATCAGAGGGAGTCTGGCTAAGTTGAGGACAGGCCATGGGAGAAGGTGTCATCCATAGTCTACTATAGTCTGTCATCCTATGGGTTGTTAAGAACATTTCAGGTAGATACCCCCAAGTTGCTGATAGCAAACGATCCTTAGTCATTTTTTCCCATTTATAATATTTCTCTCCAGGAGATGAGGCATCTCCTGGAGAGGATTCTTCTCAGTAGGTCACTGCAGTGGGGAGGTAGGAAATCCAGCCTCCAACTGGTACCCACAGGAACTCAGTGGTCCCTGTGAAATAGTTTTTTAAAGCACACAGAAGCTACGAAAACACAGGGTTTATGGTTATCATTTTTCTGTTTGATTACTACTTCCTCTTTTCTCCTTTCTCATTTTCTTTGAATAAAAACGAAGTAGAAGCTATTTTTTTTTTTTCCCGAGAGTATTATGTTGTGGTCACATAATCTTATAATATGTACCAGAAAGTGGATAATTTGGTACTATAAAAATAAGCCATAAAGAAATAGAGCAGATAATGGAAAATCATAGCATGGAAGAGGCACAAAGGACCTGAGTGATTTCAAAGTTCCTCTTCTAAGTTTTGAATTCTGGAAACTTCAGAGAAGCAATGTAGCTTTCTGATAGAAACAGAGGCAAGGCTAGAACCCAGGTCTCCTGTCCCTAGACCAGTATCCTTTGTTTCGGTTCCAGCATACGTTCATATTCTTTGCCTGATCATATGCTTACACAATAGTTTGTATATTACTGTCATTTTCTAAAATAACAAACCTTACATTTTTATTACTTTTAATCAATCTAAGTTTTATTTTTTCTATTTTCCTACACATCTAAAATCTTGATAATAATCCTGTTTAATCATTAGGATGATAATAGAAATAAAATAATAGCAGTCCTTTGTCAAGTACAATTATTGCATTCTAATAGATTTACAGGATGAATATTATAGTCCTGATTAAAAAGAAGAGGAAACTGAAGTGCAAAGAGTTTAAACAACTTTACCACTTTAAAAACACCTGTTTGAGGCAGTGTCTTCCTTACTGGGCTGGGAGGACTAGGGAAGAAAAAAATCTACTCATCAACAAAGGAAGATAATAAGATATTTTTTTTTCTCTGGGCCTGGGCATGCAGTGGTGTCAAGGGGTCTTTCTAAGAATTCAAAATCACAGTCTTGTTGTTGTTGCACAGACCTGGTATTTAATTTTCAATTCAATGCTATTAGTGTGGGAAACCCTAAACCAAGAAATCAGCCTAAAGTGGCCATGAGTTTCTAATATTTCAGGATGCCTGACATGTATAAATGTAAATATTCATTATAAAGAAGTCTTATTATTCAAGCTGTGGGAACCCCACAGGTGAGACTGAAACCCCAAATTATAAGGTATACCACCAGGATCTTCATATGGGGAAAATTTACAGATATGACATTAAAATGTGTTTTAAAATGTTTACAGGAAAAGACAGAAATGAAACCATTGTTCAGCCACCAAATTGTCTGAGAATGTCTTAAATTCATCCTCACCCTGAATAATAGTTTACCTAGGTCAGTTTAGAATTCTAGATTGATGGTTGTTTTCTGACAGCAATTTACATATTATTTTATTATACTTTCTCCTGGCCTTGTTTTTGCTACTGGAATTCCTGCTGTCATACTAATTATTATTCTGTTTTGAAGTAGATATGCTGGTGGTTCTCTCTGATTGACTTTAAAATCTTCTCCTTGTCTTTGGTGTTCTGCAGTGCCTGGATGAATGCCAAGTACCTAGTGGAATGCAGCAGTGTAGCATTCTACTACATGTGCCTAGATTTTGAATTATTTTGTTTGTTGCCTTTGCTACTCAGTGTGATTCTTTCTTTTTGAAATGGAGTCTCACTCTGTCACCCAGGCTGGAGTGCAGTGGCGTGATCTCGGCTCACTGCAACCTCCGCCTCCCAGGTTCAAGCAATTCTTCCACTTTAGCCTCCCGAGTAGGTGGGACTATCAGCACGTGCCATCATGCCCAGCTAATTTTTGTATTTTTGGTAGAGATGGGGTTTCACCATATTGGCCAGGCTGGTCTTGAACTCCTGACTTCATGATCTGTCCGCCTTGGCCTCCCAAAGTGCTGGGATTACAGGTGTGAGCCATTGTGCCAGGCCCAGCATGATTCTTTGAGGTTTCACAGCCATCTTTCAGTTCCTGAAAGTGACCCGTCATTAGTTTTATTCACTGCTTCTGAAACTTCTGAAACTTGTCATAGGTGGTTGTTCAACATTCTCATCCTATTGTCTATGCTTTCTATCAACATTTTTTTTTTAACCTCTTTTTATATCTCTGTCTCTTCCTATGCTATCTTTTCTATCTTGCTATCTTTTTATCTTTTCATCCAATTTACTAATTTTCTATGAAACTCTGATTACTATATTTAATCTGACCATTGAGTTTTTAACTTCATTGCTGTTTTCTTTTTTAGACATTCCATATTTTGGTTCACATCCTCCTCTTCTTTGTGCATACTGTTTTGATCTTTGGTTATTGGATTTACTCTTTTGTTACGAAGTCATCTCAAACATGCTGGGTTTTTTTAATAAGAACTTTTTGTTTTATTATGTTCAGTTGTTGACTCTTCCTTAAAATGGGACATTTTCTCATATGGTTTGTTTGTTGTTGTTGTTGTTTTTGAGACAGAGTCTTGCTCTGTTGTCCAGGCTGGAATGCAGTGACACGATCTCAGCTCACCACAACCTCCACCACATGGGTTCACGCAATTCTGCTACCTCAGCCTCCCAAGTAGCTGGGACTACAGGCGCATGCCATCACGCGCAGCTAATTTTTGCATTTTCAGTAGAAATGGGGTCTCACCATGTTGGCCAGGGTGGTCTTGAACTCCCGGCCTCAAGTGATCCACCTGCCTCGTCCTGTGCTGGGATTACAGGTGTGAGCCACTGCTCCTGGCCAGTTTGTTGTTTTGGTTGTGATTTAGTGACCTCTCCATCCCCACCCGTCTTGCCAAATGTCACAGTCTCTGGTTGGTGGGCATATTTCTGATGTGTGGTTTTGCATTCTACTTCTTGGAGTGCTTTAGAGATTCCCCTTTTACAGGTTAAGTATGACTTTAATTTTTTGGCTGTGGATTCCCATGCAATGTGAATAGCATAAACTTGGAACTGTCACTCATCTGCAGCACAAACTTGGTATTTATTTTCAAACTCAGGAATTGTTTTTTTCGGTACTCAGAACCCCAGGTAGATGACAAGATGCTGTCATTTCCTGGTTCTGTGGGCAGAATGTTCTAGTTCTCCTTTAACCAAGGGGTTATGGGGGTTAGTGGTATCATTTTTATATAAGGACCTCAGTTCCAACTCCCTGCCTCAAATGAGACAAAGGCCAAATATCATATTCTGTGTGGACACTCACACCACAGTCCCTAGGACCTTAATCTAGGATCTCATCTGTCCTTGGCCAACAACAATTTAGTTTGTGCATTTTCCATTCAGCTTTTAGTATTCTACTAAATTTGGATATCTGGAGATTTCCCCCTTCTTCCTCTCAAACTCTAGTATGGATTTTTCATTTACTGTTATGTTTTTATTTAGCATTTCTTTCTTTCTTTTATTTTATTTTTTTTCTGAGACAGAGTCTCACTTTGTCACCCAGGCTGGAGTGCAGTGGTGTGATTGACTGTGGCTCACTGTAGCCTCGACCTCCTTGGCTCAGTCAATCCTCCTGCCTCAGCCTCCTGAGTAACTGGGACTACAGGCACATGCCATCATGCGTAGCTAATTTTATAAAATTTTCTGTAAGGATAGGGACTCACTATGTTGCCCAGGCTGGTCTTGAACTCCTGGGCTCAAGCTATCCTGCCACCTTGGACTCCCAAAGTGCTGGGATTACAGGCATGAGACACTGTGCCTGGCCATTTCTGTGTACTTGGAGTATGGGAGGAGGAGGAGGAACAATGCTGAATCATGCTGCCTGAAGTTTCAAAAGTGGTCTCCTATGACCAAATAATGTAGTTTTATACCCGTCTTCTAGTATCGTCTTCCATAGGCAGCTAGGCTTGCGCTTCCCCAAATTCTTTCCTGTGGTTACCTATTCTAAAACTGGTATCTTAGCCATTCTGTTCAGTTTCCTCAGTGAACATTTCACAAATAGTTTTTGTTGCAGGATACATTAGAAGCGGAGAGAATGACTGCCCCCAATTATGTGCATAATTTGTCATAAGAGGAATGATGTACTACTGTTTCTTTTATTCATTTATGTATATAATTTTCATTGCATTTCAGATTCTTCAGAGTTGTGTTCTTTAGACATTCCTATTGTTTATCCAATAGTTTCCTGATAGAAAAAGTATTAAAATAATATTTTCTAAGGCCAGGCACCGTGGCCAGGTGTGGTGGCATGTGCCGTAATCCCAGCTACTCTGGAGGCTGAGGCAGGAGAATTGCTTGAACCCGGGAGGTGGAGGTTGCATTGAGCCAAGATTGCGCCATTGCATTCCAGCCCGGGCAACAAGAGCAAAACTCCATCTCAAATAATAATAATAATAATAATAATAATAATAATAATAATGTTATAATATATATGCATGAACTCTGCTCATTTATTCATTGCTTGATAACATTAATAGGGCTGGAAAAAGCATCACTTTTACTGCTATATGATTGGACATACGCTTTCAACATTTGCAGAAGCAAACCAAACCTGTAATAATGAGAATGCTTATTTAACAACTATTGAAGACAGGTATGTAACTATTTTAATTTCATTTAAAAATATGTCAAATAGAAAAAAGTTTCAGAAAAGCCCAAGTATGAACGTACTCTAAATTTCTGAGTATACTATGTGTGATCTTGAGGTATGATTTGTAAAGGTAGAAACATTAAAAATAATATTCTTATTTGGATTCCTCATTGCAAACATTATAAACCATTTTTGCTAAATTTAGTAATATAAAGCAACATTCAGAACAGTTTACAGATACTAATCTAGTAAATGTAGTTTATAGAGCTAACTTTTTAATGATCCATTATATGTTGAAGTTTTTAAAACAGGAAAGTAACTAAAAGTTACCAGCTCAAAATCACGTTATATCTTTACCACTCTGTCCACCAAAAAAGAAGGCAAAGAAGTTTACTGAATAATTCATTCATTCTTTCCATTCTTCCATTCTTTGCTTTGCTAAGTTAACAGACTCATCGGTCAGGAAAATCACACGGACATAGAGAAGTTTATGTAATTTTTTATCTCTACGGTCCCATCTATTTTTAAGATTTATTTATTTACTCTTCACCTACTCTACAAAGAGTAGCTTCTGTGAAGCTCTAGATTAGCCACAGAAGAAAGTTTCCAAAAATGGAGAAGTATCTATTTCACTTGCAGTAAAGAAGTAACAAAATTATGGCGTTTTAGTACAATAAGTTATATATACTGGAGTTTAGAGGCAGACCGAATAATATGTAGGGGATACTATTGATATTAAAAATCTTTGGATAAAAATGACAGATGTCATAACCTTTCATAGTCTTTATAAAAGAACTGTATTTCTATCCACATGCTGCCTTCATGTATAATGAAATGTCTAATATATGGTAGTAGCACTGTAATATGATGCTGACATCTGAAACTCAGAACATAGGTACTTTTTATCTTCTGTGAGTGAGGTAAACTGCTCACCTTTAGGTACCATGAGATCATACTCTGGTCTGCACTATAGTTGATCTTTTGGTCTATTGGAGTATTACGTACATGATTTCACTATATTTTACATTTATTTTTCTTTATGTATCTTCTGTAATATTTATCCTCAGGAGTTCACTAACTCTGTTGTTAAATATGGTTTAGAGACATTTAAGGAAACTGAATCGAGTTTGGAACTTTTAATTTTTTTGGTTTGTTTTTTTAGGGAATAAAATAAAATTATTTACACTATGGTCAAATAAAATGTTGTATTGCTGTTAGGTTTCTCTGTAATCTCTTCCTGCTCTCCCTGAAGTCATCTACAACTGTCTTCGTTCCTGGAAACTTCAGACACCATTTTTCTTTTTCTCGAAAGACAGATTTTTGGCTATGTTGCCGCCTCCATTGTTTTGTTTGTCATTTCAGACACATTTTTGGTGCCTTGTCAACCAAATTTTATTGTTCTCAGATAAATGCCAAATGCACAGACAAGAATCCAAAGGGAGAGACAGTGTTGGAATTCATGATTCTGCTTCTCATTCTTTCTGGAGATTCAGTCTCTGCTTCTCTATATGTCTTGATAATTTTCTCTTTTGTTTCGGAGCTGAGATATGAGAGAATAAAATTGAGGGGGGAAATTCATGCAGATTATTCCATGGATATTATCCTTGATAATGTTACTAACCTTGAACTTGCTTAATCAATAATTCAGTAGAACTATTTGAAGAGTGGACTGATTTTTTAAAACACTGTATTTTAAAACACAATAGTTTTCTTCTTTGTATTCTCAAAATTCTCTGATATTTTTAGAAGAGGCAGAGGGGCTGGCGAGGGCTAGAGGGAGTTGGTTTGAGTATATCTGAATGATTTTATATACTCAGCTATATGGTATTTTTCCATCATAAGCTCACATTTCCTTAGTGAAAATGTGTATAACGTAGATGACATACAGATATAACACAATATGTTTGAATTACCAATTCAATTATAGCTGAAACATGGAACTGAGATAGTTTTCATATTGATAATTTTGAAAATTGGCGTAAATGTTTTGAAAACTTAATTGAATGTTAACTCTTCTTTTTAAAGATATGAACAAGCGTTCCTGACTAGTTTTGTTGGCTTAAGGCCTGAAAAATATTTCTGGACAGGACTTTCAGATATACAAACCAAAGGGACTTTTCAGTGGACCATCGAGGAAGAGGTTCGGTTCACCCACTGGAATTCGGATATGCCAGGTATGGGCAGCACTTAGGTTGAGGGTTGCATTCACCCTACAAATCTGTTGGATAAAGTCTGTTATTCCTCCGGGTACCTCTCCAAATAGACTAGGTAAATTAATCATGCTTTTAGTAACAGTTTATATTTCATTCTCTTTTTGTTTTTTTCTTTTCTTCCTTTTTTTCTCCCCAAACATTTCCTAATAAGTTTAGTGTTCTAAAGAAAAAAGGAAGAAAAGTTTGCTAGGTATCTTGCTAGGTTATGTGGTACTGGTCTACTTAAAACCCATTCGTGAAATTCTCAGTGGTCACAAATGTTTCAAATGGTTGACTTCTTTCTTTCTTTCTTTTTTTTTTTTTTGAGACAGAGCCTCAGTCGCTCAGGCTGGAATGCAGTGGCACCATCTTGGCTAAGTGCAACCTCAACCTTCCAGGTTCTAGCAATTCTCGTGCCTCAGTCTCCTGAGTAGCTGGGACCACAGGCATGTACCACCACGCCTGGTTAATTTTTGTATTTTTAGTAGAAATGGGGTTTCACCATGTTGGCCAGGCTGGTCTCGAACTCCTGGCCTCAAGTGATCTACTTGCCTTGGCCTCCCAAAGTGCTGGGGTTACAGGACTGAGCCACTGTGCCTGTCCTGGTTGACTCATTTCTGAAAACCTAAAACTATAGTAAATGGACATAAAACTTTTCAGTGCAATTAGGAATTGAAGTATTAGAGTGCTTGGGTGGTGCAGCAAAGGACATTGCTCATGCAGAACTCGTTATTTCCGTATCTTCCATGTGCTACCATGTTTAGTCTTTTATTTGCTTTGGATTTTATTTTATCCTTGTAAAAACCCTGCCAGTTACCTGGCTTCAGTATCTTCATTTAAAAGAAGTGGAGGTCAGGCACGGTGGCTGTAATCCCAACACTTTGGGAGGAGGAGGTGGGAAGATCACCTGAGGTCAGGAGTTCGAGACTAGCCTGGCCAACATAGTGAAACCCCATCTCGACTAAAAATACAAAAATTAGCCGAGTGCAGTGGTGTACGCCTGTAATCCCAGCTACTTGGGAGGCTGAAGCAGGAGAATCGCTTGAATCTGAGAGGCGGAGGTTGCAGTGAGCTGAGATTGTGCTGTTGTACTCCAGCCTGGGTGACAAGAGCAAAACTCCATTAAAAGAAAAAAAAAAAAAGGTGGAAACTGAGACTCAGGAAGTTTATGTGACTAGAAAGTTTCCAAGCTTGGATTTACACTAATCTGTGTCATCCCCAAATCTGTGCTACTTACACTCGCACCACCCTGCCTGCCTCTCTCTATATTTTGATTTACCTTCTCTGGTAAGATGTTGTAAGTTGTTTCTGAAATAGTTGCTGAAAGATTCTTTGACTTTTTATACAGTGGTATCACTAGCACACAACATTGTTTAGTATGATCACACACAGAGAAATTTCAACATCCCTTATAGCAAATATTTCATTGTGATTGGGTGAAAAGCTAAAAAATAATAGCTCAAGTCTATCAATTTACTACCTGACCTAATACGTCCTAATCTTCAGTGTTCGATAATTTGCATTCTCAGTTTTCAATAAGGGAAACAGATCAGTAACCTAAATAGTGTGATTCTTGTTTATGGAATTATCGAACTTTCTGAACTATGGCTTACTCTGTAAGTGAAACTGCTTAAGTTTGCCTGTGGTGTCATCCGGCAGCAGGATTCTGAGGAGCAAGCCCTGGAATGTCCTTAGGGAATCACAATGGTTGGAACTGGAATAGAACTCAGTTGCAACCGTTGTCATGGTATATCTTTGATACAAGGACGGTGGCTGGCCTCTTTGGCTGAGTTTACAGCTTCAGGAGGAGTGGGCAAGGAGCCTGGGGCTTGGGCCTGAGCATCAGGTCAACTGAACTGAGTCTGATGGTTAACGGGACACCATAGCCTCTGTAGTCATCTATTCCACAGTTATCAGGTTTTAACTGGGTGCTGCAAAGAGAAAGAGACAATCTTCAGAATCAGGGAAAACCCTTGAGGTGTCAGGGAATCAGCGATTTCAAAGAAAATATTCTAAAAAAGGTGTACCTCCCCAGAACTTCATGAATGACTTCTTAGCACGTCATGTTCTTTCAAAGTCTAATAATAAAAAAAAATGACTTCATCCTAGCAGCGAGGAATCCTGATGCTTTCAAAGCTCTGTCTTAGTTAATTGCTATTTGGAAATAACCTTGACTGTAAGACAGAATTATAGACTGTTCAGCTCAGTGCATCCTCATTTTGTTTTAGGGACTTCTTTGTTAAAGGTGGCATTCCTGAAGCTCTGTGAGGCAGGTCTTGGCATTTGCATTTGAAGAGGAGAAAGCAAGTTCAGAGTGTTAGAGTAACTTACCTAAAATCTCTAGTTGAGGTGTGTCTCATTTTGAAATCTGTGAAAACCTTTGGTCCTGGAAAACCTAGGTGGACCTTAGTGGGAGGAAAAGAATCATAAAGAATTAAAAAAGAAAGAAAGAAGGGAGAAAACCAAAAAGGGGAGGAAGGGAATAAGGAAGGAAAGAGGGAAAGAAGGAGGGGAGGAAGGGAAGAAAGGAGGGAGGAAGGAATGAAAGGAGGAAAGAAGGGAAGAAGGAAGGGAGGAAGGAAGGAAAGAAGGGACGAAGGAAGGGAGGAAGGAAGGAAAGAAGGAAGGAGGGGAGGAACGGATGGAAGGAGGGGAGGAAGGGAGGGAAGGAGGGAGAAAAGAACAAAAGGAGAGAGGAAGGAACAAAAGGAGGAAAGAAGGGAAGAAGGAAGGGAGGAAGGAAGGAGGGAGGGAGAGAAAGAAAGAGTAAATTACTATTTTTGCCATTATGGTGAATTTGATAATATAAAATATCTTATCATTAAATGCCTGTGTGTGGGGCACTTTGCCAAATGTTAGAAATGTAGTGTTAAAAACCCTCCAACATTTGAGATCATTTTGGATTGGGGTTGTAGACCACACAAATAAAAATCAAACTGATTCTAAACAGCACAGACCAGTTGCTGAATGCCCCTGGCGCGGCTGGCTGCGTCTCCTCGTCACGTGCAGGTTTCACCACATCCCTGACACTGGGTTCTGAGTGCCTTCTGGGAGCACGGCAGGCCTTTGGCAGGCACTCATCAAGTGAATTCTACTTTATATATTTAATACAGGCCGAAAGCCAGGGTGTGTTGCCATGAGAACCGGGATTGCAGGGGGCTTATGGGATGTTTTGAAATGTGATGAAAAGGCAAAATTTGTGTGCAAGCACTGGGCAGAAGGAGTAACCCACCCGCCGAAGCCCACGACGACTCCTGAACCCAAATGTCCGGAGGATTGGGGCGCCAGCAGTAGAACGAGTTTGTGTTTCAAGGTGAGTATCAATTATAAAGCTGATAAGAGAATCTGGAGTATGCTTCAGCCTAAAGAATCACCTAAGGACATAAAAAACAAACAAACAAACAAACAACAAACAAAAACCAAAACTCTGTCCCAGACTCCACCCGTAGGTATTTAGAAAGTCTGATTTGATTAACCTGGGGATCAGGTGTTTTAGAAGAGCTCCTTGGGTGGATGTATTTAGACCCAGAAATGCAACCAACAACATAAACACAGCGCACAGAAGTTGTTTCTCACCTGCTTTGCCACTATCACCTCCTCTCTGCTTCTCTCCTTTCTCCCAGGACTTCTAGATCTACCTCCCTCCTCTCCCCTCTTCCCCACTTCCTCCCTCCCTTCCTTCCCCTCTTACCCTCCCTTCCTCTGTTCCTCCCTTCCTCTGTTCCTTCCTTCCTCCATTCCTTCTTTTCTCCTTCCTCCCTTCTTCCCCTCCTCCCCCTCCCCATCCCGTTCCTCCTCCTCCTTCTCCTCTTCCTTCTTCTTCTCCTTCTCCTTCTCTTTCTCCTTCTCCTCCTCCTCCGCCTCCTGCTCCTCCTCCTTCTGTCTCTCTGTCTCTGTCTCTCTCTCTCTTTCTCTCCCCGCCCCCCTTCTCTTTCTTTCTCCAGTGGGGTCTTGCTCTGTCATCTAGGCTGGAATACAGTGGTACAATCTTGGCTCACTGCAGCCTCAAACTTCTGGGCTCAAGTGCTCCTCCCACCTAAGCCTCCCAAGTAGCTACAAGTATGCATCACCATGCCTAGCTAATTTTGAAAATCTTATTTTAAGTAAAGATAGGTCTCACTATGTTGCCTAGGCTAGTCTCAAACTCCTGGCATCAGTTGATCCTCCCACACAGACCTCCAAAAGCTCTGGAATTACAGGCATGAGCCACTGCACCCAGCCTCTTTTTGTCTTGATAGAAATTTCAGTTTCCTGTCACACTGTTATATTGCAATTCATTTTTTTTCCATGCTCTTGAGCCCAAGTTTTAGCTAACAAAATTGATAAACTGTTCTACAATAATGCCACAGAGGTATTCTAAAGGTATCCCTTTTTCTGATTTAACCCTGATGATTATAATGATAGGTGAGGAAAGGAAATGGTAGGTTGGGGCACATGGCTTTTCAATGTCCATTAAATGACAATTCAATATTCTACCACTATTTAATACATTCAGAGTTTAGGCCATTCGTTTCCTCTTTATGCAATCAAATTCACTAAAGCCAACAACTAGACAAAAAAAGAAACCCAGAAAATAACAAACAAAAACCGCAATGAATTAAGGATTTGGGTCTTTTACTCTCTCTCTTTTATAAGTCACATCCTTTCTAGAGAAAATTAGACTTAGCCAAATACAGAAATGTACCTACTGTATTAGTCTGTTCTCACACTGCTGTAAAGATACTGCCTGAGACTGGGTAATTTAAAAAGGAAAGAGGTTGAATTGACTCCCAGTTCCACATGGCTGGAGAGGCCTCAGGAAACTTAGCATCACGGTGGAAGGGGAAGCAGGCACCTTATTCACAGGGTGGCAGGACAGAGAAGACCATTTGAGAGTGTAGGAGAAGCTACCACTTATAAAACCATCAGATCTGAGAAGTCATTCACAAGAACAGCATGGGGGAAACTGCCGTCATACTCCACTTCCCTCCCTCAATGTGGGGATTATAGGTCCCTCCTTCGACATGTGGGGATTACAGTTTGAGATGAGATTTGGGTGGGGACACAGAGTCAAACCATATTACCTACCTACTGCTTAATGATACCGTTTTCTAATAGTCCTGCTCTCTGTACTTCTTTTATTCAATCCCTTTGAATGGCATATGGCCATGACATGCCCTGTAAGACAGTTTGGCAAGGCTGATGAAGAATTTGCATCAGGATGAGGCTATGTAGTCTTTTCTAACTCAAGAGGAGTAAGGTTAATTGAGCTGGTCACTCCCACTAATAGAAATAGGAATCCAGGAAGTCTTCAGTCCAGATTGGCCATCAGATTTAATAACACAATTTAAATAGAAGGCGATGTATTGGGCTAAGACAGAAGAGATTTGTAAATGGATTATTTGAGGACTAACACAAAGAAAATCAAGTATTTTATTGTTACCTCTGGAAACTTTTGGGTTACTACACAAAGGTCGGATTCATCTTATTCCTAGCCTTCGCCTGAGGATGTTAGGCTATGGAGATTTATTGCAGTTTTGCGAGAGAATCAGCAGTTTTACCCAGAGCTGAGAAGTGAACCAGGGGCTTCAGTAGAGAGAATTTTCAGGTGGATGTTCAACAAATCAAAATATGTGCTTGACTAGAAATTAGGTGGTTTTAGAGGTACTTGGGGTAGGGTTTGTTTGGAAATATATAGACCACCTTTATAAATATTAAGGTGTGAGAATTATTAATGAAATTCAGCTGATAGTAAATTTAGTTAAAAAAATAAAATCTTATATCATAGTCTAGCAAGTTGAGGCATCGTAGGAGTCTGGGATATACTGATGTAGATACTTACTTAAACACCTTTGTCCAGATAGCTTGAGTCAAGTTAGGGTCAAGGTGAAGATTGTCTTCGGCTGCTTAATGACAACTTGGGCAACCATAGTGCCTTGGAAACAAATTTTTTTTCCCATAAGCCTGTGATGTGGGGGCCATAACTCATGAGGACCAATGCACGAGAATTAGAAAAGTCAATGGCCACAAATACCTCCCTTCTATTTACATACTGGGGGGTGTGTCCCAGACTGTCACTGTTGACTGCATTTCACTGTTCTCTCTGCAGTCCTCTGAATGTTATGACCCAATTCCTAAATCATATAATCTTTTAAATTTAATTTAGCTCATAACTCCCTCCCAGATGGGTGTCTGTGGTTGCATGTGCTTCAGTAGCTCTTGAAATGTACAACCACAATGAAAAATACAAGGCGGTATTGAAGGACATCACCAACAAAATGTTGAAACATTGCCAGGTTATTCATTGTTTAAGCTGAACACAATAACAAACCGTGCACAGTTTTAGGAAAGTTATTTTCCTTAAAATTCTTTTTATTCTTGTTTGCTTTCTTTGTATCAAAAGCTTCTTTCATTTTTTTCCATCTCAATGCCACTTTTTACACTTAACCAAATTAATCTTGTCTTCTACAAAGAGCTGTATACATAACCCACATGCCTAAAGCTCCTAAGATTTTCATCTAATTTTTCTTATGCTATAAAATAATTTTATTTTCTAAGGTTTTCTCAACAAAATAATCCCCCAAGTTTTGTTTACCCAACTATTCACTCATAAATTGATTTTAAAGCAAAAGAATTACATTGTTTTGGGTCATTACAATGTTTTGTTTTTCTGTAAATGAACTTTCATCAAAAGTAAATAATTGTTTCTCTTAATTTGATAAACTACAAAGTGTAAAATAATTTTTGTAACCATATCATCGTCAGCTGTATGCAAAAGGAAAACACGAGAAGAAAACGTGGTTTGAATCTCGAGATTTTTGTCGAGCTCTGGGTGGAGACTTAGCTAGCATCAATAACAAAGAGGAACAGCAAACAATATGGCGATTAATAACGTAAGTGGTGTTTTTATGGATTACTCCTTTTTGTTATCTAGTTGGTGCTTATGAAGTTGAGAAAATTTGTCTGTTTCTGAAATTGTTGTCTCAGGACGCTAGTTTGAGCACCTGTATCATCTCCCAAATCTGTGGGCTCTGTTTGATCTAGTTTTACTTTCAAATCCTTTGATTTTATAAGTGTAAATTCTGCTATGACTTGCTCTATAAAAGTTCAAGATGCTTAATACATACTTGTCTTTCAATACTATGCAATTATTTACTCTCAGGCAGTGGCCTGTTTTTAAGATATTTATGGAATATACTAAAATGCACATCTATTTCATAAGTCTTCTATTTAGCTATCAAATCTCTTTACTTGTGTACTATTAATTTATGTTTTGGAGGTAACTTTCAAATGTGGTTAGTCCTCATAAATTACTGAACTTGCTTCATGCAATAGCATATGCTTTCTTTATGTTTTGGATTTCATAGAGCTAGTGGAAGCTACCACGAACTGTTTTGGCTGGGATTGACATATGGAAGCCCTTCAGAAGGCTTTACTTGGAGTGATGGGTCTCCTGTGAGTAATTTCACTTACTATATAACTTTCTTACTTTATCATGTATTTATTTTGAGGTTATCTTTTTATTTAATCCAAACTTTTAGTAAGACAGGTCATTATGATAGCCACTATCCTGCCATGCAAAGTTGATTTGCAGGTAAACTGCCTAAAACTTGAATGCTTTATCCCCTCTTCCAGAACAATAGAAATGGAGACATTTTTGATATTCCCAATAATAATGATTAGGCTTCGTCGGACTTCTCCATTTCCAGGAATGAAGAAGTGAGAGCTTCTGGCACGTGCTGGCAATACTTAGAAGCCCTAGTCATCACAAGAAGTGATTTTGTATAATTTCGGTTGTACCTCTTAATTTAAGTTCTGCCTCCACCAGCAACTTTTCAAGGAACTTTAATGAGGTGGTTTATTTGATGGCTTCATTGACATTTGGGTTTTATATTTACATCTCTGGAAAACACATCACCGTGCTTGGTCCAAAACCCTGTGGGTTATGACTCCACACTGAAAACTCCATAGAGGTCCTAGACCCAGGGCCTCCATTTGTTTCTGCTGTTCATTTTGGCAAAGTTTAGTAGCTCTGTTAGCAATATTTTCTGGGTCTTTTTCTTTTGCAAGCAGAATTAGTTTTATTTCTTTATCCTACACATTTAATAAAGAGAAAAATTCCAAATAACACACTGAAATATTATCCTTTCCAATGGGTTGTAAAATTTAGGAACTCCCAACACTGAGAAGTGGAACTTTGTTGCCGAGTTTTTCCTATATATAAACCCCCATTTGTGGCCCTTGGATCCATTCTATTTAATAAGAGTAAAGAAAATGTTATAATAATCAATTGTGTACGCTATTCAACATCGCAAGTTTCCATGTGATGAAAGCTGTTTCTTTTCTACTCATGTTTGTAAACTGTGCTTTCAAAGCAAAGCTATTGTGAAAAAAAAGTAAATTGATAAAACAATGCAAATATATCTTTCGTTTTCTATTTGAATGAATGATTGGCATTGGCTTGATACAAATGGTTAATGGTTATAGTTTGATGTTTCTAATATAGGTTTCATATGAAAACTGGGCTTATGGAGAACCTAATAATTATCAAAATGTTGAATACTGTGGTGAGCTGAAAGGAGACCCTAGTATGTCTTGGAATGATATTAATTGTGAACACCTTAACAACTGGATTTGCCAGATACACAAAGGTATGATCAGCTCTTCTCTCCTTTATCTCAGCTTGGTAGACTAACCTCCTGACACCCCAGTATCTTTCCTTTATTAGCAGAAGCAAACAAACAAAATAACAGAATCAGGGAACTGTCAGTGGCCATGATTGCATAGGATAAGCATGAAGTTGGTAAGCACAGATAAATGTGCCAAAGGAACAGAGAAGATCAAAAGGCCACCCAGGAGTTCTGGGCAAGGGTCACATCCTCCCAAATAGTTCCCAAGAGCAGCTCTGATCCTGGCCCAGGTTCCATAGCAGTAGAATTTTGTGGGTGTCCTACGCCGTAAGCAGAATAATGCAAATGCAACTTCCGTTTTGGAATTTTCACCTTCTAACCTACGTTAATCATCAAATAGGGGAACATTTCCCCAAGTCTGAATATTCTAAATATTGATTTCTCAGATAAATGTTCAACACAGTGAACAATCACCCTGGAGTGGCCTCTGATGCTATGAGCCCCACCATGTTATTGATGGTCAAGCAATATGCATGCTGACAGTCATTATCTGGGACTCAGAAAGTTCTACATATCCGAGACAGGCCA
This sequence comes from Chlorocebus sabaeus, assembly GCF_047675955.1. Classification (NCBI taxonomy): domain Eukaryota; kingdom Metazoa; phylum Chordata; class Mammalia; order Primates; family Cercopithecidae; genus Chlorocebus; species Chlorocebus sabaeus. The sequence continues at coordinate 17,987,346 of NC_132912.1, forward strand.
GAGGATCCGAGTTCTAATGTTAAGAGAAACCAACACACCAACCATCAAATAAACAAACTTACCCTCAAACCAAAATATACCTCAATACCTCCGTTGTAAATGGATAAATGGAACCACATTGCCCTCTGCTGTTGGGGAATCTTGGCAACCATTTCAGCTCTATAGCTGGAGATGCCTTACTGCTTTGTTTATTTTCCATCCTTCTGCTTTCAAAGTTTCCAGAATAGAAGTAGTCAGTGGTGGTCCATTGTCCTTTAACGGTCTCTTAGCTACCAATGGCTAGTATCCTTTTTGCATTATTGTAGCTCTACTCTTGCAGATGTTAAATTCATTAACCCAAAAGCTAGGTAACCTGAGTCCCTTTATCAGCTTTCAACAACATCCAGATATGTCATTAAGTAATTGGAAAGAAAAATATTTCATTTAACTTTTAGTAAATCATACATTTAAGAAAAACAGATTTTCTTAAAGAAAATACATTTTCTATTTTATAAATATTTTATAAACAAATAGTTCATATTTAATCATTTCAACTAATGAAATCATAAATAATTTCATAGATTATAAGATGTCTGACTGAAAAATGAACATCTGTTAAACAGCTATTACCTGCCAATAACTCACATGTTTTCACAAACTAATCTATTTGATTGAGTTGACAAAATTAAGGC